>NC_067405.1:5143058-5456704 GCF_009764475.1 Pristis pectinata | reverse complement strand
GTAAGATTTTTTACACAGAGAGTGGTGGTTGCCTGGAATGCGCTTCCAGGGGTGGTGTTTGGAAGCAGACACGATAGTGGCACTTAAGAGGCAATTAGGACAGGCACATGAACATGCAGGGTATGGAGGAATATGGATCACATGCAGGCAGATAGGTTTAGTTTAGTTTGGCACAGACATCATGGGCTTGAAGGACATATTCCTGTGCAGTGTTGTTTCTACGTTCTATGTTAATATTGCAGCGTTGTCACCAAATAACTCCTTGTAATGGTCCAGAGGGCAAGTATGGATACTCTCTGTGTAAATTAAACAAGATTGTGAAGAAAGAGTAAGGATTTTATTCCCCATTGTCCTGTCAGTAATCAGGTGTTGATTTGAGTCACATGTACAGACATGCGTGTTTGCATATCCACAGGCACACACGCACATACACACCCGCACCCGAGCACATGCATGCATGCACACCCACACACATGTGCACAGAAGTACGCACGCACAATTGCTTGTTTGCACACACTTACACGTCGCATCCATCCAGCACACTTAACACCGAGAACGGAAATGAGGCCAAGTAATCTGCAATAAAGGATAAGACAGATCATTAATTGAACATGTTGAACAGGAGCTGTGCATCAGAGGTCGATGAATAAAGTAGACTCTGTAATACCATTATAATTGCACGCCATGATGAATATCACCCTTCACCCTCGAAGCACAACATCGTGATATTACAAGGCAAAATTGGCAAGGCACAGGCAGCCAGCTGATGGAGAGAGAGTGCCTATCCCTCAAGTGACCCTAACTGAGGAGTGCAGTCAATTCCAATTGAGAAAATAAGCTGCCTCAACACGATTTTATTATTAATTTGTCAGCAATCCGCCACTTAACTGGACTACTCACTTGCACATTAATTCTGCTTGCTGAGTTCCTGACCGCACAGGATACTTATCATTGGAAACTCAGTTTTGTCAGTAGTTTCCCGCTTAGATGTGCCCCTGAAACCCACAAGGAAGATATTAAAAAAATACAAATCTTCACCAATTGAATATAGGCATAAGACAAAAGCTGTAGGACCAGGGTGCAAACAATTACTCACTAGGCAGTGGTAAACTGCAGAGAGTTGTGGACACAGCCCAGCACATCATGGAAATCAGCCTCCCTTCCATGGACTCTGTCTATACCTCTTGCTGCCTTGGTGAAGCAGCCGGCATAATCAAAGACCCCACCCACCCGGGTCATTTTCTCTTCTCCCCTCTCCCATCAGCCAGAAGATACAGGAGCCTGAGGGCACGTACCACCAGGCTCAAGGACAGCCTCTATCCCACGGTGATAAGACTATTGAACAGTTCCCTTATATGATGAGATGGACTCTTGACCTCACAATCTACCCCGTTATGACCTTGCACCTTATTGTCTACCTGCAATGCACTTCCCTGTAGCTGTGACACTTTACTCTGTATTCTGTTACTGTTTTTACGCTGTACGACCTCAATGCACTGTGTAATGAATTGATCTGTATGATCGGTATGCAAGACAAGTTTTTCACTTTACCTCGGTACAAGTGACAATAATAAACCAATACCAATACCAATAAGAGATCAAAAATTTACTTCCCCAATAGGTTGCAAATGTTTGGGGCCAATTCAAGCTTTCAACAGCAACTTGCATTTTTAACACAGCAAAATGGCACCATGGTGCAATAATTAGAATCGGAATCAGATTTATTATCACTGAGCTAAATGATGTGAAATTTGTTGTTTTGCGGCAGCAGTACAGTGCAAGACATCAAGATGAAATTACAAAATAAATAAATTGTGCTAAAAAAGGAATAACGAGGTAGTGTTCATGGGTTCATGGACCGTTCAAGTACCTGATGGCGGAGGGGAGAAGCTGTTTCTGAATCATTGAGTGTGGGTCTTCAGGCTCCTGTACCTCCTCCCCGATGGTAGTAATGAGAAGAGGGCATGTCCCGGGTGGCAAGGGTCCTTAGTGATGGATGTTGCCTTCTTGAGGCATCTCCTCCTGAGGATGTCCTCGATGGTGGGGAGGGTTGTGCCCATGATGGAACTGGCTGAGTCTACAACCCCCTGCAGCCTCTTGCAATCCTGTGCATTGGAGCCTCCGTACTAGGCAGTAATGCAACCAGTCAGAATGCTCTCCATCGTACATCTATAGAAATTTGTAGGGGTCTCTGGTGACATACCAAATCTCCTCAAACTCCTAACAAAGTAGAGCCGCAGGCATGCCTTCTTTGTGATTGCATCAATGTGTTGGGCAGAGAGCTGCTGCCTCACAGTTCCAATGATGTGGGTTCAACCCTGACCTCCAGCGCTGTCTGTGAGAAGTTTGCACGTTCTCCTTGTGACTGTGTGAATTTTATCCGGGTGCTCTGGTTTCCTCCCACATCCCAAAGATATGCGAATTAATAGGTTAATCGACTACTGTAAATTTCCCCCAGTGTGTGAGTGGTACAACACGATGATGCTGGAGGAACTCAGCAGGCCAGGCAGCATCCGTGGAGAAAAGCAGTCGGTCAATGTTTCAGGTCAGGACCCTTCTTCAGGACTGAAGATGGGAAAAGGGGAAGCCCAATATATAGGAGGGAAAAGCAGAGCAGTGATAGGTGGACAAAAGAGGGGAGGAGGGATCGGCACATAGTAGTGATTGGTAGATGCAGGTGAGAGATAGTGACAGACAGATGGGGGAGGAGGGGAGAGCAGATCCACCGGGGGATGGGTCAAAGGTAAGGAGAGAGAGAGGGGAAAAAAGGTAGAAAAAAGAGAGATAGGCCAGGAAAGGGAAGAAGAGGAGAAGCATGGTGGGGGGTTGGGGGGGGTGTGGGGAAGGGGGGTGGGGATTACTTAAAGTGGGAGAATTCAATGTTCATGCCATTAGGCTGCAAGGTTCCAAGATGGAAAATGAGGTGCCGTTCCTCCAGTTTGTGCTTGGAATTCTCCTGGCGGTGGAGGAGGCCTTGGACTGACATATCTGTGATAGTGTGGGAGGGGGAGTTGAAGTGACTGGCAACAGGGAGATGCAGACTGTCAGGAGAATTATCATATCTGCTTCCACCACCATCCCTGGCAGTGCATTCCAGGCACCCACCACTCTCTGAGTAAATAAATTGCCCCACATGTCCTCAAACTTTCCCCCTTTCACCTTCAAGCTATGCTCTCTAGTATTTGACATTTCTACCCTGAAAAAGAGACTCTGACCAGCCACCCTGTCTATGCCAAGTATAGATAAAGTATATTTACTTTAGCAAATCCTACAAACTTTTGAATATCTTTTATAAATCTGCCACTGACCTACTCTACTCTTCGATCTCCTGGAACTAAAGTTCCTCATCCCTGCTCACGTTCTGCTAAATCTGCTATGCATGCTCTCCAAGGTTTTAGCATAGAATATAGAACACTACAGCACAGTACAGGCCCTTTGGCCCACAATTGTGCCGACATTTTATCCTGCTCTAAGTATCTATCTAACTCCTTCCCTCCCATTTCTCTATCATTCATGTGGCTATCTAAGAGTCTGTTAAATGTCCCTAATGTATCTGCCCCCACAACCTCTGCCAGCAGTGCGTTCCACACACCCACCACTCTCTGTGTAAAAAACTTACCTCTGACATCCTCCTTATATCTTCCTCCAATCACCTTAAAATGATGTCCCCTCGTGTTAGCCATTGTTGCACTGGGAAAAAGTCTCTGACCGTCCACTCGATCTGTGCCTCTTATCATCCTGTACACCTCTATCAAGTCACCTCTCATTCTTCTTCACTCCAAAGAGAAAAGCCCTAACTCACTCAGCCTGTCCTCATAAGACATGCCAATCCAGGCAGCATCCTGGTAAATCTCCTCTACATAGAAGACTTTTCAGAACAAAGAATTTAGATTCAAGTACTCAAATAAATCTAGATTTTAAACAAAAACTAGCTTCAGTAACACTAACCATGACTGTTGTCTAAAAACCCACTTGTTTCACTAATATCCTTCAAGGAAGTAAACCTGCTGTCATGAGTTGATCTGAGCCTAAATGTGACTCCAGCAACCCAAAGTGGTCAGCTTTTAAGTCTTGAGCAACACACAAATTGCTGGAGGAACTCAGCGGGACAGGCACCATCTATAGGGGGAAATGGACAGTTGACGTTTCGGGTCGAGACCCTTCATCAGGATTGATAATAGCTGGCAAGTCCAGGTGAAAGGTGTTGACCCGAAACATCAGCTGTCCATTTCCCTCCATAGGTGCTGCTTGACCTGCTGAGATCTTCCAGGATCTTGTATATTGCTCCAGTTCCCAGCATCTGCAGTCTGCAGCTTTTAACTCTTCAGTTCAGGGGCTAATAAATGCAAGGCATTGCCAAAATGGTTCCCATCCTGTACATTAAAAAAATCCATTCCTTAACTTTTACCTTAACGAGCTTTTAACTCCAGAATTATTTGAATTTGAATACAAAAGTGAAGGGATGTAAGCCAAAGTCATCAGCAAAGAAAAAATGGAAGTGATTGTTTGCAGTCGTGTGCGTTTATGGTCGTGCTGTTGGTTGCATTGGTGCATGTGTGTGCAAGGCCTGTGTGTGTGTGTGTGTGTGTGTGTGTGTGTGTGTGTGCGCGTGCAAGCCCTCTGTGAGGTATGAGTTCACATTTGCCAATCCACCTAAGCTTTCAAAATGGACCTTAGTTTAGCACCTGATCCTAGGACTGGTTCCCTCAGACCACCCTCAAGTCCAATGATAGGCTTTGAACTCCCACTTTACTGTTGGACAGTTAGGCTGTGCTCCCACTCTCGCTCCTCACTGGTCATTTGCTGTGCTGTACAACGCTATTAATCAATAAGCTTTTATTCACATCACCTGATAATGTCTCCCGATGTGGTTTGGTGCCAATTTTTATATATCAGACTCTTGTGATGCACCTGAAGATGCTTCCACTGAGTGATACAATAGGGAAACAGGCCCTTCGGCCCACCGAGTCCATGCCGACCATCGATCTCCCATCTACAGTCTTCATACACCAATCCAATTTTATTCTTCCCACCCACTCCCATCAACTCCCCCAGATTGTACCACTCACAGAGAAATAAAGGACTGCAGATGCTGGAATCTAGATGAAAAACACTATGATGCTGGAGGAACTCAGCAGACCAGGCAGCCTTCTTCATGATTGTATCAATGTGATTGAATCAAAGGGAGATAAGGAGAATGCTTTATAAGGTAGTGATTTGTGTGATCTGGGGCGCACCACTTGAAGGGATGTTGGAAACAGATGCAGCAATCACTTTCAAAAGGGAATTGGATTAATATTTCGAAAGGAAACAATTGCAGATCAGAGGGCAATGGGATCTCAAAGAGCGAAGCAAGAAAAATGGCCTGAACGACCGCCTTCTCTTGTGATAGGTAAGGACAGGACAGAAATGCAATCATGATTTGATATGGCAACTCTCTGCCCGTGACCGCAAGGAACTGCAGAGCGTTGTGGACACAGCTCAGCACATCACGGAAACCAGCCTCCCCTCCATGGACTCTGTTTACACCTCTCGCTGTCTTGGTAAAGCAGCAGCCAGCATAAATCAAAGACCCCACCCACAATGGGAAGAGGGAGAAGACATTCTCTCTTTTCCCCCCTCCCATCAGGCAGAAGATACAAAAGCCTGAAAGCACAAACCACCGGGCTCAAGGACAGCTTCTATCATGCTGTTACAATTGAATTGTCCCCTAGTACAATAAGATAGACGTGACCTCACAATCTACCTTATTATGACCTTGCACCTTATTGTCTGCCTGTACTGCACTTTCTCTGTAACTGTAACACTTTATTCTGCATTCTGTTATTGTTTTCCCTTGTACTACCTCAATGCACTGTTGTAATGAAACGATCGGTACGGATGGCATGCAAAGCAAGTTTTTCACTGTACCTCGGTACATGTGACAATAATAAACCAATTCCAATTCCAAGTTGTGTGAATGTAGATACCCAATTGTTAATAAAGTCAGGTTTCTCAACTGTACGGCAAATACATTTCATGCTTGAATCAGGGTTTTTATAGAGATTAGTCTCCGGATAAAAATAGCAGGTTTGCTAATGATTGTCTCACACTGATTTGTAATCATTCACACGGCAATTCAATCACACACAATTATAATCACAGGAAACACTTAGCCAACACATCCATTTCACACAGAAAGTGATTGGATTTCTAAATTGTGCTGGTCTATCAAGGTAATGTTTGACAATGAGTTGACTGCACTCTGAGCACTGAGTAATAGTGTCAGATATTCAAACAAAACACCACCTCTGCATTAAAATGTTGAACGCTGAGGGAAAGGTTGGCTTTTATTTCACATATTAATCCAATGAAACACTAGCCAGGGTGTGGAACAAAATGTTTAGTGATCGTGAGACTTGAAGCAATGATCTGAAGATGAGTTTAAATCTCACCACAATAGCTGGGAATTAAAAATTAGTCAACTTGGTGGAAAGTAATGAAGGTGAAGTCACTGGATTGTTGGGAAAATCCAAGTGATTCACCAGTGCTTTGGGGAAAGAACTCTGCTGTCTGGGTGTATATGTGAGTCCAAGACCGAGGGCAAAGTGATTGACTCTGAATTGCCCCTTGAAATCTGAAATAAAATCTGAGAAAGGTGGAAATATTCAGCAGGTCAGGCAGCAACTGTGGAGAGAGATAAACAGAGTTAAAGTTTCAGGTTGAAAATCTTTTTTTCAGAATGAGTTGTGGAGATACAAGTGACTGAACCTCCTGGACTCTGGAGCAAGAAACAATCTGCTGGATGAGCAGTATCAAAATGCGTTTCTCTTTCCTTAACATACGTAGAACAGAACAGCACAGGAACAGGCCCACAAATATCAGTGCTGAGCATGTTGCCATGTTAAACTAATCCCTTCTGATTACACATGATCCATATCCCTCCATTTCTTGCATATTCATGTGCCTATCTAAGAGCCTCTCGAACAGTACAATCAAATCTGCCTCCACTATTACCCCTGGCAGTGTGTCCCAGGCACCCACCACTCTCTGTCTAAGAGATTTGCCCTGCACATCCCCTTTAAACTTTCCCCCACTCATCTTAAAGCTATGCCCTTTAATATTCAACATTTCTACCCTGGAAAAAAGATTCTGACTGCCTACCCTACCCCTCATAATTTTATAAATTCTATCAGGTCTCCCCTCAACCTCTGATGCTCCAGAGAAAACAACCCAAGTTTGTCCAACCTCTCCTTATAGCTTATACCCTCTAATCCAGGCAGCAGCCTGATAAACCTCTTCTGGACCCTCTCGAAATCCTCCACATCCTTGTAGAAGAAGTTTACTCCACTTAGACCAGACTCTCATCTGTCATAAGTGAGCCTTCCAGGAGTGTAACACTCCAAACCTCACTGTCCTGAAGGTCATGAGAACAAACAAAGACTCCGCGCAGTGACAACATCTTCATCCATGGAAAAAAGGGCAAATATTGTACAGAACACCAAGGAACCAAAAATAAATTGTGACTCTATCTACACTTCTCGCTGCCTTGGAAAAGCAGCCAGCATAACCAAAGACCCTTCTCACCCCAGTCATTCTCTCTTCTCCCCCCTCCCATCGGGCAGAAGATACAAAAGCCTGAAAGCACGTACCACCAGGCTCAAGGACAGCTTCTATCCTGCTGTTATAAGACTCTTGAATGGACCTCTTGTATGTTAAAAATGAACTCTTGACCTCACAATCTACCTCATCATAGCCCTTGCACCTTATTGTCTGCCTGCTCTGCACTTTCTCTGTAGCTGGGACACTTTACTCTGCATTCTGTTATTGTTTTTCCCTTGTTCTACCTCAATGTACTTATGTTGTGAAATGATCTGTATGGATGGCATGCAAAACAAAGTTTTTCACTGTACCTCGGTACAATAATAAATTGGTAAATTGGTTTATTATTGTCACATGTACCAAGGTACAGTGAAAAACTTGTCCAGCAAACCATCCATACAGATCATTTCATTATAACAGTGCATTGAAGTAGTACAAGGAAACTAGTGAGGTCGAGTCCATCTTATTGTACTAGGGGACCATTCAATAGTCTTATAACAGTGGGTAGAAGCTGTCCTTGAGCCTGGTGGCGTGTGTTTTCAGGCTTTTGTATCTTCACCTGACGAGAAAGGGGGCGAAGAGAGAATGTCCAGGGTGGGTGGGTTCTTTGATTATGTTGGCTGCTTTCCTGAGGCAACGAGAAGTGTGGACAGACTCCATGGAGGGGAGGCTGGTTTCCGTGATGTGCTGAGCTGTATCCACAACTCTCTGCAGTTTCTTGCTGTACGGGCAGGGCAGTTGCCATACTAGGCCTTAACTAAGTTTTTCACTGTATCTTGGTACATGTGAAAGTAATAAACCAATTCCAATTCCTAGCTACAAACCCGGGCCAGATTAAGAGTAAAAGATTTGTTTAAGTGGTATCAAGCCAACAGCTCCCAACCCAAGGCAATTATTGGCACCAGGCTGGAATACCAGGAGGTGTCCAGACAAAATTGAATGAGGGAATTACAGAAACAAACAAACTCTGGAACCATTCTGCTCAAATTGGGATTAAAGACTTTTAAGACGCTAAATGAGCCTGAACTGTTTAAGCAAATCAATGTTTTTCTGAACAGGTCCCAGGAAAGATCTGGCCAGCGGCTTGCTGCATCAAAGGCCTGATTGTGTTGCCCTCATGTGTAACGTCAGGGCAAACAAGTCAGAATAAACAAGCGAACAATGTATAACTGTCTCACACCAATGTATACAACGGAAATCTCGTTAACCAACAGTTCAACTCCCTTGACTGGAAAATTAAAGAAAAACATTGTCGGTAATTTTTATTTGATTGTGTTTACATTGCGTATTCAGGATTGCCCAGGTAAAGTTTGGAATGTGCAGTGGACTTGGATTGTCAGCTCTCTCCCCTGATGCAAGGGTGAGCTTGCAGCTAGCAGAAATATACAAAAGCTATTCAAATCCAAAGAATAGAAGTCCACACCTTTTAATTTAAAGTTATTTAATTTACAACACCAACAAGTAAACAGTGTCTTTATGGCATAGAAACAGACCATTGTATTGACTGACTCCACACAGTCGTTTATGCTCTTTACAAATACACTCCGACCTTATTTCATATCACTGTATAACTCATGTACAAGACATTGGTGAGGCCTCACTAGTTGTACAAGACGTAGATGAGGCCACACTTGGAGTATTGTGTATAGATTTATCTACCTGCTATAGCAAAGATGTCATTAAGTTGGAAAAAGTGTAAAGAAGATTTACAAGAATGTTGCCAGGACTCGAGGACCTGAGGTTGGGAAGGCTAGGTCTTTATTCCTTGGAGCACAGGAGACTGATGTGGTGTATAGAGGTGTATAAAATCATGAGGGGCAGGGACAGGGTGAATGCACACAGCCTTTTTTCCCAGGGAAAGGGAACTAGAAACATGACAGCACAGGTTGAAGGTGAGAGGGAAAGATTTAAAAGGGACCAGAGGGGCAACTTCTTTATGCAGAGGGTGGTGCGTGTGTGGAATGAGCTGCCAGAGAGAGTGGTTCTCCATATTCCAGCATCTGCAGTCTCTTGTGACTCTATTCCAAGCTCTGTTACAGGAAGGAATTACCAAATGGATAAAGGAAAATTGTTGAGGATGTTCTTAAAACCTCCTGGAAAAATACAACATCACCACTGACTAATGGGAATCCCTGGCCCCTGGGTTACCCAAAGTGGAGAAGGAGCATTCAGGATGGCACTGAGAACATAGAACATAGAACAGTACAGCAAAGAACAGGCCCTTCGGCCCGCAATGTTGTGCCGACATAGCTATTCCCTCCTACCTACAGAATGCCCATGTCCCTCCATTTTCCTCTCATTCATGTGCCCATCCAGGCCCCTCTTAAAAAGCCCCCAATCCATGCTGGTGTGAGAACATTGAATCCATGCATCAGAAGCACAATGAAGCCCAATGTAAACAGCAGATGGAGCACACCATCTCCCAAATCACACCCCCACCTGACCTGTTGGCCACATGTCCCAACTGTGGAAGAGTCTGCAGGCCCCATAATTGATCACAACAGCCACCTTGGAACCCACAGAATGGGAGAGGAAACAAGTCCTGAGAAACTGCCCAAGAAAATTCTTCCATTTCTTTCTCCATCTTGCGTTTATTCAACTTCTCGTTAAATCCACTTCACCTCAGACACTCCCTATGGGGGTGAGTTTCGTACATTCATCACGGTCTTGAGTAAGAGACCTGTCTGGTTTCTGCTGGGTAGACAGGGGCAAATTGCTTCCATTGGCAGACGGTGCAAAAACTAGGGCAATGTGGGAAGCAAGGGAAGGAGTTGCCGGGTCCCTGGCAGAGATATCTGTATCAGCATTAGTCACAAGTGACATAACTTTGACTGGAGGGTGACTAAAGTTGTTCCCTTTGATCCTCACTAATTTTTATTCGATGCACCATAGAAAGCATCCTATCCAGATTCATCACAGCTTGGTACGGCAACTGCTCTGCCCAAGACCTCAAGAAACTGCAGAGAGTTGTGGACACAGCTCAGCACTTCACAGAAACCAGCCTCCCCTCCATGGACTCAGTCTACACTTCTCGCTGCCTCAGGAAAACAGCCAACATAATCAAAGACCCCATCCACCTCAGTCATTCTCTCTTCTCTCCCCTTCCATCTGGCAGAAGATACAAAAGCTTGAAAACACATATTGGTATTGGTTTATTATTGTCACTTGTACCGAGGTACAGTGAAATACTTGTCTTGCATACCAGTCGTACAGATCAATTCATTACACAGTGCAGATACATTGAGTTAGTACAGAGTGCATTGAGGTAGTACAGGTAAAGACAATAACAATACAGAGTAAAGTGTCACAGCTACAGGGAAGTGCAGTGCAGGTAGACAATAAGGTGCAAGGTCATAACAAGGTAGATTGTGAGGTCAAGAGTCCATCTCATCGTATAAGGGAACCCTTCAATAGTCTTATCACAGTGGGATAGAAGCTGTCCTTAAGTCTGGTGGTACATGCCCTCAGGCTCCTGTATCTTCTACCTGATGGAAGAGTAGAGAAGAGAGAATGTCCCGGGTGGGTGGGGTCTTTGATTATGCTGGCTGCTACACCAAGGCAACGAGAGGTAAAGACAGAGACCAAGGAGGGGAGGCTGGTGTCTGTGATGCACTGGGCTGTGTCCACAACTCTCTGCAGCTTCTAGGTGGAGCAGTTGCCGTACTAAGCCATGATACATCCAGATAGGATGCTTTCTATGGTGCATCAATAAAAGTTGGTGAGAGTCAAAGGGGACAAACCAAATTTCTTTAGGCCTCACTTGAGGAAGTAGAGGGCTGGTGAGCTTTCTTGGCCGTGGCATCCACATGGTTTGACCAGGACAGGCTGTTGGTGATGTTCACTGCCAGGAACCTGAAGTTCTCCAACCTCTTGACCTCAGCATCATTGATGTAGACAGGTGCATGTGCACTGCTCCCCTTTCCTGAAGTCAATGACCAGCTCTTTTGTTTTGTTGACATTGAGGGAAAGGTTGTTGTCATGAAACCATTCCACTAAGCTCTCTATCTCCTCCTGTACTCCACTCATCGCTGTTTGAGATACGGCCTACAATGGTGGCTATCATCTGCAAACTTGCAGATGGAGTTAGAGCAGAATCTGGCCACACAGTTCATGAGTGTATAGGGAGGTAGAGTAGAGAGCTGAGGACGCAGTCTCGTGGAGCACCAGTGTTGAGAATAATTGTGCCGGAGGTATTGCTGCCTATCCTCACTGATTGCAGTCTGTTTATAAGAAAGTCAAGGATCCAATTACAGAGGGAGGTGTTGAGTCCTGGGTTTGGTGACAAGCTTGCTTGGAATTATTGTATTGAAGGCGGAGCTGTAGTCAATAAACAATAGTCTAACATAGGTGTCTTTACTGTCCAGATGCTCCAGAACTGAGTGTAGGGCCCGGGAGATGGCATCCGCTATAGACCTGTTTCGCCGATAGGCTCCACCAGGCTCAAGGACAGCTTTTATTCCGCTGTTTGAGAGGACATCTTGTATGAAAAAGACGAGATCTTGATCTCTCAATCTACCTCGTCATAGCCCTTGCACCTTATTGTCTGCCTGCACTGCACTTTCTCTGTAACTATAACACTATATCCCCACTCTTTCGTCTTCCCTTATTCCTGTGGCTCCCTTCCCCCGCCTTGATGACCTGCCCATCTCCTCCCCTCCCCCATCCTTTATTCCATGATCCACTGCCCTCTCCGACCGGATTCCTTCTTCTTTAGCCCTTTGCCTCTTCTACCTGTCACCTCTCAGCTTATTCTCCCCCTCCCCCACCCACCTACCTTTCCCCCTCTCACCTGGACTCACCCATCACCTGAACTCACCTATCCCCTGCCAGCGGGTGCTCCTCCCCCTCCCCCTCCCCCTCCCCCTCCCTTCTTATTCTGGCACCCTGCCCTCTTCCTTTCCAGTCCTGATGAAGGGTCTCGGCCCGAAATGTCGACTGTTTATTTCCCTCCACGGATGCTGCCTGACCTGCTGAGTTCCTCCAGCACTTTTTGTGTATTGCTCCAGATTCCAGCATCTGCAGAATTTTTTGTGTCTCCATTCTGCATTCTGTCATCGCTTTTCCCTTTGTACTACCTCTACGTACATGTTTTGAAATGATCTGTATGGATGGCATGCAAAACAAAGTTTTTCCCTGTACCTCGGGAAACAATAATAAACCAATTACCAATTTATTTCAAAAGGGCTGCAAGGACAAGCCAATGAACTACAGTGAGCCTAATATCAGTGGTGGGAAAGTTACCGGAGGAGGTTCTGAAACACAGAATCTTTTAAGATGTCTTACACATGTACATCGAAACACACAGTGAAGTGCATCTTTTTTGCATGGAGTGTTCTGAGGGCAGCCCGCAAGTGTCGACACGATTCTGGCGCCAACATAGCATGCCCACAACTTCCTAACCCTTACGTCTTTGGAATGTGGGAGGAAACCGGAGCACCCGGAGGAAACCCACGCAGACATGGGGAGAACGTACAAACTCCTTACAGACAGTGGCGGGAATTGAACCCGGGTCGCTGGCGCTGTAATAGCATAATGCAGAGAAATAGCAGATGGAGTTTAATCCGGACAAGTGTGTGAGATGTTGTACTTTGGGAGGTCAAATGTAAGAGGAAAGTAAATGGCAGGACGCTTAGGAGGATTGATGTACAAGAGGATCTTGGGGTGCAAGTCCATAGATCCCTGAAAGTGGCAACACAAGTAGATAGGGTGGTAAAGGAAGCGTACGGCATGCTTGCCTTCATTGAATGGGGTGCTGAGTATAAAAGTTGGGAAGTCATATTGCAGCTGTATAAAACTTTGGTTAGGCTACATTTGGAGTATTGTGTGCAGTTCTGGTCGCCTCATTACAGTAAGGATATAGAGGCTTTGGAGACGGTGCAGAAGAGGTTCACCAGGATGTTGCCTGGATTAGAGAGTTTTAGCTATAAGGAGAGGTTGGACAAGATTGGATTGTTTTCTCTGGAGCGTCAGATTGGGGGGTGACCTGATAGAAGTTTATAAAATTATGAAAGCTGTAGATAGCATAGATCGAGTCTTTTTCCCAGGATAGAAATGTCAAATACTGGAGAGTATAGCTTTAAGGTGAGAGGGAAAGTTTAAAGGAGGTTTACAAGGCAAGTTTTTTTACACAGAGAGTGGTGGGTGCCTGGAACGCACTGCCAGGGGAGGTGTTGGAAGCAGGTACGATAGCAAAGTTTAAGAGGCATTTAGACAGACACATGGACAGGCAGGGAATGGAGGGATGGGAAGGAAGATGGGATTAGTTTAAATTGGCATCATGGCTGTCAAAGACATTGTGGGCCGAAGGTCCAGTTCCTGAGCTGTACTGTTCTGTGTTCTATGTACCAGATACGGCATGATCTTCTTGAATGGTAGAGCATTTGGTTGAATCTTGTTCTTGTTTCTTATATGCAGAATCAGAATGTTTATTATCGCTGACTTATATGTCATGAAATTTGTTTTGCAGCAGCAGTACAGTGCAAAGACATAAAATTACTATAAATTATGAAATAAATAAATAAATAAATAGTGCAAAAAATGGAATAACGAGGTCGTGTTCAGAAGTCTGATGGCGAAGGGGAAGAAGCTGTTCCTAAATCATTGAGTGTGGGTCTTCTGGCTCCTGTACCTCCTCCTTGATGGTGGTAATGAGGAGAGGACATGTTCCAGATAGTGAGAGTCCTTAATGATGGATGCCACCTTCTTGAGGCACCACCTCTTGAAGATGTCCTCGATGGTGGGGAGAGTTGTGTCCGTGATGGAGCTGGCTGAGTCTACAACCCTCTGAAGCCTCTTGCGATCCTGTGCATTGGAGCCTCCATACCAGGTGGTGATGCAGCCAGTCAGAATGCTTTCCACTGTACATCTATAGAAATTTGTAAGAGGCTTTGGTGACGTACAGAATCTCCTCAAACTCAAATTAGACAGTCAAAGTTTTGGGTCAAGACCTTTCATCTGGACTGAAAGATAGAGGGAAGATAAACTAGAGGGAGAGAACTTAGAGAGGTAGATGGTTTGAGGGAGGGAGTGATGTTTGACATCACAATCTACCCACTCCACAAGCATAATGATAATGAAAACATCAATAGAGTTTCCAATGCACCAGTCACTGTGTATTCACAGTGCTAACGTGCGCCCAGAGATCACAGGTGAAAATGGACACAGGATATCTCTCCAAACAATATGTGTTACACACCCGAATTTCAAGAACCATCTCTCTTGCTGTTTGAAGCAATCCACTTGGTGAAGGGTCTGCTCCTAAATCAGCAGGAGTTCTCAGGGGTTGACTGAGTGTGGCTCGTGATCCTTGTCTGATGAGCTGATTGTCGGAAAAGAGGTTTCTGCATTTTAAGTGATGGCAAGGAGGTGGCTATTTAAAGGTTAATGTCATTCATGCCCTCTGACTTGTGCTGGTAAAGCAGGAAAATCAATGCACATCTATCAAGTGGTGGAGAGGGGAGAAAAACACAAAGGAAATTGCCACGTTCTAACTCCTCACCATTCCCAAGGATCGGTTCATTTATTTAGTTATATTCTTCTGAGTCACTTTAAAGACTGAGCCTTCTCTTGATTACAAAGTCGAGTTTATTGTCACATGCACAAGTCCGTGTGTGCACAGGTGCAATGAAAAACTTCCTTGCAGCAGCATCACAGGCACATAGCATCAGACAAGTAGCATTCACAAGAAAAACATAAATTAAGCATAGTTTAAACACAATTTTTACAAGAAAGAACACTATTAGAATAAAAAAAGCAGTCTATTTTTGTGCAAAGTGATCAAAGCAGTCATGGTGTTGGTAAACTGTAGTGATTAGGGTTGTGCCATTTGGTTCAAGGACGGAATGGTTGAAGGGAAGTAGCTGTTCTTGCTGTAAACTAGACTTCATCCAAAACTTCACTGCCTGTACCTTAACTGACACTGTTCTGAATGATACAGCATAGAAACAGGGCCACTGAGTCCATCAAGCACTCATTTACACTATTCCTGCTCTGATCCCATTTTATTCTCCCCACATTCCTACCATCTTACCCACATCTACACACTAGAGTGTGTAGATTTACAGTGGCCAATTCACCTGTCATCTTTGGGCTGTGGGAGGAAACCGGAGCACCTGAATCCACGCGGTCATAGGGAGAACGAGCAAACTCCACACAAAGAGCACCAGAGATCAAGATTGAACCAGGTCACTAGAGTAGTGAGGCATCATCTCTACTAGCTGAGCCTCCGTGCTGCCCATGGGGACGGAGTGGACATATATTAGTTGTTGGTTTAGCAGTGCCTTGGATTTTAATAGTCTCTCTGTGGTTTCCCCCTCCCTTTCTCTGCTACTTCCTTCAAACCACAAAGGGTTTTCCGAGCTCCAGAAGCTTTGACCAAACCTTTCATCACATCATTGTTGCTGTCTGTGTCCTACCAGGCTCAAGGACAGCTTCTGTCTTGCTCCTACAAGAGTCTTGAACGGACCTCTTCTACAATAAAGATGAACTCTTGATCTCTCAGTCTACTTTATCGTGGCCTTTGCACCTTATTGTCTGCCTGCACTGCACTTTCTCTGTAATTGCAACACTCTATTCTGCGTTCTATTTTGCTTTTCCTTTTGTACTACCTCAATGTACTTATGTTTTGAAATGATCTGTATGGATGGCATGCAAAACAAAGTTTTTCACTGTACCTTGGTACACGTGACAATAATAAACCAATTTACCAATTACCAATTGTCACCCACTGTTCTGTTTGGACTTCTTTTTTGTCATTGCCACAAGGACAAGCTTTGGAAAAGCACTTACTGGTGTCACCCAGTCACTCTGCTGCACCTTCCCCAGAGTGCCACTTTCAGACTTGGTATACTTTTCTTGTGAGATTTCCAAACTTACTCTGTGTCACTTCCTAAAGTCTGAGGATTCACATCTGTGTTCTCAGTGTGGCTTCTGGATTCTCTGCTTGGATATATTACATAGAACACAGAACAGTACATCACTGGACAGGCCATTCAGCCCACGATGTTGTGCCAATCTTGGTGCCAATTTATACTAAATGCCCTCCTCCTGTGTATCATCCTCATCCCTCCATTCCCTTCATATTCATGTGTCTGTCTAAAAGCCTCTTAAACTCCACCAAGCTGCCTGCTTCCACTACTACCCCGGTAACCCATTCCAAGCACCTACCACTCTCTGCATAAAAAACCTGTCCCTCACGTCACCTTTAAACTTCCCCCCTCTAAACTTAAAAGCATCTCCTCTAGTGTTTGATATTTCTACCCTGGGGAACAGATTCTGACTGTCCACCCTATCTATGTCTCTCATAATTTTAAAATTTTAAAATATGAAGTGTTGAACAAACTCATTTTGTATCTTCAACAAACATGGAACATAAAACATTGAACAGTACAGCACAGAACAGGCCCTTCGGCCCACAATGTTGTGCCGTCATAGCTATTCCCTCCTACCTACAGAATGCTCATATCCCTCCATTTTCCTCTCATTCATGTGCCCGTCCAAGCCCCTTTTAAAAGCCCCCAATGAATTTGCCTCCACCACCATATCAGGCAATGCATTCCAGGCATCCACCACTCTCTCAGTAAAAAACATACCTCTCATGTCTGTTCTGAACCTACCTCCTCTCACCTTAAATGCATGCCCTCTGGTATCGGATCGCTGAATAATGGGAAAAAGATATTGCTTGTCCACCCTATCTATGCCCCTCATAATTTTATACACTTCCAACAGATCACCCCTCAGCCTCTGTCGCTCCAGAGGAAAGAGCCCGAGTTTGTCCGGCCTCTCCTGATAGCACATGCCCTCTAATCCAGGCAGCATCCTAGTAAACCTCCTCTGCACCCTCTCTAAAGCTTCGACATCCTTCCTATAGTGAGGTGACCAGAATTGCACTCAGTACTAACTCAATGTAACTGTACCGTGTAATGAATTGACCTGTACAATCGGTATGCAAGACAAGTTTTTCACTGTACCTCGGTACAAGTGACAATAATAAACCAATACCAATACAGTACTCTAAATGCAGCCTAACCAGAGTTCTATAGAGATGCAATTTAAATAATTCTGCCATACTGACTTTGGAAATTTCTTCAAACAATGCTACATCTCAGAGAACAACCTGACATTGTACTTAAAGAATCTTTTTCTCTCGCTTAATAGCCTTGGCACGCTGGCCTTCATCAGCCAGGGCATTGAATATCGAAGTTGGGAGGTTACGTTGCAATTGTACAAGACGATGGTGAGGCCACACTTGTGTTCAATTTTGGTCATCCTGTTATTAGAGGGATGTGGTTAAACTGGAAAGAGTGCAAAAAAAGATTTACAGGGATGTTGCCAGGACTCGAGAGACTGAATTGTAGGGAGAGGTTAAACAGGCTGGGCCTTTACTCCTTGGAGTGTAGGAGAATGAGGGGTGATCTCACAAAGGTATATAAAATCATGAGGGGCATAGTTAGGATGAGCAGACTTTTTCCAGGGTTGGGGAATCTAAAAGACATAGTTTTGTTAAAGGTGAAAGGTTTAATAGATTTCTTTATTAGGCACATATACATCGAAACACACAGTGAAATGCATCTTTGCGTAGAGTGTTCTGGGGGCAGCCCGCAAGTGTCGCCACACTTCTGGCGCCAACATAACATGCCCACAACTTCCTAACCCGTACGTCTTTGGAGTGTGGGAGGAAACCAGAGCACCCGGAGGAAACCCACGCAGACACAGGGAGAACGTACAAACTCCTTACAGACAGCGGCCGGAATTGAACCCGGGTCGCTGGTGCTGTAATAGCGTTACGCTAACCACTGCACTACCAGCCTAAGGGGCAACCTTTTTACACAGCAGGTGGTAGGTATATGGAACCAGCTGCCAGAGGAAGTGGGTGAGGCAGGTACGTTAGATACATTGAAGAAGTATGTGGACAGGTATATGGATGACAAGAGTTTAGAGGGAGATGGGCCAAGTGCTGGGAAATGGGATTAGCTTGAATATACATCTTGGTCGGCATGGACAAATATGGGCTGAAGTGCCTTTTTCCATGCTATGACTCTATGACTCTGATAACCTTAAAAGCAATAATTACTCTTGTTTCAACTAATACAACACATACTACAGGTAGAACAGCTCTACCGCAAAAGGCAAGTACACAAAACAGTCCAACAAAGACTCTGCAGCATTTTGTGTTTGCCAAGCACACTCCCACCCTAACCCTGCGCCCCTGTCTGAAGTTGGACCGGATCCACAGTGTTGACAAAATGGGTGTCTCCTTCTCAACCAAGAGCATTGAAAGTCTGCAACAATAAACATCTGGAACCTAAGTCATAATTTTCACATTAGGTTTGGGTTAAGTGAAGAATAATGACTCTGTGGGAGTAATTACCAGACAATAATTTAGTCTTCAGATAATGTAATAAAGCTCAAGTTGCTTATTGCCAGCAACCAGTGATTAAATTTCAGTCAGGCATTCAATCTCAACTGTTGCAGTTTTTGATAAATATATATATTGCACCTTTGAGCTAACTTTTAGCCTTCTTTTTGCCGAATGATGCCAATGAAGTCAAAGTCAAAGTCAAGTTTATTGGCATATGAACAAGTCCATGTGTGCACAGGTGCAATGAAAAACTTACTTGCAGCAACATCACAGGCACACAGCATCAGATAAGCAGCATTCACAAGAAAAAAACATAAATTAAACACAATTTTTACAAGAAAGAACACAATCAGAACAAAATAAAGTCCACTGTAGTGCAAAGTGATCAAAGTGGTCATAGTGTTGCTAAACTGTAGTGATTAGGGTTGTGCTAGTTGGTTCAAGAACCGAATGGTTGAAGGGAAGTAGCTGTTCCTGAACCTGGTGGTGTGGGGCTTCAGGCTTCTGTACCTACTGCCCAACGGTAGCTGTGAAAAGATGGCATGGCCTGGATGATCAGTGTGATTGGCAGAGTTGATGCCCGGTGTCATCAGGAAGGGAAAGAATGTGAGGAAGTAAGTCAAAACTCATTTCAGCTGACCAGTCATGGAAAGCTAGAAATTCAATTACACTGTTCAATTCGGCAGAAAACAGGCAGCTAAGACTCGCTCTGTCAGCTGTGCAGAGCACTTTCACCTCTGAGGCTGAAGGTTGTGGTTCAAATCTCACTCCAGAGACTCAGATGCAAAATTCCATTGTGCCATATTTTGGATGAAATGTTATGCTATAGCTTGATCTGCCTTCTCCAGTGGATATAAAAGGCCCCACAGTCCTACTTCGCAGAAGGATGCATGGAACACAGAACACAGTACAGCACAGGAGTAGGCCTTTCAGCCCACAATGCTGTTTCGAACTAATTAAACTAATAATTAAATGCCTAACTAAACTAGTCCCTTCTGCCTACACAATGTCCCTATCCCTTCATCCATTGCCTTTTAAAAGCCTCATAAACACCTCTATCGTATCTGCCTCCACCACCACCACCCCTGGCAGCGCATTCCAGGCACCCACCACTCTCTGTGTAAAAAATTTGCCCACACATCTCCTTTGAACTGACCACCTCTCACCTTAAATGCATGCTTTCTAGTATTAGGCATATTGACCCTGGAAAAAGATATCGCCTGTCTACGGTATCTATGCCTCTCATAATCTTATAAACTTCTATCAGAT
The DNA here is from genome assembly GCF_009764475.1 of Pristis pectinata. NCBI lineage: Eukaryota > Metazoa > Chordata > Chondrichthyes > Rhinopristiformes > Pristidae > Pristis > Pristis pectinata. Next base: position 5,436,495 of record NC_067405.1, on the reverse strand, counting down.
CTCGCTTCAGCCTCTATCGCTCCAGAGAAAACAACCCGAGTTTGTCCAAACTCACCTTATAGCACATGCTCTCTAATCCAGGCAGCATCCTGGTGAACCTCTTCTGCACCCTCTCCAAAGCCTCCATACCCTTCCTGTTAATGGGGAGACCAGAATTGAATGCAATATTCCAGATGCAGCCTAATTAGAGTTATATTTAGGGCGGCAAGGTAGTGTAGCAGTTAGTGTGATGCTATTACAGTGCCAGCGATCTGGGTTCGATTCCCGTCGCTGTCTGTAAGGAGATTGTACGTTCTCCCGTGTCTGCGTGGGTTTCCTCCGGGTGCTCCAGTTTCCTCCCACATTTCAAAGATGTACAGGTAGGTTAATTTGGGTTTAAAATGGGCGGCATGGACCCGTCGGGCCAGAAGGGCCTGTTACCACGCTGCAAATAAAATTTTTTTAAAAATTTAAGGAAAAAATAAAGCTGCAACATAACTTCCTGACCTTGAACTCACTGCCTCAATAAATAAATGCAAGCATGCCATGTGCCTTCTTTACCACCCTATCAACATGTGCACTCCAAGATCTCTCTGTACATCAACACTGTTACAGGCCTTGAACAACTATTTTGTGTCGGTCTTCATGGTGGAGGACACATCTAACATGCCAAAGAGATGTTTTGGATGTGATGGGAGGTGACGACTTCTATCCATTCGCTGTCACTGAGGAGGTAGTGATGAGCAAACTAGTGGGCCTAAAGGTAGACAAGTCCCCTGGTCCTGATGGGATGCATCCCAGGGTACTAAAAGAAATGGAGGAAGTTATAGTAGAGGTGTTTGTGATAATTTATCTAAGCACTCTGGGCAGCTCCTGATGGATTGGAAGACAGTGAATGTCACGCCACTGTTTCAAAAGGATGTAGGCAAAAGACGAGTTACTATAGGCCTGTTAGCTTAATGTCTGTAGTCGGGAAAATGCTTGAAGCTATCATTAAAGAAGAAACAGTGAGACATCAAGCAGATACAGCCTGGATTCAGAAAGGGCAGGTCCTGTTTGACAAACTTACTGGAGTTCTTTGAGGATATAAGAGCGCAGTGGATAGAGGGGAACAGGTGGATGTTGTATACTTGGATTTCCAGAAGGCGTTTGATAGGGTGCTGCATGAAAGACTTCCCTATAAGATAAGGGTGCATGGAGTTGGGGGTAACGTATTAGCATGGATAGAGGATTGGTTAATCAATAGAAGGTAGAGAGTTGGGATAAATGGGTGTTTCTCTGGTTGGCAATGTCACAAACCAGCAACAAAAGAAACACACTGAGCATGATTCAGTGTTAAAAACTATTTTATTAATCACTACTTATGATAATACGTAAAATAAAAGTAAAAATGTTAGTATGTTAGAATTCAAAAATGTTAAACCTCAAACGTTAACCCCAAAACTAAACTCGTCGTGTGTGTGTGTGACAAAGTCCAAAACTCCCAGTTCCGGAATGGTTCTTAAAGTTCAGTTCCGCAAGCCATAAGGTGAAACATGAGCAAGGGCTTCTTCAACAACCACCGTTGTCTGAAGATAAGATGTAGATGTAGAAAAACATAGAGAGAGTACATACGAAATCCAAATGTTCCACGATGGAACCCAAACGACACTTCAGTGTTTACTCGGTAGTGACTTCCTCACCCCGAAAGCATCTGAACCGTGGTCGTCCTGTTACGGACTCAGTGAAAGTCCCTTTAAGATAGAGAGTGTGTGTGTTAGTGTGTGTGGGGCGTGCTTACGTCAATAGAAGATAAAGGACGTAATGACGTTGTTGAAGAAGTCAGAAGGAGGAGGAGAGAGAGAGAGAAGGGAGAGAGACACCAGCCTGCTTGTTTTCTCTATCGATGGATGAGAAACAATAACTGTGTTTGCCACTGAAATCCATGTATGGAAGTTGGAAGTAATCCGGTGGAGTTCACTTTGTTGCTGACCTGTAGAAGGAAACAGGTATTTGTGTGTGGACGACCACGGTTCGGATGCTTTTCGGGGTGAGGAAGTCACTACCGAGTAAACACTGGAGTGTCGTTTGGGTTCCATCGTGGAACATTTGGATTTCGTATGTACTCTCTCTATGTTTTTCTACATCTACATCTTATCTTCAGACAACGGTGGTTGTTGAAGAAGCCCTTGCTCATGTTTCACCTTATGGCTTGCGGAACTGAACTTTAAGAACCATTCCGAAACTGGGAGTTTTGGACTTTGTCACACACACACACGAAGAGTTTAGTTTTGGGGTTAACGTTCGAGGTTTAACATTTTTGAATTCTAACATACTAACATTTTTTGTTAACTTTTATTTTACGTATTATCATAAGTAGTGATTAATAAAATAGTTTTTAACACTGAATCATGCTCAGTGTGTTTCTTTTGTTGCTGGTTTGTGACAAAATTGCGGGATTCGTCCGGGATAGTTCCCAAGGTTAACGAGTGTCGTCTGGGATTGTACCCCAGATTGACGAGATTTGTTCGAGATTCAATCCAAAGATTTTTGAGGGAGGTCTGATAAATTCTTTTTAATTGGCTTGTGTGTGTGGAAACCAGCAGCAATGGATATTAAGGCATTTTTGGAGTCACCAACCCTACAGGGATTGGAGATGGCGAAAAAGGATGATCTGATAAAGATTGCTACAAGGTTAAACCTTACAGAAGTAAAGCAGTCTATGAGAAAGGCAGATATTCAGAGACTGATAGCTGGCCATTATGTGGAAAAGAAGGTGTTTGAGAAGGAAGTGTTAAAACAGTTTCCTGGCAGTGAAATAGCAATTTCTGAGGCACAGGTGCAGCTGGCAAAGATAGAGGCTGAACGAGAGGAAAAGAGATTAGAGGCTGAACGAGAACAAACCCAGTTAAAGATAGAGGCCGAACAAGAGGAAAAGAGATTAGAGGCTGAACGAGAACAAACCCAGTTAAAGATAGAGGCCGAACGAGAGCAAACCCAGTTAAAGATAGAGGCCGAACAAAAGCTAACTCAGATGAAGATAGAGGCTGATCTAGCAATGAAGCAGACGGAATTGAGGAGGATGGAGCTGGATAACGAGGAGAAAAAGAGGCAGCATGAGTTACAAATGAAGCGTAGGAGTTCAGAATCTGATTCTGATGATGGTTTTTCAGCCAGCAGGGAGGTTCGATTAGTCCCTCCGTTTGAAGAAGATCAGGTTGATCAGTATTTCCAACATTTTGAAAAGGTTGCTGTGAGTTCAAAATGGCCAAGGAAAGGATGGGCTCTTATGGTACAGAGTGTGTTTAAAGGTAAAGCTCAAAAAGCTTATTCTGCTTTGTCTGCTGAGGATGCAGCTGATTATACCAAGGTAAAACAAGCTATTTTGAAGGCCTATGAATTGGTCCCTGAGGCTTATACACAAAAATTCAGAGACTTGAGGAAATCTGCAGATCAGACTTATATGGAATTTGCCAATGGAAAGAGAATATGTTTTGAACGATGGCGCCTGGCTAAAAATGTAGATGGGGATTATGATAAATTGAAAGAATTGATACTAGTGGAAGACTTTAAAAGATGTGTTCCAGCTGAATTAACAACATATTTAAATGAAAAGGCAGTGGAAACTTTACAGAAACTGCTAGGTTGGCAGATGATTATGCTTTAACCATAAATCCAAATGGGGACAACCTAAACCTTTCAAAAGAGTTACAAAGACAATCCAGGTAAACCAGAGATTAAATTGGGAGGTAATCAAAAAGGAAAAGATGAAAAGAAGCCAGGGCTGGAGAAACCTGTTGAGCGTACTTGTTATTACTGTAGGAAACCTGGCCACGTGATATCTAATTGTGCCCTTTTGAAGAAAAAGAAGGAAGCTGGGCCCAATGCTTGCTTTCAGGCAATTAAAATCAAAAAGGTTCAGGAGATGCTGTTAAAGATCAGTCCTTGCAAGAGGGAAAAGCGGAACAGTTGGAGGAGGTGAGAAAGGAATTCCGTTCGTATGTATCAGAGGGTTTTGTTTCACTGAATGATGAGTCACCCCAGGTGCCAGTGAAAATTCTTAGAGATACTGGGGCTAGTCAATCTCTCTTGCTGGACAGTGTTTTAAATTTTGGTGAAGAAAGTGACACTGGTGAAGTAAATCTAGTACGAGGCGTTACAGGTGAGACCATGTCTGTCCCTTTTCACAGGGTGATTTTAAAGTCAAAGTTCGTAGAAGGACCAGTCGAGATAGGGATAAGACCTAGGTTGCCAGTGGAAGGAGTTATCTTTGTTATTGGGAAATGACCTTGCAGATGGAGAAATTGTATCCTGTGGTACGGTTAACAACCAAACCAAGGATTGATGAGTCTGAGAATGATTCCAGATGTTTACCATCATGTGCGGTGACTCGAGCTAGAGCTAGAGAATTAGCCAAGACAGACAGTCCGGTGCAGTCTGATGTGGTTCCTTGTGACAGTCCTAAACAGGAAGAAAATTATGATGCCTTATCTGAGACTTTTCTGTCTTCACTGGAGGATCAACATCCTTATAGTGAGCCTGAATTTAAAGATTTGTCTTTGTCGAGGAAGGATTTTATGGTGGAACAGACAAAGGACTCCTGAGTTGACAGAATTGAAAGAAAAAGCATCTCTCATGTGAGGAGATTGAAAAGTGCCAATTGGATACTATGTCAAAAAATGGAGTGTTAATGAGGAAATGGAGATCTCCCCATGTCCACAAAATTTAAAAACTCGGTTGGAGAGAGTCTGCCAGCTAGCGAGAGAGAATATGAAAACAAGCCAGATAAGAATGAAGACATATTTGATAGGACGTGCTCGGCCTAGGACATTCGCAGTGGGGCAAAAGGTGTTGGTATTTTCCCTAGACAAAATAATCCCTTGCAATCTCGTTTTTCTGGACCCTATGTTATTGAATCTCGAGTGACTGATCTAACATATATAATCAAAACACCAGAATAGACGCAAGAAAACACAACTCTGTCATGTAAACATGCTAAAACCTTATTATGAGAGGGATTCAGTTGTGGCCTTGGTGGATGGTGTAAAGGTTGTTTCTAGAATGCCTGATGTTGATGTTGAGGAAGGCCAATTTAGACCAATATTGTTCCATCGAAACTAAAAAACCAAATATCCTGGAGAACCTTGAAACGAAGTTGGAACCATTTACAAGTTTCACAAAACAACAGATAGAGAATTAATTTTAAAATTTAAAAATCTGTTCCCAGATGTTCCAAACAGAACATCGATAATTACCCATGATGTTGATGTTGGGGATGCAAAACCAATCAAACAACACCCATATCGAATGAATGTGGAAAAAAAGTAAACTTGTTGATCAGGAAATAAAATACATGTTGGAAAATGATATTATTAGACATTCTACTTCAAATTGGAGTTCGCCACTGTGTTATTGTACCTAACCTGATGGGAACTGTTAGATTTTGCACAGATTACAGGGAAGTGAATGCTGTAACAAAGTCAGATGCTTACCCTATTCCTAGGGTGGATGATTGCATAGACTAGAGTGGGAAAGGCAAAATTTCTTACAAAGATTGACCTATTAAAAGGGTACTGGTGGTGTTCCATTAAACAGATAGAGGAATGGAGATTTCAGCCTTTGTAACCCCTTCTGGATTGTATGAATACAATGTTTTGCCATTTGAATGAAAAATGCTCCGGCAACATTTCAAAGAATGATTAATTCAGTGATTCATGGGTTAAAACATACAGATGCCTACATTGACGACTTAGTGACTGGGAATGATACTTGGGAGATCACATCTCTGCGTTAGAAAGGTTGTTTGAAAGACTTTCCAAGGCTAACCTTACAGTTAACTTGGCTAAAAGTGAATTTGGCCATGCCACTGTGACGTATCTTGGTTATGTTGTAGGTCAAGGCAAGCAAGCTCCTGTTCAGGCAAAAGTTCAAGCAATATCTGAGTTCCCTATTCCCACAGGTACGAGGACTGTTAGAAGATTTTTGGGAATGGTTGGATATTATCGAAAATTTTGTAAAAATTTTGCTGATATTGCTCTTCCCCTAACTAATCTTCTGAAGAAGGGAGTAAAGTTTGTTTGGACAGATTCTTGTCAAGAAGCATTTGAGAAGCTGAAAGCCATTTTATGCTACCATCCTGTGCTCAAAACACCTGACTTTGAAAAGCCATTTTCATTAGCAGTAGATGCCAGTGATGAAGCTGCAGGAGCTGTGTTGTTGCAGAAGGGTGACCTTGATGATATTGACCATCCTGTAGCTTACTTTTCAAAGAAATTTAATGAGCATCAAAAGAATTATTCCACCATAGAGAAAGAATTACTGTCGATTTGTTTTAGCCTTGCAACATTTCAGTGTATATGTTTGCACCGCTCAGAAACCATTGACTGTGTATACAGATCATAAACCCATTGGTGTTTCTGAGCCGAGTCAAAACAAGAACAGAAGGCTGTTAAACTGGAGTTAATTTTGCAAGAGTTGATCTCATGATAACTCACATTAAAGGCAAAGATAGTGTGATTGCTGATTGTCTTTCTCGATGTTAAATGGGAAACATGTATCTGTACTAATCTGATAGTCTGTAGTTGTGTAGCATGATAATTATTAACATTACTAACTGTATGCGCGGTTAGAACTTTCTTGGGAAAATTTTTTTTAGGTGGAGGTGTTACGGACTCAGTGAAAGTCCCTTTAAGATAGAGAGTGTGTGTGTATGTGTGTGTGGGGCGTGCTTACGTCAATAGAAGATAAAGGACGTAATGACGTTGTTGAAGAAGTCAGAAGAAGAAGAAGAAGGAGAGAGAGAGAAGGGAGAAGAGACACCAGCCTGCTTGTTTTCTCTATCGATGGATGAGAAACAATAACTGTGTTTGCCACTGAAATCCATGTATGGAAGTTGGAAGTAATCCGGTGGAGTTCACTTTGTTGCTGACCTGTAGAAGGGAAACAGGTATTTGTGTGTGGACGACCACGGTTCGGATGCTTTTCGGGGGTGAGGAAGTCACTACCGAGTAAACACTGAAGTGTCGTTTGGGTTCCATCGTGGAACATTTGGATTTCGTATGTACTCTCTCTATGTTTCTCTACATCTACGTCTTATCTTCAGACAACGGTGGTTGTTGAAGAAGCCCTTGCTCATGTTTCACCTTATGGCTTGCTGGAACTGAACTTTAAGAACCATTCCAGGAACTGGGAGTTTGGACTTTGTCCACAACACACACACGACGAGTTTAGTTTTGGGGTTAACGTTCGAAGGTTTAACATTTTTGAATTCTAACATACTAACATTTTTACTTTTATTTACGTATTATCATAAGTAGTGATTAATAAAATAGTTTTTAACACTGAATCATGCTCAGTGTGTTTCTTTTGTTGCTGGTTTGTGACAGTCCACACACAAATACCTGTTGACTTCTACAGGTCAGCAACAAAGTGAACTCCACCGGATTACTTCCAACTTCCATACATGGATTTCAGTGGCAAACACAGTTATTGTTTCTCATCCATCAATAGAGAAAACAAGCAGGCTGGTGTCTCTCTCCCTTCTCTCTCTCTCTCTCCTTCTTCTTCTTCTAACTTCTTCAACAACGTCATTACGTCCTTTATCTTCTATTGACATAAGCACGCCCCACACACATACACACACACTCTCTATCTTAAAGGGACTTTCACTGAGTCCGTAACAGCAATCAGTGGTGAGTGGGGTGCTACAGGGGTCAGTGCTGGGCCCACAACTGTTCACCATATACATTAACAATTTGGCAGAGGGGACCAAGTGTAGCATATCTAAGTTTGCTGATGACACTAAATTGAATGGAAAAGTAAATTGTGCAGAGGATGCGGAGAGTCTGCAGAGAGATATAGATAGGTTAAGTGAGTGGGCAAGGGTCTGGCAGATGGAGTACAATGTTGGTAAATGCGAGGTCATCCACTTTTGGAAGGAAAAGTAGAAGATCAGATTATTATTTAAATGGTGAAAGATTGCAGCATGCTGTTGTGCAGAGGGACTTGGGAGTGCTTGTGCATGGATTGCAAAAGGTTGGTTTGCAGGTGCAACAGGTTATCAAGAAGGCAAATAGAATGTTGGCCTTCATTGCTGGAGGGATTGAATTTAAGAGCAGGAAGGTTATGCTGCAACTGTACAGGGTACTGGTGGGGCTGCACCTCGAGCACTGCATGCAGTTCTGGTCTCCTTACTTGAGGAAAGAGATCCTGGTTTTGAAGGTGGTACAGAGGAGGTTCACCAGGTTGATTCTGGAGATGAGGGGGTTAGCCTGTGAGGAGAGATTGAGTCACCTGGGCTATACACACTGGAATTCAGAAGAATGAGAGGGGATCTTATGGAAACATACAAAATTATGAAAGAGATAGATAAGATCAAGGCAGGAAAGTTATTTCCACTGGTAGGTGAGACTAGAACAAGGGGACATAGCCTCAAGATTTGGGGGACAGAGATGAGGAGAAACTGCTTTTCCCAGAGTAGTGAATCTGTGGAATTCTCTGCCCAGGGAAGCAGTAGAGGCTACCTCATTCAATATATTTAAGACAGTTAGATTTTTGCATAGTAGGGGAATTAAGGGTTATGGGGAAAAGGCAGGTAGGTGGATCTGAGTCCACAGCCGTGATATTGAATGGCGGAGCAGGCTCGATGGGCCAGATGGTCTCCTACTGCTCCTACTTCTTATGTTCTCTTGTACTCAAAGACTTGCATTGAAGACTAATATATGTCCTCTTCAGTACTTGCTGCAGGTGCATATTTGCATTCGGTGACGGATGAATCAGAATAGGATTTATCATCACTGACTGTGAAGTGAAATTTGTTGTGTTGTCCCAGCAGCACAGTGCGAAGACAAAATTATTATAAATTTCAAAAATAGTACAAAAAAAGGAATAATGAGGTAGTGTTCGTGGACCGTTCAGAAATCTGATGGCGGAGGGGAAGAAGCTGTTTCTGAATCGTTGAGTGTGGGTCTTCAGGCTCCTGTATCTCCTCCCCGATGGTAGTAACGAGAAGGGGGCATGTCCTGGATGGTGAGGGTCCTTCGTGATGGATGCTGCCTTGAGGCACTGCCTCTTGAAGATGTCCTTGACGGTGGGGAGGGTTGTGCCCGTGATGGAGCAGCATAACTTTCCTGCTCTTAAATTCAATCCCTCCAGCAATGAGGGCCAACATTCCATTTTCCTTCTTGATAACCTGTTGCACCTGCAACCCAACCTTTTGCGATTCATGCACAAGCACTCCCAAGTCCCTGCACAACAGCATGCTGCAATCTTTCACCATTTAAATAGTAACCCTCTGCAGCATTAGTTAGTGGACTATCAAATTACCATCACTTGCCCCATGTACTTCAAGCGACAGCACTGCCTCTTAAAGAGGTCCTCAATACCCAGATGCCAATCTATCACTATTTTTTCACATGAAGCTACATCTGCTGTGTATTTGCCCACTCACTCAAATTGTTTAAATTGACTTGAACACTCTTTGTATCATCCTCATGATTCACAACCTGACGCAATTCCATGTCCTTGCCAAACTTAGCAATATTGCACTCGGTTCCCTCATCCAAGTTATTTTATACATTGGGAAATGTTGGGACCCCAGCACTGACACCACTAGTCGCTGCTACGTTGGTGCCAGAAGAGTGGCGACACTTGCAGGCTGCCCCCAGCACATTCTCAGTAATGTAAAAAGATGCATTTCGCTGTGCTTCGATGTACATGTGACTAATAAATAAATATCTTATCTTACCAATGCTAAAAAGACCCATTTATTCCTGCAGCAACACAAAGTGCTGGAGGAACTCGGGAGTCAGGCAGCATCTATGGAGGGAAATGTACAGTCGACGTGACGCTTCCTCAGGACTGGAGAGATAGAGGGGAGATAGCCGGTATAAAAAGGTGGGGGGAAGGGGTGGAGCAAGAGCTGGCAGGTGATAGGTGGATCCAGGTGAGGGGAACGTTAGGCAGTAGAGGGAGTCAGGAGAGTGGGAGTGATGTCAGAAGCTGGGAGGTGATAGGTGGAAGTGACAAAGGGCTGAAGCTGGAATCTGATAGGAGAGGAAGGTGGAGCGTGGAAGGTGAAGGGACGGAGGTGGGGAGGGGAACTGGTGGGAGGAGTGTGTGGGTGATGGGGAGTAGGAGACTATTCCTGCTTTTTATTTCCTTGTTTGTCAACCAGTTTTCATTCCAAGGCAATATTATGATCACACTCCCACTGTGGACTAACCAAGTCCAACCACATAGATGCCACGGCCAAGCAAGCTCACCAGTGCCTCTACTTCCTCAGGAGGATAAAAAAAAATTGGCCTGTCCTCTTTGACACTCACCAATTTTTATTGATGCACCGTAGAAAGCATTCTATTCGGATGCATCATGGTTTGGTATGGCAACTGCTCTGCCCATGACTGCAAGAAACTGCAGAGAGATGTGGACACAGCTCAGCACATCACGGAAACCGGCCTCCCCTCCATGTCTACACCTCGCTGCCTTGGTAAAGCAGCCAGCGTGATCAAAGACCCCTCCCACCCCAGACATTCTCTCTTCTCCTCTCTCCCACTGGGCAGAAGATACAAAAGCCTGAAAGTACGTACCACCAGGCTCAAGGACAGCTTCCATCCTGCTGTTAAAGGACAATTGAACTGTCCCCTAGTACAAAAAGATGAACTTGTGACCTCACAACCTACCTCGTTATGACCTTGAACCTTATTGTCTGCCTGCACTGCACTTCCTCTGTAACTGTAACACTTTATTCTGCATTCTGCTGTTGGTTTTCCTTGTACTACCTCAATGCACTGTGTAATGAAATGATCTGTATGGATGGCATGCAAAGCAAGTTTATCACTGTACCCTGGTATATCTTACAATAACAAACCAATTCCAATTCCAAATTGTGTGACTGTAGATACACAATTGTTAATAAAGTCAAGTTTTTGGACAGTTCTCTAGTACGATAAGATGGACTCTTGACCTCACAATCTACCTTGTCATGGCCTTGCACCTTATTGTCTGCCTGCACTGCACTTTCTCTGTAACTGTAACACTTTATTCTGCATTCTGTTATTGTTTTCCCTTGTACTACCTCAATGCACTGATGTGATGAAATGATCTGTATGAATGGCATGCAAAACAAAGTTTTTCACTGTACCTCGGTACATGTGACAATAATAAACCAACTTACCAATTTTACCTCTCCTGTTCTTTTTCCAATGTTTCCATGTTTCTGTTAGCAACATTGGCTGAAGGATAGTAATTGATTTCCCCAAACCATCTGTAAAATCAGACTGAGGGCTTTTGCATCCACTGGATCAGGCAGAGGGAGCCTAACGTCTCATCCAAAACATGGCACATCCAGTGTGAGCCTGAATTTAGTGCCGAGTCTTGAGAGTGAGATTTGAACCACAACCTTCTGCCTCGGAGGTGAAGGTCCTCTGCACAGCTGACAGATCAGTTTTAGCTGCCTGCTTTACGCCTAATTGAACAGTATAATTGAATTTCTAGCTTTCCATGATTAGTCAACTGGAATGATTATGGGACTCAATCCAAACAGTCCACAACCTCTGGGTATCCTTTATCTATTCCACCAGCTACATTGTCAAAGCACTCCAGTAGATTTGTCAAACATGGTTTCCCTTTCATTAATACATGTTGACTTTGTCTAATCCTGTTGATGCTTTCTCCCAGTCCTGCTACCTCAGACTTTCTAACAGTTGCTAGTACTTTCTCCCGATGATTCTGCAGTTCCCCATTTCCTCTCTCCTTTTTTTTAAATTGGTGGGTTACATTTGCCACCTTCCAATCCACCGGACTTGTTCTGTTACCCATGATGACCACTATTTCCATGACTGTGTCCTTGAGTATTTGAGTAGCAGATGATCAGTTCCTCGGGGTTTATCAGCTTTCAATCTATCAATTCCTCCAGCACTTTAGTTTTACTAATAAGTTTCTTTTAATTCCTTTTTCATTGGTTTCATGGTTCCCTTGTATGTCTGGGGAGTCATTTGTATCTTCTGTGAAAGTAGAGCAAAGTCTTTTGCTCTAGGGGGGCATAATTATAAGGAGGAAGGTACAAGGGTGATGTCAGAGGTAAGTTTTTTTTACACAGTGGTGGGTGCGTGGAACGCACTGCTGGCAGAGGTTGTGGGGGAAGATACATTAGGGACACTTAAGGGACTCAGACACATGAATGATAGAGAAACAGGGAGCTATGTGGGAGGGAAGGGTTAGATAGATCTTAGAGCAGGATAAAATGTCGGCACAACATTGTGGGCCGAAGGGCCTGTACTGTGCTGTTATGTTCTATGTTCAGTTTTGTTAATTGTTTTGCTGTTTCTTGTCATTATAACATCATTTTCTGTCTTTAAAGGAGCTATATTTGGCTTTACATATTTGTTCTTCCCTTTGCAACTGGATCTTTGAGTTGGCAGACCTCAATCAGTGCAGATCGGTAACAATATCTCCTCCTCGCTGACCATCAACACAGGTGCCCCTCAGGGCTGCAGGCATTGTCCACTGCTCTACTCGCTTTCTAATACCATCTACAAATTCGCTGATGACATCACTGTTGTTGGCGGAATCACAGGTGGCGATGGGTCAGCACACAGCAGTGAGGTAGAACACCTGCGATAACAACCTCTCACTCAATGTCAACAAAATCAAGGAACTGATCAATGACTTCAGAACGGGGAAGTCGGGACACCCATGTGCCAGTTTTTATTGGTGAGTCAGCAGCTTCAAATTCCTGGACGTTAAAATCTCGGATGATGTGTCCTGGGCCCAGCATATAGATGCAATCACAAAGAAGGTATGCCAGTGCCTCTACTTTCTTACAAGCTGAAGGAAATTCGGCACATCACCTAATACTCTAACTTCTACAGATGATTGAAGAGTGCATTCTGAGAGTTGTCATTGATACAATGGGCTGACTGGTCTCTGCAATCATGAGATAATATGAAATGAATTGTGAACTTTGGGTCATTGGGACATCAAGGGGACCAGACAGGAAAGTGGAGCTGAGGCCCAGATCAGATTGTTAATCTCATTGACCTGTTCCTCTCCTATTTCTTATGTTTGTATGAAAGATCTATGAAATAGAAGGCGGCACGCCAGCAGCTCTACTTTGTTAGGAATTTGAGGAGACTCGGTATATCACCAAAGACTCCTGCAAATATCTATGTAGATGTGGAGAGCATTCTGACTAGTGGCATCACAGCCTGGTATGGAGGCTTCAATGCACAGGATTGCAAGAGGCTGCAGAGAGTTGTAGACTCAGCCAGCTCCATCACAGGCACAACCCTCCCCACCATCGAGGACATTTTCAAGAAGAGGTGGTGCCTCAAGAAGGTGACATCCACCACTAAGGACGCTCACCATCTGGGACATGCCCTCTTCTTGTACCTCCTCCCTGCTGGTAGTAACAAGAGCCTGAAGACCCACATTCAGTGATTTAGGAACAGCTTCTTCCCTGCCATCAGATTTCTGAAAACAACAAATTACATGACATTTAAGTCAGTAATAATAAATCTGATTCAGACACAAGAATGGAAGTTCCTTCTTGGCAAACAAGTCCAGAGTGTTTAAAACCTCTCAAGGTAGTATATGGAGCTAATCTAATCTGGTGTTGCAAACTGGCCTGCCAGTGGCAAATACCAAACAGCTAACAACTGCCTCTAAGTGTCAAATAAAGTCAAGTGGAGTTTAAATTGTTACATTGGTAATTTGAGGTACAGTGAAAAACTTTGCCATCCATACAGATCATTTCATTACAACAGGGTGTTGAGGTAGTACAAGGGAAAACAACACAGAATGCAGAATAAAGTGTTACAGTTACAGAGAAAGTGCAGTGCAGGCAGACAATAAATTATACAAGACAGGAAGAGAAATTGTGTAGATTGTGAGGTCAAGAATCCATCTTATCGTACTAGGGTACTGTTCAATAGTCTTTTTACAACAGGATAGAAGCTGTCCTTGAGCTTGGTGGTACATGCTTTCAGGCTTTTGTATCTTCTGCCCAATGGGAGGGGGGAAGAGAAAGTCTGGGTGGGTGGGATCTTTGATTATGTTGGCTGCTTTACTGAGGTAGCGAAGTGTGGACAGAGTCCATGGAGGGGAGGCTGGTTTCTGTGATGTGCTGAGCTGTGTCCACAACTCTCTGCAGTTTCTTGTGGTCTTGGGCAGAGCAGTTATCATACCAAACTGTGATGCATCTAGATAGGATGCTTCTATGGTGCATCGATAAAAATTGGTAAGCGTCAAGGGGGTCATGCTGAATTTCCTTAGCCTCCTGAGGAAGTAGAGGTGCTGGTGAGCTTTTTCGGCCATGGCATTATTGTCATGTGCACAAGTTCAGTGAGGTGCAGGTACAATAAAAAGTTGCTTGAAGCAGCTTCGCAGGCACATAGATTCAGACAACACACAGAATATACATTATACAAGACAGGAAGAGAAGAAAAATTGTGCAAAGAGAAATGTAATCAAAGAGAAATGAATCAAAGACAAGTCTGTGATTATGCAAGAGGTGGTCTGTAGTGTTCCGTTGCTGAGGTGGGGTTAAGGTTGTGCAGGTCGGTTTAAGAAATGGTTGTGGGAAACTAGCTGCTCCTGAACCTGGCGGTGCGGGACTTCAGGCTTCTGTACCTCCTGCCCGACAGTAACAGTGAGAAGAGGGCATGACCCAGATGGTAAGGATCTTTGATCATAGATGCTGCCTTCCTAGGGCAGCACCTCCTGTAGGTGCTGTCAGTGATGGACCTGGCTGTGTCTACTACTCTCTGCAGCCTGTTGCACTCCTGTGTGTTGGAACCTGGCCATGATCTCACCAATTATGATGCATCTTGTTTAGAATCAGATTTATTATCACTGACATATGACATGAAATTTGTTGCTTTGGGGCAGCAGTACTGTGTAAAGACATAAAAATCTATAGATTACAAAATTAAATATTCCAACAAATATAATGAGGTAGTGTTCATGGACGGTTCAGAAATCTGATGGCGGAGGGGAAGAGCTGTTCCTGAATCATTGAGTTTGGATCTTCAGGCTCCTGTACCTCCTCCCTGATCATGTTGGAGTATTTGGTGACATGCACACTTATTTGATGAGTACACACTTCTGATATGGCTGGAGAGGCTTTCACCAAATGATGGATTGATGTTGCATCTTCACTCTTAGCTCATCACCAGATAAATTAACAGGAGCCATTATTTGTTTGGCAAACTGTGTGCATAGGTAATGTTACAGATGGAGAGAAAACACATCTGATAAAAGTAAGATACACAGTGAAAAGGATATGAATGTAGCATCGATGGAGCATATCATTCGAAAGCAAACATTGTGTAATTGTTGCAGGGTTTAATTTAACAGGGCTAAATTATACTGCTCTCTTTTCCTTCATGCAGAAGGAATCAAAATTCACTTTTGCATTTCATTCTCTGACCCAACCATTCATGGGAGCCGCACAGCTCTGGATGCCCTTCATTCACAGAAAGTGGGCATTCCTGTCTATATCGACAGTGCTGAGGCTGAGATAGTTGAGAGTTTCAAGTTTTTGTTGTAAATATCACCAACAATTTGTCCTGGTCTGGCCATGTGGATGCTATGGCCAAGAAAGCTCACCAACACCTCTACTTCCTCAGAAGGCTAAGGAAATTCAGTGTCCCTGATGACTCTTACCAATTTTTACAGATGCACCACAGAAAGCATCCTATCCGGATATATCACAGCTCCGTACGGCAACTGTTCTGCCCAAGACCGCAGGAAATTGCAGAGAGTTGTGAACACAGCCCAGCGTATCATGGAAATCAGCCTCCCCTCCAGTAACTGTCTACATTTCCCGTTGCTAACATAATCAAGGACCCCTCCTATCCTGGTCATTTTCCTTTCTTCCCCTTCCCATTGAGCAGAAGATACAAAGGCTTGAGAGCACATACCACCAGGCTCAAGGACAGCTTCTATCCTGCTGTTATCAGACAGTTGAACAGACCTCTCATACACTGAAAGATGAACTCTTGATCTCTCAATCTACCTCGTTATGGCCCTTGCACTTTATTTGTCTGCCTGCACTGCACTTTCTCTGTAACTGTAACACTTTATTCTGCATTCTGTTTTCCTTTTTACTACTTTGATGTACTTGCGTACGAAATGATCTGTCTGGATTGCACGCAGACAAAAACTTTTCACTGTACCTTGGTACATGTGACAATAACAAACCAATTCCAATTCACCAGCATTTATTGCCCATTCCTAATTACCATTGAAGGGGTGGTGTTGAACCAGCTTCTGGAAGCACTGCAGTGCTCCTGGTGAAAGTTCTCACTCAAGATATAGACTTTCAGGATTTAAATCCAGTGACAATGAAGGAAGAGTGATATTTTTCCAAATCAGGGTGGCGTGCAACTTGGAGGGGAAGTTGAAGGGGGTGATGGTGTCCTATTCATTGGCTGCTTTTGCCTTGGTGGTAGTGATTGCAGGTTTGGCAGATGTTGGGGTAGCCTGGGCTAGTGACTGCACTGCTGATGATGCAAACTGTAGCCACATTGTGCCAGTGGTGGAGGCAGTGGCTGTTCAGTGTGGTAGATGGTGGGGCCATTACTGTTAAACCACAGTAAAATAAGGTCACATATACATTGAATCAGTGAAATGTATCTTTTGTGTAGAGTGTTCTGGGGGCAGCCCGCAAGTGTCGCCACACTTCTGGCGCCAACATAGTATGCCCACAACTTCCTAACCCGTATGTCTTTGGAATGTGGGAGGAAACCAGAGCACCCAGAGGAAACCCATGCAGACACGAGGAGAACGTACAAACTCCTTACAGACAGCAGTTAGAATTGAACTGGAGTCTCCAGCACCATAATAGTGTTACGCTGACCACTACACTACCGTGCCTGACCCACACTCAATGATTCAGGAACAGCTTCTTCCCCTCCACCATTAGATTTCGGAACGGTCCATGAACACTACCTCATTATTGCCCTTTTGCACCGTTTTGTTTACTTACTTTTTGGTAACTTATAGTAACTTTTGTCTTGCACTGTACTGCTGCTGCAAAACAAGTTTCACGACAGTTGTCAGTGATAATAAATCTGATTCTGAAGTAGAAAGAAAGAGCGAAGGAAAGACATACAGAAAGACAGACAGAAGAGGTAAAGTAAAAACAAAAACCCAACAAACCAGTTATTCCTGAAGTTCAAGGGTACTGATGCTCTTGGAAGTGAGGAATTGCTTTTGCTAATTGAGGTGTAGGGCCAGTTGTTCTGGTTAGAAATAAGGGTTGGGAACTTCTACATCCTCCACACCCTTCCTGTAATGAGGTGACCAGAACTGCACACAATACTCCAACTGTGGCCTAACCAAAGTTTTATACAGGTGCAACATAACTTCCCAACTCCAATACTCAATGCCCCAACCGATGAAGGCAAGCATGCAGTACATCATCTTTACCACCCTATCCACTTGTGTTACCACTTTCAGGGAGCTATGGACTTACACCCCAAGGTCCCTCTGTACATCAATGTTCCTGAAAATCTGACCATTGACTGTATACTTTCCTCTGACGCTTGACGTCCCAAAGTGCAACACCTCGCACTTGTCTGGATTAAACTCCTTCTGCCATTTTGCTGCCCATATTTCCAACTGATCTACATACAGTAGGTACATTAACAATATCTAAAAGGCACTTGGACAGGTACATGGATAGGAAAGGTTTAGAGGGATATGGGCCAAACGTGGGCGAATGGGACTGGCTTGGATGGGAATCTTGGTCAGCATAGACCAGTTGGACTGAAGGGCCTGTTTCCGTGCTGTATGACTCTATATCCTGCTGTATCTTTTGACAACCTTCCTCACTGTCCAAATTTCTGCCAATTTTTATGTCGTCTGCAAACACACTGTCAGCACCCCTACATTTTCACCCAAATCATCTATACGTGACACACAAAAGAGGTCCCAGCACTGATCCCTGCAGAACTCCACTGGTCACAGACCTCCAGTCAGAATAACATCCCTCCACCACTACCCTCTTCTATGCCCAAGCCAATTTTGAATCCAATCTACCAAGTCTCCATGGATCACGTATGCCTAAACCTTCTGGATCAGCCTACTATGGGAGACCTTGTCAAATGCTTTACTGAAGTCAATGTCGACAACATCCCTTGCCCTACCCTGATCAATTGCCTTCATCGCCTCCTCAGAAACTCAAAACTCCTCCTCAAAATTGCCTTTCACTATTCCGAGAAATACTAATGTGTGGTCCTGAACCACATTCTTCAGGACAGCTTCTACCCCACTGGGATAAGATTATTGAATGGTTCCCTTATATGATGAGATGGACTCTGACCTCACGATCTACCTTGTGACTTTGCATCTTATTTTCTACCTGCACTGTACTTCCCTGTAGCTGTGACACTTTACTCTGTGCTGTTATTGTTTTTACTTGTACTACCTCAATGCACTCTGTACTAACTCAATATAACTGCACTGTGTAATGATAAGATAAGATATCTTTATTAGTCACATGTACATCGAAACACACAGTGAAATGCATCTTTTGTGTAGAGTGTTCTGGGCGCAGCCCACAAGTGTTGCCACGCTTTCGGCGCCAGCATAGCATGCTCACAGCTTCCTAACCCGTACGTCTTTGGAATGTGGAAGGAAACCTGAGCACCTGGAGGAAACCCACACAGTCACGGGAAGAATGTACAAACTCCTTAAAGACAATGGCCAGAATTGAACCAGAGTCACTGACGCTGTAAAGCATTACGCTAACCGTTACACTACCGTGCCTGTTTGACCTGTTTGCAAATTTTTCCCCATCACATTTTTATCCAATTCCACCCTGAGGCCACAATGGAATGTGCCTCCATCATATTTGTAGGTGTGCATTCCAGATTCCAATCACACGGTGTGTAAAAATGTTTTCCCTCATCACTCTTAATCCTCCTTTATTTCCCTATCACAAAGATACAAGGTAAAGTGTCACCAACATCATTTACAGGATCATAGCTTGAGAAACAAAGGACTGCAGATATTGGAATCTGGATGAAAAACACGATGATGCTGGAGGAACTCAGCAGGCCGGGCAGCATCCGTGGAGAAAAGCAGGCGGTCAACGTTTCGGGTCAGGACCCTTCAGGACTGAAGATAGGAAAAGGGGAAGCCCAATCACATCTTTCATAGGATCATAGCTTTCCTGGTAGAGAAAGGAGTGATTGAGGAAGACCTTTAAAATGTGTCCAGTCACCGAGCTCCTTTGATCCCAACAGGCTTCTACTAAATTAAAGATCTGCATTTATTTAGAACCATTTGCATCCTGAGAACGTCCCAAAGCTTTTGGGTACTTTTATGAACAAGACGAAGGACATGTGTATAAGGCGAGAGGGGGAATGTTTAAAGGAGATGTGCGGGCTAGTATCTCACATAGAGAACAGTTGGTGCCTGGAACTGGCTGCAAGGGTTGGTGGTGGAAGCAGATACAAGAGGGGCGTTTAAGAGGCTTTTCAATAGACACATGAATTGGAATTGGTTTATTATTGTCACATGTACCGAGGTACAGTGAGAAACTTTGTTTTGCACGCCAAACAAACTGATCATTTTGTCACATCAGTGCATTGAGGTAGTACAAGGCAAAAGCAATAACAGAATGCAGAATAAAGTTACAGAGAAAGTGCAGTGCAGGCAGACAATAAGGTGCAAGGCCATAACAAGGTAGATTGTGAGGTCAAGAGTCCATTTTATCGTGGTAGGGAACCATTCAATGGTTTTATAACAGCAGGATAGAAGCGGTTCTTGAGCCTGGTGGTACATGCTTTCATAGAAGATAGAACATAGAACACAGAACAAAACATAGAACAGGATCGCAAGAGGTTGCAGATGGTTGTAGACTCATCGGCACAACCCTTCCCACCATCGAGGACATCTTCATGAGGTGGTGCCTCAAAAAGGTGGAATCTATCACAAAGGACCCTCACTATCCTGGACATGCCCTCTTCTCGTTACTGTCATCGGGGAGGAGGTACAGGAGCCTGAAGACCCACACTCAACGATTCAGGAATAGCTTCTTCCCCTCTGCCTCAGATTTCTGAATGGTCCATGAACCCATGAATGCTACCTTGTTATTTCTTTCTTTTGCACTATTTATTCATTTCTGTAATTTATAGTGATTTTTATGTCTTTGCACTGTACTGCTGCTGCAAAACAACAAATTTCATGACATATAAGTCAGTGATAATAAACCTGATTCTGATCTGTTGCAGGGGTTTCGACCCAAAACATCGATAATTCCTTCCCCCCCACAGATGCTGGTTGACCCGCTGAGTTCCTCCAGCAGATTGTTTGTTGCTCCAGATTCCAGCATCTGCAGTCTCTTGTGTCTCCAACCACCATTCCTGATCAGCCCAGCAATGGGATTAAGGATGGGGCCTTTTTCCCAGGTCTTCTCCCAGGGAATCGGTCTCATTGTCTTGGTGTAGCAGCCAGCATAATCAAAGACCCCACCCACCCGGGACATTCTCTCTTCTCTCTTCTTCCATCAGGTAGAAGATACAGGAGCCTGAGGGCACATACCACCAGACTTAAGGACAGCTTCTACCCCACTGTGATAAGACTATTGAACGGTTCTCTTATATGGTGAGATGGACTATGACCTCACGATCTACCTTGTTGTGACCTTGCACCTTATTGCACTGCACTTTCTCTGTAGCTGTGACACTTTACTCTGTGCTGTTATTGTTTTTACCTGTACTACATCAATGCACTCTGTACTAACTCAATGTAACTACACTGTGTAATGAATTGACCTGTATGATCAGTTTGCAAGACAAGTTTTTCACGGTACCTCAGTACAAGTGACAATAATAAACCAATACCAATACAACATCAGACAGAACAATGACCAATTGCACTGTTAAAGGATAAGCAGCTGAATCTTTTGCAGGGCATTGTGCCAGGCAACCTATTTGACCTTTGATTTTATAGAACAATTCAGGCAGATTTGCAATCAATTAAGAAGCTAAGGTTGAAAGGATTAATTTACGTTTTATGGCTGGGCAGCCGACGTTTCTGATCAATATTAATACCCGTGGTAAACTATTAATTTGAACTGTTTATTTATTTATTTGTTTTAAATGGATTAGAACACAAGCATCAAAAAAATTCTAAATCATAAAATCTCAATTTATGAGTCCAAGCCATTTCTATGAAGGAATAGCCATTGCTTTGAAATTTTTCAATACGAGATGCCCTAATAGCGTAATGTTATTACAGCGCCAGCGACCCGGATTCAATTCCGGCCGCTGTCTGTGAGGAGTTTGTACATTCTCCCCGTGTCTGTGTGGGTTTCCTCCGGGTGCTCCGGTTTCCTCCCACGTTCCAAAGGCGTACAGGTTAGGAAGTTGCGGGCATGCTATGTTGGTGCTGGAAGTGTGGCGACACTTGTGGGCTGCCCCCAGAACACTCTACGCAAAAGATGAATTTCACTGTGTGTTTCGATGTACATGTGACTAATAAAGAAATCAATGTTTCGTATTGGGAAGTGTGCAAGATCGTTCTGTTACAGCCACTCTCAAGGTTAAGTTCGGCTTGGCACAGTATGAAGTTTTGAGAAGTTTTAATTATCTGTTAGGGACTGGAATGCAAAAGGGAAGGAGTTATGTCACAAAAAATACTGCAGCTGGTAAAACAGAAGGTGAAAACGGAGGTTCTGAGGTGATAACAGAAAATGCTGGAAATACTCAGCAAGTCAGGCAGCATCTGTAGAGAGAGAAGCAGAGCCAGCTCATACTTTTCTCTTATTTCCTTGCAACATAGGAGGAGGCCATTCAGCTCATTGAGTCTATTTCAGCTTTCAAAGCAATCCTATCAATCTTTTACGAGCCAGGTTGCTATTTGATGAAGGTCTCTTTAAGGCACCTGGACAGTATAGTAGTAGTGTGTGTGTGTGGTGTTATCAAGGACAGCAAGACTATAACAACGTGCTGGCGGATTTTGGTCAGTGAGTCGAAGGAAGAGAGAGAGAGTGAGAGAACTGACTGCTGGTCTCTGTATCGATGGATGAAGAACAATAGCTGTGTCTGTCACTATGGATTTTTGGAGCAAACAAGTGGAGTCCACTTTGTCGTTAACCTGTAGAGGGAAACGAGTATTTCTGTGGGCAGCCACATATCGAATGCCTTCGGGGTGGCAGATACTTCGGAACAAAGCAGTGGAGATCATCAGTGATTTGAGGTGTTGTATGGGTTCCATCGTGGATCATGTGGATTTCTTAATTTCTCTCTACATTCTCTCTACGTTGCCTCTTCAGTCAACGGTGGTTTTGCAAAAGCCTTTGCTCATGTTCTACCTTATGACTTGCTGAACTGAAATTTGAGAATTGTTCCTAGACTTGGGGTTTGGGAATTTGTCACACACACACTTCGAGTCTAGTTTTGAGGTTAATGCTTGATATCTAACATTTTTACTTTACTTATTATTACAAGTAATTATTAATAAAATAGTTTTTAATACTTATACTTGTCTCGGTGTGTTTCTATTGTTGCTGGTACATAACAAATCTCTTTCCCCCACTCATTTCTATGTAAAACATCTCTCTCACACATCCATCAATTTAGCCCCCGGTTCCCTTAACACCCACCTTTACTGTAACCAATTAACCTACTAGTATGTCTTTGGGATGTGGAAGGAAACCAGAGCACCCAGGAGAAACCACATGGTCTAAGGAAAAACTTACAGACTGCACACTGACAATATCGGAGATCAGGATCGAACCCAGGTCACTGGAGTCCGCTGCCCTGCTGTGCCATCCTGAGAAATAACTCAGTGACCTCAGGACCCGGAAATGTGAGAGGTAGTAAGGGGCAGGGAAAGAGGTGCTGGGGCAGGGAGAGCAGAGAGTAACACAGGGAGTGGGGAGTAGGTTAGAGTGAGTAAGTGGCAGAAAGAAATAGAGACAGTCGGTGGAAATCTCTAAACAGGGCGTTAGAAGGGATCAACATCATTTCAAGCTTGAACTTCACAGAACATAGAACATACAGCATAGGAACAGGGCCTTCAGTCCACGATGTTGTGCCGAACGAATTAAGGTAATGATGCCAAATTGCACATGCTCAATATTCCTCCATTCTCTGCACATTCATGTGCCTATCTAAGAGCCTCTTAAACACCTTAATCGTATCTGCCTCCGCCCCCACCCCTGGCAGCACATTCCAGGCACCCACCACTGTCTGTGGAAAAAAACTTGCCCCGCACATCTCCTTCGAACTTTCCCCCTTTGAAATCCGTTGAGATGTGGAAGTTCTGATAAAATTGCACATCTGTGCTGTGCTCAGTTCTAGGTACGTCAGCTGAGGGAGAACAGGCTGATCTTCCAGGGTGCAATTGATTCACCAGAATGTTCCCGAGTTATTACAAGGGCAGGTGGCAGAAGTGCTTTGAGTTTGGAAGGGTGAGGGGTCATTTAACTGAGATGTTTACAACAAAATAGGCAGTGGGTAAAAAGAGTGGCTGTTTATTCTGGGAGTTTGGAACAGGGTTGGAGCTGTCAGGAAACACTGTCTCACACACCTGCTAGTGGAAATCTGGAACTGTGTCCAGATGACTTAGTCCAATTATATGGGGTCCTGGTGAGACTACATCCAGATGATTATGTATAAGTCTGATCTCATCAACCTAAGGAAAGATAAACTTATCATAGTAAAGGTACAAGTACATAGTTCCCTGAAAGTGGTGACACAGGTAGAACAGGTGATGAAGAAGGCATTTGGCATGCTGGCCTTCATGGGTCAGGGCATCGAGTACAAGAGTTGGGATGTCACGTTACAACTGTACAATGCATTGGTGAGACCACACTCGGAGTATTGCGTGCAGTTCTGGTCGCCAAGCTACAGGAAGGATGTGATTAAGCTGGAAAGGGTGCAGAAAAAATTCACAAGAATGTTACCGGGACTGGAGGACCTGAGTTATAAGGAGAGACTGGTTCGGCTGGGATTGTTTCCCTGGACCCTAGGAGGCTGAAGTGCGACCTTATAGAGGTACATAAACTCATGAGGGGGATAAATAAAGCGTTTTTTTTCCCAAGGTAAGGGAGTCTAAAATAAGGAGGGGGCATGGGTTTAAGTTGAGAGGGGAAAAATTCAAGAGGGACCTGAGGGGCAACCTTTTCACACAGAGGGTGGTGGGTATGTGGAACGAGCTGCCAGAAGAAGTGGTAGAGGCGGGTACAATTATAGATATTTTGGACAGGTACATGGATAGGAAAGGTTTAGAGGGATATGGGCCAAACACAGGCAACTGGGACTAGCTCAAGTAGGCAATCTGGTCAGTATTAGTGAGTTGGGCTGAAGGGCCTTTCTATACTTTATAACTGTATGATTCTACTAGGAATGCAACAATAGTTCACCAGATGATTTCTGGAACAGGAAGTAGGGGGGACTGTTATATGAGGAGAGGTTAATCAAGCTAGGTCTGGCGTTTCTTCAATTCAGAAGATCTCATTGAAACATACAAAATCCTTCCAGGGCTTGACAAGGTAGATGCAGAGCTGGTATTTCCCCTGGATTGGGTATATAGAATGAGAGGGATACTGTCTCAAATGAAAGGGTCGGCCATTCAGGACAGGGATGAGAGGGAATGAGGGTGGTGAATCTTTGCGATTCTCTATCCCACCCGCCCCTGTGGAGACTCAGTCGCTGTGTATATTCAATGCAGATTTCAACAGATGTTAGGATACTAAGATACTGTAAAACTCTATGACTCATGATCCAATTGAATGGCAGAACAGTCTGGATGGATTGATAGAGTCACAGAGTCACACAGCACGGAAACAGGCCCTTCGGCCCAACTGGTCCATGCCGACCAAGATGTCCATCTAAGCTAGTCCCATTTGCCCTCGTTTGACCTATATCCTTCTAAACCTTTCCTATCCATGTACCTGTCCAAATACCTTTTAAGTGTTGTTGATATACCTGCCTCAACCACTTTCTCTGGCAGCTCATTCCATATACGCACCACTCTCTGAATAAAAAACTTGCCCCTCAGTTCCTATTAAAGCTCTCCCCTCTCACCGTAAACCTATGCCCTCTAGTTCTTGATTCCTCAGCCTTTGGAAAAGGACTGTGTGCATGCACCCTATTGATGGTCCTCATAATTTTATACACCTCTATAAGGTCAGCCCTCATTCTCCTACACTCCAATGTAAAAACTCTGAACCTGATCAACCTGACTGCTCAGCTGCCTCTTCCTCCAAGTGAAAGACTGCATTACCCTTCATCCTACAATCTACATCCCCTTGTCACCTTCACTTCCTCTTTTCAACCTTAGTAAATTGGTTTATTATTGTACTGAAATACAGCGAAAAACTTTGTTTTGCATGCCATCCATACAGATCATATCATCACATCAGTGCATTGAGGTAGTACAAGGGAAAACAATAACAGAATGCAAAATAAAGTGTTACAGTATCGTGACCATGTTTGGGATCATTCTCTGCAACCACCCCCCCCCCCCCCCCCCCCCCCCCCCCCCCCCCCCCCCCCGTGGGCATACATCAGCAGACAGCTCCATCCTCACCTCATTCCCTCCCTTCCCAGAACAGACCCAAGGAGCAGCAGGTAAAAGGCATGAAGCACCCTACCCCAAAGGATCTCATTCCCATTTCCTTCCACGTAAGTTGGTCACAGCAACTGATCAATAAAGCAGGTCTTAATATATTCATATCAGTGATATAATCAGGGGATGATAAACACATTTTATATTTGCCTAGAGGGTAGGACCCAAGATTACGCAGTTTGCGTGCCGTGTTGTTTGTTTCATTAAGGACAAGTATCAAATTCATTAAAGCTTTATTCGCTATTCCTGGTTTGTATTGCAGATATTTTTACAGAATGACTCACAAGAGAAATCATAAACTATGCTCATCATCTTGTTCAAGTACCTCCCTCATGAATAATTTTACATGCAGAAAGAACTTTTCGAGGTTTCTCATCGAATTATAGAAATTTACTGAACAGTAAGACGTCACTCTGCACGTTATTTCCAGGAAAGACTTTAAATCCAACTGCTTTTGGAAGGTTACGATAGTTCCCAACCAAGGGTTGAAGATCCCGAAAGGATGGTGCCAAGTATTAAATGGAATCTAGGAGGCTTTAGTAACATTGAGATAATTTTGCTAGAAAATTCACACAGGAACAGCAGCCATAACTAAAAATATGAAAATCAAAAATATGAAATTGTTGGAAATTTGATGTAAAAATAGAAAATTCTGGAAATATTCAGCAGGTCAGACAGCCTCTGTAGAAGAAGAACCAGAGTTAATGTTTCAAGGCAAAGACCCTGGGTCAGAATTGGGAAGCAGAGAAAAGAAGTTAGCATTAAGTTGCAGGGAGGATCGGGGAGAGATGGAATATCTCTGCAAGGGTGAGGTCAGGGTTGCCCAAGGGATAAGTTGTAACAGAGGTCATCTGGTCCATTGGGGGCAGTTAGGGAGAGAGAACATTGTCCTTTATGAAAGACATGGAATGAATGCAATTAGAGAGTGAGAACACAGACAAAGGAATGTAAAAGTTGCAAGGCACAATGCTGCAAGATATGCCCCGCAGGTCAGACGCTGCTGATGGAGAGAGGAAAATTGACGCAATGCCACAGGTGGATGACCTGGTCTGATACGGGCAGAGAAAGCAAGTTACCTGAAGTTGGACAATTCAAGTCTGGAAGGCTCCAACCAGAGAGAGGATCAGGTCCTGTTCCTCAAGCTTATTCTGGGCCAGAGAGTCACAGAGTCACACAGCACGGAAATAAGCCCTTCGGCCCAATTCGTCCATGCTGACCAAGACGTCTTCCTGAGCTAGTTCCCATTTGCCTGTGTTTGGCCCATATCCCTCCAAACCTTTCCTGTCCACGTACCTGTCCAAGTGTCTTGTAAACATTGTAATGAATCTGATGTTTGTCCTTGATGAAACAAACAACACGACATGCGAACAGTGAAGGGTGCTGTAATCTTGGGTCCTCCCTCTACGTAAATACAAGATGCGTTTATCATCCCCTGATGATATCATTGATATGAATATCCTAAGTCCTGCTTTATTGATCAGTTGCTGTGCTCAACTTACGTGGCAGTAAATGGGTATGAAGTCTTTTTTGGGGGAGTGGGCAGGGTGCTGCTTCACATCTTTTACCTGCTGCCCCTACCACTTCCTCTGGCAGCTCGTACCATGTACACACCACCCTCTGTGTGTAACAGGTGCCCCTCAGCTCCCCTTTACACCTTTCCCCTCTCACCTTAAATCAATGCCTTCTGGTTTTAGACTTCCCTTCCTTGAGAAAAGACCATGACCATCCACCTTATCTATGGTCCTCATGATTTTATAAACCTCTATAAGGTCACCCTCAGTCTCCTACGCTCTAGGGAAGAAAGTCCCAGCTTATCAAGTCTCTCCTTATAACTTAAGACCTCTAGTCCTGGTAACATCTTTGTGAACATTCTTATAAGAGTCCAGGAGGCCACAGATAGGTCAGGGTTGAGTAGGTTGGAGAATTAAGTCAAGTTTCTTGTCATCTGCACAAGTCCATGTGTGCACAGGTGCAATGAAAAACTTACTTGCAGCAGCATCACAGGCACAGAGCATCAGATAAGAAGCATTCACAAGAAAAACGTAAATTATATAAAATTAGACAAGAAACAACACGATTAGAACAAAACTATCAGATTCCATCTTCTTTAGCCCTGGAAGTAACACCTATCACCTCACAGCTTCTTACATCATTCCCACTCTCCCCCTCCCTCACCTGCCTATCACCCCCCTCAGCTGGATCCACGTTTCACCTGCCGGCTCTTGCTCTACCCCTTCTTTTTATACCGGCTATCTCCCCTCTTTCTTTTCAGTCCTGATGAAGGTCTTGACTTGAAACGTCGACTGACTGTTTCCCTCCATAGATGCTGCCTGACCCGCTTAGTTCCTCCAGCAATAGAGGTGTTGCTCTATTGTAGTACAAAGTGGTCAAAGTGGTCCCAGTGTTGCTATACTGAGATTGTGATTAGGGTTGTGCAGGTTGGTTCAAGAACCGAATGGTTGAAGGGAAGTAACTGTTCTTGAACCTGGTGGTGTGGGACTTCAGGCGTCTGTATCTCCTGCCTGATGGGAGCTGTGAGAAGATTGACAGGCAACCAGAAACTCAGAGTCATCCCTGTTAACGGAACACGGGCACTTGGCAAAGCAGTGATCCAATCTGCGTTTGGTTTCTCCAATGTAGAGGAGACTACATTGTGAGCACTGAATGAAGTAGCCTAGACTGAAAGAAATGCAAGGGAATCACTACTTCCTCAGGAAGGACTGAGAGGGGGGAGGAGAGAGAATGTCCAGGGTGGGTGAGGTCTTTGATTATGCTGCCTGCATTACCGAGGCAGCAAGAGGTGTAGACAGTGTCCATGGAGGGGAGGCTGGTTTCCGTGATATACTGAGCTGTGTCCACAACTCTCTGCAGTTTCTTGCAGTCCCAGGCAGAGCAGTTGCTGTACCAAGCCGTGATGCATCTGGATAGGATGCCTTCTATGGTGCATCGATAAAAATTGGTGAGGATCAAGGGGACATGCCAAATTTCTTTAGCCTCCTGAGGAAGTAGAGGTGCTGTCATGATCCATATCCCTCCATTACCTGCATATTAAGGAAGACTTAATAAGACATATTAAGGAAGGCGATTTTTATAAATGATCTGGATAAGGAAGTGGGGGCATGGATTAGTAAATTTGCTGATGACACAAAGGTTGGATGTGTTGTGGATAGTGTGGAGGACAGTCAGAGGTTACAGCGGGACATAGATAGGATGCAAAACTGGGCTGAGAAGTGGCAGATGGAGTTCAACACAGATAAATGTGAAGTGGTTCATTTTGGTAGGTCAGATATGATGGTAGAATATAGTATTAATGGTAAGACTCTTGGCAGTGTGGAAGATTAGAGGGATCTTGGGATCCAAGTCCATATGACGCTCAAAGCAGCTGCACAGGTTGACTCTGTGGTGAAGAAGGCATATGGTGTATTATCCTTCATCAATCGTGGAATTGAATTTAGGAGCCAAGAGGTAATGTTGCAGCTATATAGGACCATGGTCAGACCCCACTTGGAGTACTGTGCTCAGTTCTGGTCGCCTCACTACAGGAAAGATGTGGAAGCCATAGGGTGCAGAAGAGACTTACAAGGAGGTTGCCTCGATTGGGGAGCATGCCTTATGAAAACAGGTTGAATGAACTCGGCTTTTTCTCCTTGGAGCGACGGAGGATGAAAGGTGACCTGATAGAGGTATATAAGATGATGAAAGACATTGATCATGTGGATAGTCAGAGGCTTTTTCCCGGGGCTGAAATGGTTGCCACAGGAGGACACAGGTTTAAGGTGCTGGGAAGTAAGTACAGGGGAGATGTCAGGGGTAAGTTTTTTTACTCAGAGAGTGGTGAGTGTGTGGAATGGGCTGCCGGCAACGGTGGTGGAGGCAGATACGATGGGGTCTTTTAAGAGACTTTTGGATAGGTACAAGGAGCTGAGAAAAATAGAGGGCTATGGGTAAGCCTAGTAATTTCTACAGTCGGGACATGTTCAGCACAGCTTTGTATAGGGCCTGTATAGTGCTGTAGGTTTTTTCTGTTTCTAAGACATTTCAGAAGGACCTGTGCAGAATATTTCAACTTCAGAACAAATACATCACAGATGGAGGAACTGGGATGGAGTCCTTTCAGAGTCAGGATGGGAGAAAGTACCATCAAGATAGCTGTGGGGGTCTGTGGCTTTGTAATGGGTGTTTGTTCTGGCCTGAAATGAAGACGGAGAGATCCAGAAAGGGAAGAGAAGAGAAGAGTCAGAAATGGACCATCTGAAAGTGACGGCAGGATAGAAACTGACAGCAAAAGTAATGACATTTTCAGGTTCTGTAGGAGCGCATGAAGCATCGTCGATACAGGTGTCAGTGGACTGGATAAAGTGTTGAAGGAGGGGAGGGTTCCCAAGTAGGATTGAAATACAAAACTCTTCCATGTATCCCACAAAAGGACAGGGGGTAGTTTGGGCCCATGTGAGTTTCTGTAGCAACACCTTTAATCTGGAGAAAGTGAATGGAGACGAAGAAATTGTTCAATGTGAGGATGAGTTCAGCCAGGCAGATGAGCGCGTTGATGGTGGGAAACTGGTTGAAGAAGCAAAGGACTCTCAACCAGGCAGAGACTGGAGGGGCTGAATGGCCTCAAGTTCAAGTTCAGGTTTATTGTCATAGGCATGCACACACAGGGTATAAATGCCTTGAAAATGAGCTTTTTGTAGGGGCAGCACAGTACATTACAGACATGACAGACACAACATAAACTTAACCTTGTCATAAGGAAGTATAAGATTAAAATATCTTTACTAGTCACATGTACATCGAAACACACAGTGAAATGCATCTTTTTGCGTAGAGTGTTCTGGGGACAGCCCGCAAGTGTCGCCACGCTTCCGGCGCCAACGTAACATGCCCACAACTTCCTAATTTGTATGTTTTTGGAATGTGGGAGGAAACCGGAGCACCCGGAGGAAACCCACGCAGACACGGGGAGAACGTACAAACTCCTTACAGACAGTGGCCGGATTTGAACCTGAGTCGCTGGCGCTGTAAAGTGTTACGCTAACCGCTACACTATTTGAACAGCTACATACTCTATGTGAACGTCCTTAGTGATTACAGCCCACTGCACCCTCCACCCCACACATGACCCTGTGTCCATCCCAGCTGAACAAGTGCCAACCAATCTAATCCCACTTTCCAGCCCTCTTGTTCTTCCCGGTTTGTAGGTTAAGATGCATCAAGTATTCCAAATGTATACCTGCCCTTCAGACATCAAGAGCCGCACTCTGCAGCCCTCAGCTGCAGACTTATTTTTCTTCAGAGCCCCCAGGAGGGGGCAGGAATAGCAGTCTGAAGTTTGCCAGAGTAAAACATCTCACAACTTGGCCCATTTTCTCCACATCCAACAGCTCAACAATGTTTTGCTTTGTAACATGCTGGGAGCTTTAACCGTGTAGTGGAGGCAACTGGGAATTTAGAACTTTGGGAATAACAGAACCAATAGTCCATCTATTACCACTTTTTTCTGAAATTGATGATTAGCCGTCTTCATGAACTCCTGCCGTCTGTCTGGTGAAGGTTGTTGTTCAGTAGGAATTTTTGGATTTAGACCCAGGGACAGGTGTCAACAAGACCACACCAGCGCATTTGCACAGTAGGAAAGTGCAGTGAGGCAAAGGCAGAAGAGGTTGAACAAACTTGGGTTGCTTTCTCTGGTGCAGCAGAGGCTGAGGGGAGCCCTGATAGAGGTTAATGAGATTATGAGGGACAGCAGGTATCTTTTTCCCAGGGTCAAAATGTCTAATACCCAGAGGGCATGCATTTAAGGTGAGAGGGAGTAAGTTCAAAGGAGGTGTGCAGGGCAAGTTTTTTACACAGAGAGCAGTGGGTGCCTGGAACGTGCTGCCTGAGGCACTCCATCCCTACTAGAAGCAAGGAAAATATCAGGCGTAGATAATCAGGAAAGTCAAAACACAAGAACATAAGAAAATAGGAGCTGGAGAAGGCCGATGGGGCCATCAAACCTGCCTCACCATTCAAATGATCATGTTCGACCTGCCCCAGGCCTCTTCGCTTCTTCTGTGCCAGTTCCCCATCACCATCAATGTCTTGATCTTTCATAGTGTCAGAGAGTTCTACAACAAAGAAAAAGACCCTTCGGCCCAACTCGTCCGTGCTGACCAAGATGTCTATCTGAGCTGGTCACATTTGCCTGCGTTTGGCCCATATCTCTCTAGCCCTTTTCAAAACTTTGTCTACCACCTCTTCAAATGCCTCCAGTGATCCAGTCTCCACAACGCTCTAGGTTAGAGAATTCCAAAGATTCACTGACTTCTGCCAGAAGAAATCCCCCACTTCAGTTTTAAATGAAGTGCCCCTTATAACTATTTCCCCTCATTCAGGACTCTCCTATCAGTGGAAACATCATGCCCTCTTTGGATCTTATCTGTCTCAATAAGATCACCCCTCATTCTTCTAAACAGCAAAGAATACAGTTCAGATCAATCTTTTTTAGCTGATCATGATGGGGCAACACTCTCATCCCAGGAATTAGCCTCATAAATTTCTTCTGGACTGCTTCCAATGCTGGAATATCCTTCCATAAATGAGATTAAATCTGTGCACAATCCATCATTTTGATATTGACCTCATTTCAAAATCCCTCAATGGCCTGACATTCTCCAATACCTGCACCTTCCTTCTAACTGACTGGCTTCCAAGGTCTCTGCATTCCTCCAATCCCGGATCCTCCCAAATGTAACCACTTCTTCACAAGCAGCCGTGCTCTCAACTGCCAACATCTCCAGCTCTGAATTGCCTCCCTATGTGTCTCTACTTCTCTTACCACAGATGCATCACAGCTTGTTATGGTAACTACTCTGCCCAAGTCTTCAAGAAACTGCAGAGAGCTGTGAACACAGCCCAGTCAATCACGCAAACCAGCCTCCCCTCCATGGACTCTGTCTACACTTCTCCCTGCCTACGGAAAGCAACCAATATTATCAAAGACCCCTTCCACCCTGGTCATTCTCTCTTCTCCCCTCTCCCCTCAGGCAGAAGATACAAAAGCTTGAGAGCACGTACCACCAGGCTCAAGGACAGCTTCGATCCCACTGTTATCAGACTGAACCTCTTGTTTGATAAAGAACTCCTTTCTCTCAATGTACCTTGTCATGGCCCTTGCAGCTTATTGTCTTGCCTGTACCACACTTTCTCTGCAATTGTAACACTATATTCTGCATTCTGTTATTGCTTTTCCCTTGTGTTACCTCAATGCACTGATGTCTTGAAATGATCTGTCTGGATGGTACACAAACAAAGTTTTCACTGTATCTCAGTACAAGTGACAATAATAAACCAACTACCAATTATCAATAACCTTTAAGGTGCTCCTCAAACTTTACCTCTTTGATCAAGCGTTTGGTATTCCACCTTAAAATGTAGTTGTGTGTCATATTTTATTTGATGACACTCCCAGGAAGTGCTTTGGGAGGCTTTAATACAAAGGTGCCATAGAAATCTAACCTATTGCTGTTGGGGTTTTTAACATGCACCAACCCCTCCTGTGCAACAGATAACAGATGAATATCGAGATGAATGGTGCCTTTCTTCCCACTGGAACATACCCCCACACTCCACTGTACCTTTGACCTACAGTTGCTGTGTTTGTACAGCTTGTTTTGACAACCTACTGTATCGCCAGATTGCCAAGTAATTACAGTTCTATAGAAGTTTATGCGGTAATTTAGAGCCGTTATCTGCTTGTTTGCTTTTAATTGCTGGGACACATTACCTTTCCAACCCTTGTGTATAATGAAGATTAGATTATAATGAAGAAGATAAGTGATTGCTGACCGTTTTGACTATGGAAGCACGGCGCAATATGTTGAAATAAACATCCTTTCAATGGTCATTAGTTCCAGAAACTTATTAGAAGCTCATGAAAAGAGGCTGATAAATTTATGGTTTTTAGATAAGGAGCCAGAATATAAATAAGAGGGCAAGTGTAGAATTAACACAGACAGCAGTGGTGTACATTGTAAAAGGACTTCATGCATTTTATAGCACCTTTCACAAACTCAGGATGTCCTAGAACATTTGAGAGCCAATGACGTACTTGACATGTTGTCACTGTTGCAAGTAAACACAGTGGCCAATCTGCACACAGCAACCCCTCACAAAGAGCACTGTAATAGAGTGGTAATGTGGTGGCAGTTCATCACTATGGCATGAAGTTGTTGCAAAAGTGCATGTAATCTACTTTTTAAAGTTCGATTCCACAAGTTTGGACTATGCAACATGAGAACAATCCTGAAATGAAGTGACTGCACAAACGACTGTGAGGGGTGACCTTACAAAGCCTCTTAAGACTATGGAGAGTTTTGATGGCCAAAAGCAAACTGCTGGAGGAACTCAACAATTCAGGCAGGATCTGTGGGGGAAAAGGAACTGTCGAGATTTTGAGATGAGACCCTGCATTGTGCAGTCTCGTGTCTCCAAGGGTTTTGATAGAGTGGATGCAGAGAGAACGTTCCCATTTTGGAGAAGAGCATAATCAAAGGCCTTCAAGTCATAGAGTCATAGAGATACAGCACAGAAACAGATCCTGCAGCCCAACCGGTCCATGCCGACCAAGATTCCCATCCAAGCTAGTCCCATTTGCCCATGTTTTGCCCATATCCATGTACCTGTCCAAGTGCCTTTTAAATGTTGTTAATGTACCTGCCTCAACCACTTCCTCTGGCAGCTCATTCCATATACTGTCTGGGTGAAAAATTTGTTCCTCATGTTCCTATTAAATCTCTCCCCTCTCACCTTAAACCTGTGCCCTCTGATTCTTGATTCCCCATCCCTGGGAAAAAGATACCCTACCTATGCCCCTCATAACACTTCTATAAGATCTCCCATCATTTTCCTACACTCCAGTGAGAAAAGTTCCAACCTAAGATAAGATAAGATTTCTTTATTAATCACATGTACATCAAAACACACAATGAAATACATCTTTTGCATAGAGTGTTCTGGGGGGCAGCCCACAAGTGTCGCCATGCTTCCAGTGCCAACATAGCGTGCCCATAACTTCCTAACCCATACGTCTTTGGAATGTGGGAGGAAACCAGAGCACTCGGAGGAAACCCACGCAGACACGGGAGAACATACAAACTCCTTACAGACAGCAGCTGGAATTGAACCCAGGTCACTGGCATTGTAATAGTGTTATGCTAACTGCTACACTACCATGCCTGCCCTCTCAAGCTCTCTCCATAACCCAGTCCCTCAAGTCCTTGCAATATCCTCATAAATCTCCTCTACACTCTTTCCAGCTTAATAGCACCTTTCCTATAGCAAGGAGACCAAAACTGAACACAATATTCCAAATATGCCCTCACCAACGTCTTGTACGTGGAGAAACTTCAGGGGGAACCAGCTACTAGATGGTTCAATTAGTCTTTCGTCCCTATACCTAGGTCAGACGAGCGATTTGCACATCAGGACCACTACAGGCCTCACCAGAGTTTCCTTTGGCTTCACCCTGCCCCGCCATGGATTGCTACCTATCACATCCTAATACATATGCTCCTGCTCCACCTCCCTGCTGGAACAGGTGAGACGGGCCGGTAGTGCACCCACTATTGCAACATAACATCCCAACTTCTACACGGTGCCCTGACTGATGAAGGCCAGCGTACCCAACGCCTTCTTCACCACCCTGTCTACCTGCAACGCCACTCTCAGGGAACCATGTACTGGTACTCCTAGGTCCCTCTGTTCTACAACACAAGTATAACATGGTTACTGGGGATACAACAGGGAAATCAGAAGAAACTTCCTTACCCAAAGAATGGTGAGAATTTGGAACTCTCCGCACAGGATATGGTTGAAGTGAATAGTGTGGTTATGTGTAGTGTGTTAAACAGTGTGAATCTATGACCCTGTGAGATGCATTTACAGCTCACATTCCTGGACTCAGAGCGAGAGTCATACAACGTCGAAACAGGCCCTTCAGCCAACCACGTCCATGCTGACCATTGTACTTATCTATAGTGGTCCCAGTTACCAGCACTTGATCTGCAGCCTTCTATGCCTTGGCAGTTCAAGTGCTTGTCTAAATACTTCTTGAATGTTGTGAGAGTCTCTATCTCCACCACCTCCTCAGGCAGCACATTTTATATTCTTGTGTGAGCAAAACCCCCTCAGCTCCCTCTAAACATCCTACCTCTTGCCTTAAACCCATGCCCTCTCGTTTTTGACACCCCACCAACGAAAAGAAGATTCTTACTCCCTACCCCATCTGTCTCCCTCATAATTTTGAATATCTCTATCAGGTCACCCCTCAGCCGACTCTGCTCCAGAGACAATTAACGCAGTCAATCTCTCCCTATAACTATAATGTTCCAATCCAGGCAACATCCTTGTAAATCTCCTCTGCTATCTCTCCAGCACAATCATATCCATCTTGTGGTATGGTCACCAGAAATGCACAGAATACTCCTTAGCAGGCATGGAAATGAATTGATCCACTAACCTTTCCTCCGGATCATTACATTACTGACTGTACTTCCAAGAAATCAAAAATGGTCTCACCTATTTCCTGTTATGGCTAACACGAGGGGACATAATTTTAAGGTGATTGGAGGAAGGTATAAGGGGGATGTCGGGGGTAAGTTTTTTACACAGAGAGTGGTGGGTGCTTGGAACACACTGCTGGCAGAGGTCGAGGGGGCAGATACATTAGGGACATTTAAGGGACTCTTAGATAGGTGTATGAATGATAGAGAAATGGAGGGCTATGTGGGAGGGAAGGGTCAGATAGATCTTAGAGCAGGATAAGATGTCGGCACAACATTGTGGGCCAAAGGGCCTGTACTGTGCTGTAGTGTTCTATGTTCTGTCTCATACTTCTGAATTCATATTTGTGGATTTGACTGAATCTTATCTTAATGTGTCCATTGAATTGTTCAGAGATCACATCTGGATTTATACATTCCTCCTCACTGATTTCCCAACTGTTAAATAATCTTATCCACAAAAGGATACAGCAAACCTTCTCTTTGTGAGCCATAGCAGTTAGCGTAATGTTATTACAGCGCCAGTGACCCGGGTTCAATTCCGGCTGCTGTCTGTAAGGAGTTTGTACGTTCTCCCCGTGTCTGCGTGGGTTTCCTCTGGGTGCTCCAGTTTCCTCCCACATTCCAAAGACGAACGGGTTAGGAAGTTGTGGGCATGCTATGTTGGCGCCGGAAGTGTGGCGACACTTGCGGACTGCCCCCAGAACACTCTACACAAAAGATGCATTTCACTGAGTATTTTGATGTACATGTGACTAATAAAGAAATCTTATCTTATGTTAGGTTGGAACTTTTCTTGCCTGATACCTTTTTGAAAACTACTGATTGTTAGTTTACATCTTTTGTTCAAATTTTCTTCCATTATGTCATTGGCATCATAGTCCATTATAAGCTGAAATTGGCCAGGGCAGTGGGTCAGGCAGCATCTGTAGGCTTCAGTGGGTGGTGGGTATATGGAACGAGCAGCCAGAGGAAGTGGTTGAGACAAGTACAATAACAATATAAAAAAGACACTTGGACAGGTACATGGATAGGTGAGGTTTAAAGGGACATGGGCCAAATGCAGGCAAATGGGATCAGGCGCAGAATCAAAATCAGATTTATTATCACTGACATATATGACGTGAAACTTGTTGCTTTGCGGCAACAGTACAGTGCAAAGTCATAACTTACAAAAATAAATAAATCGTGCAAAAGAAAGGAATAACGAGGTAGTGTTCATGGGTTCATGGACCATTCAGAGATCTGATGGCGGAGGGGAAGAAGCTGTTTCTGAATTGTTGGGTGTGGGTCTTCAGGTTCCTGTACCTCCTCCCCGATGGTAGCAAGGAGAAGAGGGCATGTCCTGGATGGTGAGGGTCCTTCGTGATGGATGCCGCCTTTTGAGTCGCTACCTCTTGAAAAAGTCCTCGACTGGGGGGAGGGTTGTGCTGTTGATGGAGCTGGCTGAGTCTACAGCCCTCTGCAGCCTCTTGCTATCCTGTGCATTGGAGCCTCCATACCAGGCTGTGATGCAACCAGTCAGAATGCTCTCCACAGTACAGCTATAGAAATTCATAAGAGTGTTTGGTGACGTACCAAATCTCCTCAAACTCTGAATGAAGTAAAGCCACCTGGTCAGCATGGATGAGTTGGGCCGAAGGGCTTGTTTCCATGCTCTATGACTCTATGACTTTATCGTGAACAGCAGGGTCCCACAGAGTATTGAGAAACAAAGGGACCTTGTACAATGTCCAAAGATCCCTAAAGGTGGCAGCACAGGTAGTTATGGTGGTGAAGATATTGGTATTAGTATTGGTTTATTATTGTCACTTGTACCGAGGTACAGTGGAAGTCTTGCATACCGATGGTACAGATCAATTCATTACACAGTGCATTGAGGTAGTACAGGGTTAAAACAATAACAGAATACAAAGTGTCACAACTACAGGGAAGTGCATTGCAGGTAGACAATAAGGTGCAAGATCATAACAAGATAGATTGTGAGGTCAAGAGTCCATCTCATCGTATAAGGAAACCATTCAATAGTCTTATCACTGTGGGATAGAAGCTGTCCTTGAGCCTGGTGGTACGTGTCCTCAGGCTCCTGTATCTTCTGCCTGACGGAAGAGGGGAGAAGAGAGAATGACCCAGGTGGGTGGGGTCTTTGATTATGCTGGCTGCTTCACGAAGGCAGCGAGAGGTAAAGACAGAGTCCAAGGAGGGGAGGCTGGTTTCCGTGATGTGCTGAGCTGTGTCCACAACTCTCTGCAGTTTCTTGCAGTCCTGGGCAGAGCAGTTGCTGTTCCAAGCCGTGATGTATGATGCTGACCAATATTCCAGGCATATAATATAAGAGCATAGAGGACATGTTATAACTCTATGGTTAGGCCACAGTTAGAATATTGTTTATAGTTCAGGTACAGGAGGTACATGGTTGCACTGGAGAGGGTGCAGAATGTTGAAAATCAAAAAAAAACTGTAGATGCTGGAAAACTGAAACAAAAACAGAAAATGCTCGAAATATTCAGCAGGTCAGGCAGCATCTGTGGAGAGAGAAAGGTTGAAAACTCCTCGTCAGAGCCTCCGATCTGAAACGTTGACTCTGTTTCTTTCCCCACATAGAATCATAGAGCAATACAGCATGGATACAGACCCTTCGGCCCAACCAGTCCATGCTGACCACGGTGCCCACCCAGCTAGTCCCAACTTCCTGCGTTTGGCCCATATCCCTCCAAGCCCCGCCCCTCCATGTACCTATCCAAGTGCTTCTTAAATGATACTGTTGTACCTGCCTCACTCACCTCCTCTGGCAGCTCATTCCGTATACTCACCACCCTCTGCGTGAAAAAGTTGCCCCTCAGGTTCCTTTTAAATCTTTCCCCTCTCACCCTAAACCTATGCCACCTAGTTTTGGACTCCCCTACCCTGGGGAAAGGACTGTTACCATCTACCTTATCTATGCCTCTCGTAATTTTAAACATTTCTATAAGGTCGCCCCTCATTCTCCTACGTTCCAAGGAATAAAGACCCAGCCTGGCCAACCTCTCCCTATAACTCAGGACCTCTAGTCCTGGTAACATCCTCATTAATCTTCTCTGCACTCTTTCCAGTTTAACCGCGTCTTTCTTATAAGAGAGTGACCAAAACGGTACACAGTGCTCCAAGTGCAGCTTCACCAATGACTTGTTCAACTGCAACATCATGTCCCAACTCCTGTACTCAATGTCCTGACTGACGAAGACCTGCGTGCTAAACATCTTTTTCACTACATTGTCTACCTGTGACACCACTTTCAATGAACTATGCACTTGTACTCCTAGGTCCCTCTGATCCATTACACTCCCTCGTGCCCCACCATTCATAGTATAAATCCTACTGCCTGGTAACTTACCAGAAAGCCCTGGTAATTTACCAGAATGTTGCCTGCGATAGAACATTTCACTTAAAAAGAAGAGACAGGACAGGCTGGGTTTGTTTGTGCTGGAGCAGAAAAGGGTGAAGGGGGACCTGATTGAAGTAAACAAAATTGTGAAGTGCATAGATTGGCAAACAGATAAACATTTGCACTTAGCAGAGGTGGCTCTGACCAGAAGGCACAGGTTAATGGTAAGGGATAGGAGTCTTAGAGGGGATTTGAAGAAGAATTTTTTTCACCCTGAGGCTAGTTGAAATCTGGAATGAGGTGCCTAAGGCAAGTACTATCACAACATGATAGTTAGTCTCTTTCCCATGGCAGCAATGTCAAATATTACAGGGTGTAGCTTGAAGGTGAGAGGGGGAAAGTTCAAACGAGATGCATGGAGCAAGGTCTTTTACACAGAGAGGGGTGGGTGCCTGGAACAGGCTGCCAGGGTTGGTGGTGGAAGCAGATACGATAGAGGCATTTAAGGGGCATTTAGACAGACACAGGAACATGCAGGAAATGGAGGGATGTGGATCAGGTGCAGGGACATGGGTTTAGTTTCATTTGGCACCATGGTCGGCACGGACGTCGTGGGCTGAAGGGCCTGTCCTTGTGTTGTACTTTTCTATAGAAACATAGGGAACCTACAGCACAATATAGGCCCTTTAGCCCACAAAGTTGTGTTGAACATGTCCCTACCTTAGAAATTACTAGGCTTACCCATAGCCCTCTATTTTTCTCAGCTCCATGTACCTATCCAAAAGTCTCTTAAAAGACCCTATCGTATCCGCATCGACCACCGTTGCCGGCAGCTCATTCCACGCACTCACCACTCTCTGAGTAAAAAACTCACCCCTGACATCTTGTCTGTACCTAGTCCCCAGCACCTTAAACTTGTGTCCTCTTGTGGCAACTATTTCAGCCCTGGGAAAAAGCCTCTGACTATCCACACAATCAATGCCTCTCATCATCTTATACACCTCTATCAGGTCCCCCCTCATCCTCCGTCGCTCCAAGGAGAAAAGGCCAAGTTCTCTCAACCTGCTTTCATAAGGCATGCTCCCCAATCCAGGCAGCATCCTTGTAAATCTCCTCTGCACCCTTTCTATGGTTTCCACATCCTTCCTGTAGTGAGGCGACCAGAACTGAGCACAGTACTCCAAGTGGGGTCTGACCATGGTCCCATATAGCTGCAACATTACCTCTCAGCTCCTAAATTCAATTCCGTGATTGATGAAGGACAATCCTTCTATGTTCTATGTTTTATGCAAGGAGCACTTAGAATAGTGCTGGAAAGTGAGACTATTGTATACAGGTCAACAAACAATCTGCTGGAGGATCTCAGTAGGTCAAGCAGCATCAACCCACTAAGCTCCTCCGGCAGGTTGTGTCTTACTCCAAATTCCAGTATCTGCAGTCTCTTGTGTCTGTACTGTATACAGGTACTTGATGCTAGCATGGACACAATGGGCTGAATGGCCTGTTTCCGTGTTGTAGGACTCTGTGACTCATACATAGCACTGTAACAGTAACCAGACGCCACACCTCATGGTATGGAACGAGCTTAATTATACGAAGCAATGTGAAAACATTGAAGAATTTCTTCAAGCTGATTTTCTGCAGTACTTTATAATCCATAATGAATGACCACCATCTGGAACAAACTTGATATTAAACCCTATTTGTCATCCAAAATGTCAATAATATTTAAACTATTATAATTAATTCACGTTAATCAAATGAATAAATTCTTTCAAGAATTGATAAAATGTCAAAGACGTCAGGCAATATCCAGCGAGTCAAGTGGAGTTTATTGTCGTGTGCACAAGTACGGTGAGGTACAGGGACAATGAGAAACTTGCAGCAGCACAGACGCATAGTTTCAGACAGCACACAGAACATACGCTATACATCAATTGTACAAGACAGGAAGAGAAAAAAACTGTGCAAAACAAGACATTAGTACAAAAAAACACAGAGACAAGTCCTGGTAGTGAGAGAGTTGGTCCGTAGTGTTCCATTGCTGAGGTAGGACTAGGGTTGTCCACATTAGTTTGAGAATCTGATGGTTATAGGAAAGTATCTGTTCCTGAACCTGGTGGTGTGGGACTTCAGGCTTCTGTACCTCCTGCCCGATGGTAACTGCGAGAAGATGGCATGGCTTGGATGGTGGGGATCTTTGATGATGGATCTTGCCTTCTTGAGGTGGTGCCACCTGTCAGAGAGCTAGAGGAGTACAAAAAAGCTGCTGGAGGAACTCAGCGGGTCAAGCAGGGTTGGTCAACCTACCCTAGAAGGGTATGTTGGGCTGAATGGCCTCCCTCTGTATTGGATCATAGCAACAGCAAGATAATGTAAATATTACTGAAGTATTTTCATTTTCTGTTGAACAAGGAGTAACAAATCCATGGACCTCAAATATCAAATCATGCTACATTCCTTTCCAAACTACATCCAATTTTGTTTCTTCTTTGATGTGCATGGATCTGGATCTAGAAACCCGCAGTCAGGTTGAAACTCTTGTCTCTCAATCTCTACTTCATCCTGAGATCCCCACCATCACATCAGCCAGTCTTCAGCCAATTCCATTCATTCCATGTGGTATCAAGAAATAATTGAAACCACACTGTATGCAGCAAAGGCCATGGGACCAAACAATTTCCCTGCTGTAGCACTGAAGATCTGCTTTCCAGAACTAGCTGCATCTCAAGTTCAATTTCAAGTTTATTGTTAGAGGCTTACACACCCGGGGTATAAATGCCGTGAAAGTTAGCTTTTTGCAGCAGTAGCACAGTACATTACAAGCATGGTACACATAAGTTAACATCAACTTAAATTATCATAAATTATACAAAAATAAGCAACAAAATAAACCTATCAACACTAGTGTAAGTTGAGAGAAAGAAAAAGAAATATAGTCCGAGGTTCCAATTGCAGAGGGAGTTCGAGGTGATGGTGTTGCACCCCGAGCTGTAGTCAATGAACGACAGCCTGAAGTACGTCTTCTGGTTGTGCAGGTGGTCCAGAGCAGAGCGGAGAGCCAGTGAGATAGTATCTGTTGTAGACCTATTGTGGCGATAGGTAAACTGAAGTGGGTCTAGGTCCTTGAACCGTAACCAACCTTGCGAAGCACTTTGTTATGGTGAATTATGATTTTATGGTCATCATGGTCATTGTAGCCAAGCTGTTCCAATTCAGTTGCAACACTGGCTTCTACCCAACAATGTGGAAAATTATCCACAAAAATCTTGTCCACTTAATACTCCAAATCAGTAGACACTCAATCATCAGCTGAGAGATGGAAGGTATCACCAACTGTACCATCAAGCAGCACCCACCCATCAAGGGTCAATTCACCAATGCCCAGTTTATGTTTTGCCACAACCACTCAGCTTCAGATCAGATCACAACCTTGGTCCAGACATGAATGAAATTTCAGAAGTGACTGCCCTTGATATCAAGGCAACATTTGACAGAATGTGGCATCAAACCTGTTTGCATCATGGTCTGGTACAGCAATTCAAATGCGCAGGAATGTAAGAAGCTGCAGAGAGTAGTGGACTCAGCCCAATACATCACAGGCACATCCCTCCCCACCATCGCTAGTATCTACAGGAGGATCCGCTTCAAGAAGGGAACATCCATCATCAAAGATCCCCACCATCCGGGCCATGCCATCTTCTCGCAGCTACCATCGGGCAGAAGGTACAGAAGCCTGAAGTCCCACACCACCAGCAACTTCCCTTCAACCATTCAGTTCTTGAACCAACCGGCAAAACCCTAACCACTGCAGTTTAGCAACACTATGACCACTTTGATCACTTTGCACTAAAATTGACTTTTTTTTGTTCTAATTGTGTTCTTGTAAAAATTGTATCATAACTTATGTTTAATTTATGTTTTTCTTGTGAATGTTACTTCTCTGATGCTGTGTGCCTGTGATGCTGCTGCAAGTAAGTTTTTCATTGCACCTGTGCTCACATGGACTTGTGCGTATGACAATAAACTTGACTTTGACTTTTCTAAAACCAAAATGAATGACAATCAAGAGGAAAAGACTCCAGTGGTTGGGGTTAAACCTTGCACAAAGGAAGATTGTGGTTGCCGGAAGTCAACCATCTCAGCCCCATGACATCTCTGCAGGAGCTCCATAGGGCTGAGTCCTGGGTCCAACATCTTCAGCTGCTTCATCAGTGGCCTTTCTTCCATCACAAGGTCAGAGTAGAAACGTTTGCTGATGCTCACACAGTGTTCGATTTCATTCACAAGCCCTCAGAAAGTGAAGCAGCCTGTACCTTCGTGCAACAAGACCCAGACAACATTCAACTGAGCTGATGAGTGGCAAGTGACATGTAAAAGTGTGAAATCACATCTAACTCCAATAAGAGAGAGCCCAGTGTGGAGATATCCCAACCATGCTAATCCCTGCATAGCCAGCCACCGAGCCACCTCCCCCATCCTCACTTTGGTGAGTCAGACCACCGGGCTGTCCTCCTCCTCCCTGCTACAAACAAAAGCTGAAACAGGAGGATCCAGTACAGAAAGTCATACAGTGCTGGTCGGAGGAAATAGATGAGCTCCCACACGGCTGCTTTGAGTCAGTGGACTGGTCCATATTCAAAGACTCAGCTGCCAGCCTTGATGACTATGTCACCAGGCACGGTAGTGCAGTGGTTAACGTAATGCTATTACAGTGCCAGCGACCTGGGTTCAATTCCAGCCACCGTCTGTGAGGAGTTTGTACGTTCTCCCCATGTCTGCGTGGGTTTCCTCTGGGTGCTCCAGTTTCCTCCCACATTCCAAAGACGTACGAGTTAGGAAGTTATGTTGGCGCTGGAAGTGTGGCGACACTTGCGGGCTGCCCCCAGAACACTCCACACAAAAGACACATTTCACTGTGTGTTTCAATGTACATGTGACTAATAAAGATATCATATCTTATCTCTTATCTTAAGAGAGAGCCCAATTATCTAATCATGATATTGAATGCCATTACCATTTGCCAAGACCCCACATTAATATCCCAACAGTCACCATTGTTCGGAAACCCAACTGGACCAGCCAGAATAATACAGTGACTGGTCAGAAGATGGGAATGCTGTGCTGAGTAACTCACCCTGTGACACCACAAAGTTTTTCAATAACCAACAAGTGCCAGGTCAGGACTGTGATGGAATAATCTTCACTTACCTTGAGTGCAACTCAAGGAAGCTTAACATCACCCAGGGCAACGCAGTTAGCTTGA
The DNA here is from genome assembly GCF_009764475.1 of Pristis pectinata. Lineage (NCBI taxonomy): Eukaryota > Metazoa > Chordata > Chondrichthyes > Rhinopristiformes > Pristidae > Pristis > Pristis pectinata. The sequence goes on along the minus strand of NC_067405.1, from coordinate 5,391,776 downwards.
TTTGTACCCCATCCGCACCCTAAACCTTCATTCACTCCACAACCAGCTCTCAGTGGCTGCAGTGTGTACCAGTTATAAAATGAACAAATAAGTGAGAATCACTGCATTCTGCACTGGGTCAAGGACATCTTCCCCATGAATGACTGTCCCTCTCCTCTCCAGATTTTTAATAATTCCTCAGCTGTGTTTGAAAACTGCCATCGTCCCTCTCCCTCCCTGTAAAGCACACCTGACCCAATCCCTATGCACACTCACAATGCAAAGAGTAATTAGCCTGTCAGAGATAAAATCTTTTCATTCATTCACTCTATTAGTGACAAAATGATTTACACTTCCAATTAACTCGTACAAATATTTAAGGATCTTCCCAATCACAATTATTGCTTGGTTAATGGATGGGGGGGTGACCCTTCCTTTTACATCAGAGAATGGAAAGTATATTAACTGCAAGGAAACTGTATTAGTATCTGTGGAGAAATTAACCTCCAAACAGGATTTAAAGCAGGAGTGGAAAATTGAGCTTGCTTTGGCTGAGAGATATTTGCTTTAATATAACACCTCACCAACAACAATTGTGTTTACAATACAAGTTTAAAGAATAGTTGGGGGTACAGGGGGGCCATTCACCCTTCAAATCCATGCTGCCTCTCATTTCTACCCAACAATGTGGAAAATTGCCCACAAAACTCTGGTCAACAACACCCTAAATCAGTCAACAGTCAGTCGGTAGCAAAGTGATGGAAGGTATCATTAACTATCTCACGTGCTACAGTTATCAGATGCACCACAGAAAGCATCCTATCCGGATGCATCACAGCTTGGTGTGGTAACTGCTCTGCCCAAGGCAGCAACAAGTTGCAGAGAGTTGTGGACACAACCCAGTCCATCACGAAAACCATCCTCCCCTCCATTGACTCTGTCTACACTTCCCACTGACTCAGGAAAGCAGCTAGCGTAATCAAGGACCCCTCCCACCCCGGGCATTCTCTCTTCTCCCTTCTCTCATCGGGCAGAAGATACAAAAGCTTGAAAGCACGTACCACCAGGCTCAAGGACAGCTTCCACTCTGCCATTATCAGACTCTTGAACAGACATCTCATACGCTAAAAGATGAACCCTTGATCTCCCAATCTACCTCGTCGTGGCCCTTGCACCTTATTGTCTACCTGCACAGCACTTTCTCTGTAACTGTTACACTATATTCTGCATTCTGTTTTCCTTTTTACTACCTTGATCTACATATGCATGGAACAATCTGTCTGGACGGCATACAAACAAAAGCTTTTCACTGTATCTTGGTACACACGACAATAATAAAACTTGATTGGATTTGATTTCTTTATTAGTCACAGGTACATCAAAACACACAGTGAAATGCATCTTTTGCGTAGAGTTTTCTGGGGCAGCCCACAAGTGTCGCCACCCTTCCAGTGCCAACATAGCATGCCCACAACTTCCTAACCCATACGTCTTTGGAATGTAGGAGGAAAACAGAGCACCCGGAGGAAACCCACGCAGACATGGGGACAACATACAAGCTCTTTACAGACAGTGGCCGGAATTGAACCCAGGTCGCTGGCGTTGTAATAGTGTTACGCTAACCGCTACACTACCAATAACTGCACAATCAAGTCACACTCCCCCCTACCCACCCTGCCAAATCCTATAGTCCTGCAAATTACTTTCCCTCACACCTATCCAATTCCCATCTAAGATAAAAACTTCATATTTTACGGTTTCTGGAAAAGCTGATCCCCTTATTATGAAGAGCAAGAGAGACAGAAAGACGGAAAATGGGGAGGAGGAGAGAGAAACAAAATCAAAACCAGGATATAAGGGAGACCAAACATGCACACACACACTCACATCGTTAAGTGGGATAGAGTGATCACCATAGTCCATTCATTCAAGACATTCATACCCCATCTGTGAGTTGGGAGGGGGAGGGACTGGCAGAGGAGACAGGGGCAGCTGGCCTCTTGCTGAATGTCATGTGCATTGTCAGTAAAAGAGGCAGAAGAGGAGCGATGCTGTGAATATCCACATTCACATACTGTTGAACACCCGGACATCTGCTGGCAACTCACAAAATATATGAATGCAAAACTGAAAACGTGGTATGTTAAACATCTGTGTACAAATCATTTGCAGCCAGCCCTTAAAAAAAATACTGATCTATTTTAATTAATAAAATCCTTGCGTCAGATTTTTGAAACAAAATAGAAATGTCTTGTCGATACTGGGGAAACCCAGCATTTTCAGTTGCATCAGTTTTTGGATAAACCAATCCCCTGTCAGGATGTTGTTGTCAGGGACCTCCTTATAATTTCTACAACAACACTTTAATAGTACTTCATTTGCTGTGAATTGCCTTGGGATGTGCTAAATTACAGTTTCACGGTAGTGTAGCGGTTAGCGTACGTAACGTTATTACAGCGCCAGCGACCAGGGTTCAATTCTGGCCGCTGTCTGTAAGGAGTTTGTACGTTCTCCCCGTGTCTGTGTGGGTTTCCTCTGGGTGCTCCAGTTTCCTCCCACATTCTAAAGACGTACGGGTTAGGAAGTTGTTGGCATGCTACGTTGGCGCCGGAAGTGTGGCGACACTTGCAGGCTGCCCCCAGAACACTCTATGCAAAAGATGCATTTCACTGTGTGTTTCGATGTACATGTGACTAATAAAGATATCTTATCTTATCTTGAATTAGTGGAAGGAGCTGCATATTACTGCAAGCCTCTTCTCTGAAAGAGAGCTCCCACTGTCGTGACCGCCCTTAAACTTAGCTCTAACGCAGTCTGTGTTGCCTTTGTTCTTGGTGGGATTGCACAGTGCAAAAAGAATGTCAGCTGTACCTGTTCACTTGTAATTCATTAGTCAGCACGGAAACAAGCCCTTCGGCCTGTGTTTGGCCCATGTCCCTCTAAACCGATCAATGTTGTTGTTTAAATGTTGTAGTTGTACCCGCCTCTACCACTCCCTGGTGTGGGAACCACTGCCGGTGACCTTAGAGAGATGGGTGAATCTTCGTCAGTGACCTTCCTTGTATCATGTTGGAAGTGAGGATGTTTGCCGACAAGTCAGAAACAGCCTCACCTTTGATGGCACAGAACTAATTGGGATTGTCCGTGGTGCTTGGGACACAAAGAGACTTCAAAGGGATATAGAGAAGCTCAGTGAGTGTGCTCACATGGAGCACAATGTGGAAAAATGTGGGGTTATCCACTAGTAAAAAGAAAATACTGAGTATCTTTTAAATGGGTAGAGTTATGGAAATATAGGCGTTTTGAGAGACCTGGGTATTCTTGTGTACAAATCATTGGGAGTTAACAGCCAGCAGTTGAGAAGGCTAATGATATGTTGGCCCTCATAGTCGAGTTTATTGTCATATGCACGGGTACATGTGTGCACAGGTGCAATGAAAAACTTACCTGCAGCAGCATCACAGGCACATAGCACCGTATAAGTGGCATTCACAAGGAAAACATAAATTAACATAAACTATACACATTTTTACAAGGAAGAACACAATTAGAACAAAACAAGAAGTCGATTTTAGTGCAAAGTGGTCAAAGTGGTCATAGTGTTGTTAAACTATAGTGATTAGGTTGTGCTGGTTGGTTCAAGAACCAGATGGTTGAAGGGAAGTAGCTGTTCCTGAACCTGGTGGTGTGGGACTTCAGGCTTCTGTACCTCCTGGCCGATGGGAGCTGTGAGAAGATGACATGGCCCGGATGGTGGGGATCTTTAACGGTGGATGTTGCCTTGAGCTTTATTGGAAGAGAATTTGTGTGCAGCAATAACAATGTCTTACTACAATTATACTGGGCCTTGGTGAGACCACACTTGCAGTATTGTGTACAAGTTTGCTCTCCTTCCCTCAATACAATAATACAAAGGTAGATCCAAAAGGTCAGTTCCTGGGATGTCTGTCATATGAGGAGAGATTGAGGAGACTGGGTTTCTATTCTCTCGAGTTTAGAGAATGAGAGGGTACCTCATTGAAACAAAACAAAAGTTAGAAGGCTGTGAGTGATATGAGAGGAATGTCTCCCTTGGCTGAGGTCCAGAATTAGAGGTCAGAGACTCAAAACAAGGCATAGGCTACTTAGGACTGAAATGAGGAGGAATTTTCTTCACTCAAAGAGGTGGGGGATCTCTGGAATTCTCTAACCCAGAAAGCTGTGTAGGTTCAAGCACTGACATCACTCAAAACTCAGCTCAATACGTCTCTGGATGTTAAGAGTAAGCAACTGCTGAGTTCCTCCCGCAGTTTGCTTTCACCAGGATGTTGCCTGATTAGACGATATTATCTACAAGGAGAGATCGGATAAATGTAGAATTTTTTTCTCTGGAGCATCGGACGCTAAGGGGCAACCTGATAGCGGTTTATAAAATTATGAGAGGCATAGATAGGGTAGACAGTCGAGGGTGGAAATATTGAATACTACGGGCTGTAGTTTTAAGGCGAGAGGAGGAAAGGTTTAAAGGAGATTTACGTGGCAAGTTTTTACACAGAGTTGGGTAGTTGTCTTCAGTACACTGCCAGAGGAGGTGGCAGAAGCAAATATCTTGGTAGCATTTAAGAGGCATTTAGACAGGCACATGAACAGACAGGGAATGGAGGGATATGAACCATGTGCAGGCAGATGAGATTAATTTAAATTGACATCATGGTCTGGACAGACAGCGTGGGCCGAAGGGCCTGTTCCTGTTCTGTGCTAATCTATGTTCTATATTCTAACCAGATTTGAACGAATAAACTCAAAGGATGCACAAAATGGTATCTAATCTCAAAGTGAATTAAGTTAAGAATGGAAAAGCCCCAATCAAAAAATTATGCATCATTTACAATTCTCTCTTGACGAAGGCTGGTGAAGAAGGCATACGGCATGCTTGACTTCACAGGTCAGGGGATAGAACATAAGAATCAGGATGTTAAGTTGCCACTTTACAGAACACTGGCTAGGCCACACTTGGAGTATTGTGTGCACTTCTGGTCACCACACTATAGGAAGGATGTGGTTGTACTGGAGAGGGTGAAGAGGAGACTCACCAGGATGTTGCCTGGATTGGAGGATTTTAGTTATGGGGAGAGATTGGATAGGCTGGGCTTGTTTTCCTAAGGGGTGACCTGATAGTTTACAAGAGGCATTGTTATGGTACATAGTCCACATGGTGAAGGTATGAAAAACAAGAGGGCAGAGTCTTAAGGTGAGAAGAAGGAGATTTAATGGAGATCTGAGGGGCGTTATTACATAGAGAGTGGGTGATATCTGTAATGCTCTGGAGGTGTTGGAATCAGATACAATCACAACGTTTAGGAGGCATTTGGACAGACATGTTAGATAGGCAGGGCACAGAAGGATGCAGCCCTAATGCAGGCAAATAGGATTAGTATAGATGGGCAAACAGTCGGCATGGATGCGGTGGGCTGAAGGGCCCATTTCTCTGCTGTATAACTCTACGACTCTTCACCAGGAAGCTGCCTGGATTAGAGGGCATATGCTATGAGAACAGGTTAGACAAACTTGGGTTGTTTTCTCTGGAGTGGCAGAGCATGAGGGGAGACCTGATAGAAGTTTATAAGACCATGAGAGGCATAGATAGAGTAGACAGCCAGCTTCGGAGCGTCTAATACTAATGTATTTAAGGTAAGAGGGGGAAAGTTCAAAGGAGATGTGTGGGGTAAGTTTTTTTTTATACAGAGAGTGTTGGGTGCCTGGAATGTGCTGCCAGGGGTGGTGGTGGAGGCAGGTATGATTAGAGGTGTTTAAGAGGCTCTAAGATACGCAGAGAATGGGAGGATATGGAAGGGACTGATGTAATTAGATGTCATTGGCTTAACTAGTTTGTCTTAACATTGTGGGCCGAAGGGTCTGTTCCTGTTCTGTACTGTTGTATGTTCTATATCTCCATGATTCAGGCAAGTTGCACTCCCTTAGAATACATATTGATGTTAACTTAAGTAATAGCTTTGACTTCCATTAATTGGGTGTTACTCTATGAGTAAGTTGCTCTATTGAACCACAGGGTCAACTAACTGCAGTGCAAGAACACCGCTCTCCACCATTTTCCAAGGATGTGAAACACCACCAACATCCTGTGTCAATTAATTAAAAATAAGTGTATTGAATCAAAGCTTTTTATTTAAATAATGAAGGATAAACACTAAAGAATGCAAATAGAACTAATTAGCTGACTCTAAAGAACTGGGACTGACATGATCGAAGAATGGCCTCTTTCTGTGCTATAAGATTTCAGAGTCATGGAGAATACAGCACAGAAAACAGGCCCTTCGGTCCATCTCATCCATGCCAACCAATTTGCCTAACTGAGCTAGTCCCATGTGGTCTATATCCCTCTAAACCTTCCTGTCCCTGTACCTGTCTAAATGTCTTTTATAGTTGTAATTGTACCGCCTCTACCACCTCCTCTGTATTTTATTTCTGTATGCTGTTATAAGACTATTGAAGGGACCTCTTGTATGATAAGCTGGGACTCTTGACCTCACAGATCTACCTCGTCGTGACCTTGCACCCTATTGTCTGCCTGCACTGCACTTTCTCTGTAACTGTATCACTTTATTCTGCATTCTGTATTCTTTTTCCTTGTACTAGGTCGGCACAAACATTGTGGGCCGAAGGGCCCATACTGTGCTGTACTGTTCTTGTGTTCTGGTTCTATGTTCTATGCACTACCTCGATGAACTGATGTTGTGAAATGATCTGTATGGATGACATGTAAAACAAAGTTTTTCACTCTACCTCAGTACATGTAACAATAATAAACCAATTTACCTATTTAGTAATTTAACCTCTCCTGTCCTCTTTTTCCAATGCTTCTGTTACAGTGATATTGACTGAATATTGACAATAATAAACCAATAATGTAACTTTGAGGGGAGGGAAAATCCCAATTTTTGCCCTCAAATATTCCCACATCTCTCCCTTTCCTTACCTAATCTGGGGAAGGACTGCAAGGAGGGAAATGCCAGACAATTCTCCTTCTTGCAGCATGTAAACTCTAATGGAAGCTGTAGATGTAGGTAACTAACAATGGACAGAGCTACAGATGTTAGACGTGAGATCAGACAGAAGGGAGGGGACGATGAGGTTTGGTGGGGGCCAAGTCAGTTCCCTTTGTGCACCTCCATTGAGATGCAAATTGGAACAAATTGATGAAGCCTTCTTGTGTGTTACATGCAGAACACAACAAGCTAGTGCCAGCCACCCAGGAGGTATGCCATCCATCAGTTGTACAGCTATTCGTTCATTTAATCAATTAACTAATTGATTCATTATGTCCACTTTACAGCTTGGGTTTTTTTTTATTGCAGAAATACAGGCGGACTCAACTGTCAAAGAGGCAGCTGTTTATTAAAGGATATTTAAGAGCAAATTGAACCACAGATGAAATATAAATGCCTGGTTTTGTGGTGTATAAACCAGACTAATGGTGTTGCAGTGAGGTGCACTAAAGCAAACGCAAGAGAAAAGGTTCCAATGAAAATAATTTCAAACTTTCAGTTTCAAAAACTGGGCATTTGGTATTTTCATAATCAGGGTGATGACCAATGGTTCAATCGCCAGCTGATGACATTCAGGCCTTGCTTTATTTTGCATCAAACAAGACACCAGGACTCTGTGTAAAAAAACTGGCCACATAAATCTCCTTTAATCTTCCCCTCTCTCACCGTAAATCTATGCCCTCTAGCATTTGACATTTCTACCCTGGGGAAAAGACTCTGACTTATCAACCTCATCTATTATATTATTATATCATTAACCCCATAATTTTATAAACCTATATCAGGTTACCCCTCAGCCTCCGATGCTGCAGAGAAAACAATCCAAGTTTGTCCAACCTCTCCTTATAGCTCATACCCTCGAATCCAGGTAGCGTCCTGGTGAAAGACGAACTGCCGGAGGAACTCAGCGGGTCAGGCAGCATCTGTGGAGGGAAACAGACGGTCAACATTTCAGATTGAGACCCTTCAACTGGACTGAAACATCAATTGTCCATTTCCATCCGCAGAGTTCCTCTGGCAGTTTGTTTGTTGCTCCAGATTGCAGCATCTGCAGACTCTTGCTATTTATTTATTTATTTGTTCCTGGGACATCATTGTCACTGATGCCAGTATTATTGTCCATCCTGAGCTTCTCTTCTTGCTAGCAATGCTGCTCCCAGCTCCAACAACCCAGGTTCAATCCTGACCTCTGCATGGAGTTTGCACTTTCTCCCTGTGACCCAGTGGGTTTCCCCGGTGCTCTTGTTTTCTCCCAAAGATGTCCTGACCCGAAATGTTGGCCGCCTTCTTTTCTCCGCGGATGCTGCCTGGCCTGCTGAGTTCCTCCAGCATCATAGTGTTTTTCATCCAGATTCCAGCATCTACAGTCCTTTGGTTCTCCCAAAGATGCGACGGTTGGTAGGCTAATTGGCAGTGTGAATTTCATCTAGTGTTGGTCGGTGGTGGATAAATCAGGGAGAGTTAATGGGCATCAGAGAGAGTACAGGATACAAGAAAACAAGTGGGGGAGTGAGACTAAAGGGACTGATCACAGAGCTAGCACGGACTCAATGGGCTGAACTGCCTCCTTCCATTTCATATGGAGATATGAGAAGTATTAAGAAAGAAGGCAGTTAAAAGTCAACAGTATTAAAGGCTCTGAAGGTGGGTTGGGATTGGCAAGGACCACAAATTCCTTTCCTGAAGGTCATTTTGACAATTCAATAATTTCAGATTATCGCTACTGAGACTGGCTTCCTTTATTACATTGCTAGAATTTACATTTCCCACCTGCTCTTGTTGGACTCAAACTCATATTTTATATATGGACCCATTGCAATTCACCTATCGGCGAAACAGGTCTACAGCGGATGCCATCTCCCTGGCCCTTCACTCAGCTCTGGAGCATCTGGACAGTAAAGGCACTTACGTTAGACTATTATTTATTGACTACAGCTCCGCCTTCAATACAATAATACCAAGCAAGCTTGTCACCAAACTCTGAGACCTAGGACTCAACATCTCCCTCGGTAACTGGATCCTTGACTTTCTAACAAACAGACCGCAATCAGTGAGGATAGGCAGCAATTCCTCCCGCATGATTATTCTCAACACTGGTGCACCTCAAGGCTGCGTCCTCAGCCCTCTACTCTACTCCCTATACACTCACGACTGTGTGGCCAGATTCTGCTCTAACTCCATCTACAAGTTTGTAGATGATACCACCGTTGTAGGCCGTACCTCAAACAGTGATGAATCGGAGTACAAGAAGGAGATAGAGAGCTTAGTGGAATGGTGTCATGACAACAACTTTCCCTCAATGTCAACAAAACAAAGAGCTGGTCATTGACTTCAGGAAAGGGGACAGTGTACATACACCTGTCTACGTCAATGGTTCTGAGGTCGAGAGGGTTGAGAGCTTCAAGTTCCTGGGAGTGAACATCACCAACAACCTGTCCTGGACAAACCACGTGGATGCCATGGCCAAGAAAGTTCACCAGCACCTCTACTTCCTCAGGAGGCTAAAGAAATTTGGTTTGTCCCCTTTGATTCTCACCAACTTTTACCGATGCACCATAGAAAACATTCTACCAGGATGTATCACGGCTTGGTATGGCAACTGCTCTGCCCAAGATCGCAAGAAGCTGCAGAGAGTTGTGGACAAAGCCCAGTGCATTATGGACACCAGTCTCCCCTCCTTGGACTCTGTCTTTACCTCTCGTTGTCTTGGTGTAGCAGCCAGCATAATCAAAGACCCCAACCGCCTAGGACATTCTCCCTTCTCTACTCTTCCATCGGGCAGAAGATACAGGAGCCTGAGGGCACGTCCCACCAGACTTAAGGACAGCTTCTACCCCACTGTGATAAGACTATTGAACAGTTCCCTTATCCAATGAGATGGACTATGACCTATGACTTCATGACCTCACGATCTACCTTGTTGTTACCTTGCACCTTATTGCACTGCACTTTCTCTGTAGCTGTGACACTTTACTCTGTACTGTTATTGCTTTTACCTGTACTACATCAATGCACTCTGTACTAACTTGATGTAACTGCACTGTGTAATGAATTGACCTGTAAGATCGGTTTGTAAGACAAGTTTTTCACTGTACCTCAGTACAAGTGACAATAATAAACCAATACCAATACCAATACCAATCATATTGCTGGAGCAATGGTCCAGAACTCTGGCCGCTGGTCCAATGTTTTAACCAGGACACTACCATACCCCCAGCTGAACAAAGGCTTCATTGAAATCAGAATCAGATTCATTATCACTGATTTATATGACGTGAAATTTGTTGTTTTGCGGCAGCAGTACGGTGCAAAGACATAAAATTGCTATAAATTAATAGTGCAAAATAAAAAGGAATAACGAGGTAGTGTTCATGGGTTCAGGGACTGTTCAGAAATCTGATGGCGGAGGGGAAGACGCTATTCCTGAAACATTGAGTGTGGGTCTTCAGGCTCCTGTACCTCCTCCCCGATGGTAGTAACAAGAAGATCAACAAAGCAATAAATGTACAAACAAAATGTAGTTTGATAATTTTCTTTACATAGAGAATTGTTATAATTGAGAAAACATTGAAAGCAAATTCAACAAAACTTTCAAAAAGAAAAGGGATAAATATTTGCAGGGGGAAATATCAACGGGGTTCCAAAAATAGAGTTAGAATATAGAACAGTACAGCACAGAACAGGCCCTTCGGCCCACAATGTTGTGCCGACATAGCTAATCCCTCCTACCTACAGAATGCCCATATCCCTCTATTTTCCTCTCATTCATGTGCCCATCCAAGCCCCTCTTTAAAGCCCCCAATGAATTTGCCTCCACCACCTTATCAGGCAACGCATTCCAGGCATCCACCGCTCTCTGAGTAAAAAACTTACCCCTCACGTCTGTTCTGAACCTACCCCCTCTCACCTTAAATGCATGCCCTCTGGTTGGGTGGTGTTCATTGAAAAGTGGGTGGTAGTTTGCGTTTAATTGAGGACTTAGAACATTGAACATAAAACAGTACAGCACGGGACAAGCCATTCGGCCCACGAGTTTGTGCCGGTCTTGATGCCAATTGATACCAAATGTCCTCCTCCTGTGTATCATCCACATCCCTCCATTCCCTTCGTATTCATGTGTCGATCTAATAGCCTCAAACTCCACCAAACTGCCTGCTTCCACTACTACCCCTGGTAACCCATTCCAGGCACCTACCACTCTCCGTGTAAAAAACTTGCCCCTGACGTCACCTTTAAACTTCCCCCCTCTAACCTTGAAAGCCTGTCCTCTGGTGTTTGACATTTCTACCCTGGGGAACAGATTCTGACTGTCTACCCGATCTGTGCCTCTCATAATTTAAAAAATCTCTATCAGGTCTCCTCTGGTGCCACCTACACTCCATGGAGAACAACCCAAGTTTGTCCAACCTTTCCTTATAGCTCATACCCTCTAATCCAGGCAGCATCCTGGTAAACTCCTTTTGCACTGTCTCCACAGTCTCCTTCCTATAATGGGGCAACCAGAACTGCACACAATATTCTAAGTGCGGTCTGACTAAAGTTTTATATAGCTGCAGCATGACTTCCTTACTCTTAACTCAACATCCCAACAATGAAGTCAAGCATGCCATACGCCTCCTTTACCACCTTATCCATTTGTGTAGCCACTTTCAGTGAACTGTAGACTTGGATCCAAGATCCCTCTGTACCTCAATGCTATTAAGGGGCCTACCATTAACTAAATACTTTCCCCTTTAATTTGACCTCCAAAAGTGCAAAACCTCACACTTGCCCGAATTAAACTCCATCTGCCACTTCTTTGCCCATATCTGCAACTGATCTATATCCCGCTCTATTCTTTGATAGTCCTTTACACTGCCCACAGCTCCACCAATGTTGGCGTCATCCCCAAACTTGCTAATCTACCCATCTACATTTTTATCCAAATCATTGATATATATCACAAACAACAGAGGTCCCAGCACCGATCCCTGCGGAACACCACTAGTCACAGACCTCCAGCCAGAATAACAACCTTCCACCCCTACTCTCTGTCTTCTATGGGCAAGCCAGTTCCGAATCCAAACTTGCAATTCTCCCTGTTTCCCATGCATCTTTATCTTCTGAATCAACCTACCATGAGGTACCTTATCAAATGCCTTACTACAGTCCATGCAGATGACATCCACTGCCTTACCCTCATTAAGCACCTTTGTCACCTCCTCAAAAACCTCATTAAAGTTTGTAGGCATGACCTGCCCTGCACAAAGCCATGCTGACTGTCCATAAGCAGGCCATGCCTTTCCAAATGTGCATCAATCCTATCCCTAAGAATCCTCTCCAATAACTTCCCTACCACTGACATGAGGCTCACTGGCCTATAATTACTTGGATTATCCCTCGTTCCCATCTTGAACAAAGGAACAACATTTGCTACTCTCCAGTCCTCTGGGACCTCACCTGTTGCTAGTGAGGACACAAAGAGCCCTGTCAAAGCCCCAGCAATCGCCTCACTTGCTTCTCTCAATATTCTGGGATATGTGCCATCAGGCCCTATCCACCTTAATGCTTTTGAGAAGACCCAGCACTACCTCCTCCTTAATCTCAAAACGTCCCAGCACATTAGCATGCCCCACTCTACTTGCATTATCCTCCACTTCTTTCTCCTTTGTAAATACTGACACAAAGTACTCATTTAGTACCTCAGCCACTTGATCTGACTCCAAGCACAAATTCCCTCCTTTATCCTTGAGTGGACCTACCTCTCCTTAGTTATCCACTTTTTCTTAATATAAGTATAAAATGCCATAGGATTACCCTTGGCCCTGCTGGCTAAGGACATTTAATGGCCCCTTTTGACCTCCCTAATTGCCTGCTTGAGCACTTTCCTGCTATCTTTATATTCCATAAGGTCATACTGTTCTCTCTGTATCCATGTGTGTTTCTATTGTGATCCCATTGGACAGGAGAGCCACGTTGTGTGTCTGCTTTGCAGTGATGTAACATTGTCACTGACCGTCTAATGTTCCGTCTGCCAGCTCAGACACAGCTCAGCACATCATGGAAACCAGTCTCCCTTCCATGGACTCCCTTCTACACATTCCGCTGGCTTGGGAAAGTGACATAATCAAAGACCCCACCCTCCCCGGACATTTTCTCTTCTCTCCCCTCCCATCGGGCAGAAGATACAAAAGCCTGAAAGCACGTACCACCAGGCTCAAGGACAGCTTCTATTCCACTGTTTTAAGTCTATTGAACAGACCTCTTGTATGATAAAGATGAACTCTTGATCTCATAGTATACCTCATTGTGGCCCTTGCACCTTATTTGTCTACCTGCACTGCACTTTCTCTGTAACAATGACACTATATTCTGCACTCTGTTAGTGCTTTTCCCTTTGTACTACCCTGATATACTTGTTTCTTGAAACGATCTGTCTGGTTGGCATGCAAAACAAAGTTTTTCACTGTTTTTCAGTATATCTCATACATTGTTTCTCAGACTGGAGACCTGTGTCTAGTGGTGGTCATAGGGGTCAGTGGTGGGACCTTTGTTGTTTGTAGAAACAATTTGGATGTGAATGTACAAGGCATGTTTAATAGGTTTACGGATGGTACTAAAATAGGTGGTGCTGTAGATAGTGTAGAAGGTTATGAAAAACTACAAGGGGTCTTGATCAGCTGGGTATGTGGGCTGAGGATTGGCAAATGGCTTTCAATCCAGATAAATGTGAGGTATTGTGTTTTGGGAAATCAAACCGGAGTAGGACATACAGTGAATGGTAGGGCTCTGGGGAGTGTTATGGAACAGAGGGACTTAGGAGTGCAAGTACAGAGTTTGCTGAGAGTGGTTTCACGGGTAGATAGGGGGTGAAGAAGGTATTTGGCACACTGGCCTTCATCAGTCAGGGCATTTATAGCACTTGGGAAGTTATGATGCAGTTATGCAAGACATTGATGAGACTGCACTTAGAGCATTGTGTAAGTTTTGATCGCCCTGTTAGAGGAAAGATGTTATTAAGCTAGAAAGAGTGCTGAAAAGATTTACCAGGATATACCTGGACGGGGGCCTGAGTTACAAGGAGAGGTTGTGTAGATGAGGACTTTATTCCCTGGAATGTAGGAGATTGAGGGGTGACCTGATGGAGGTATATAACATTATGAGGGGCATAGACAGGGTGAAAGCACATAGTCTTTTTTCCCAGGGAGAGCGGGTGTTAAAAACAGGAGGGCATAGGTTTAAGATCAGAGGTGAGAGATTTAAAAAGGACATCAGGGGCAGCTTCTTCACGCAGAGGGTGGTGCGTACTTGGAATGAGCTGCCAGAAACTGTGGTTGAGGCAGGTACATTAGCAACGTTTAAAAGCCATCTAGATAAGTACATGGATAGGAGAGGTTTAGAGGGCTATGGGCCAAATGCAGGCAGATGGGACTAGCTCGCTGGGCAACACAGTCGGCATGGACGAGTTGGGCTGAAGGGCCTGTTTCCGTGCTGAATGGCCTCCTTCTGTGCTGTAAGATTCAAAGGAAAAATCTAGAAAGGAAAGAAAGCCAGAAAGAATTTGGTTTATTGTTGTAGGGGAGGGCTGAGAGCAACATTGTGTTTTACAACATACTGAGTATCAATCTGTGATGTAATCTCGCTCTGTGACTGACTGCACCTTTACTGCTTGTCAGTTCAACACAATGGATTCATTAAGAGCTGGGCTGGGCAGATCAGCCCAAGTCCATTCCATCTGTCAGTCTGTGGCCCCCAGGAGAGAGTCAGGGAGGCACTAGGGACCTGTCCCGTCTCAATTTATCCCATTAGCATCACTGTGCAGTAAAAACAAACCTAATTTAACAAACAAGGTTCCTGAGTGCTCTCATTAGCAGAGCCTTCACTAACTAACCTCAGAGGATCAATCTGACCAAGGCAGTTTGTGGTGAGGTGTCCTTCGGCTGAAGGGGAATTGAAGCATCATTTGCGGACTTGTCAGTGTTGTTGATCCATCTGCGATGGTTGTGGGAAAATGATATATAAATGCAATTTACTAATGTGAGCAAAGACTTTGGAACTATATTAACGCCTTCCATGACCTCAGGATGTTTCAACACACTCTACAGTGCTTAAGTGATATAAAGTAGGAAATGTTATACCAATGTACTCACAACATAGAACATAGAACACTACAGCACAGTACAGGCCCTTCGGCCCACAATGTTGTGCTGACATTTTATCCTGCTCTAAGATCTATCTAACCCTTCCCTCCCACATAGCCCCCTATTTTTCTATTATTTTCCCAGGGCTGAAATGGTTGCCACAAGAGGTTGCCACACAGGTTTCAGGTGTTGGGGAGTAGCTACAGAGGAGATGTCAGGGGTAAGTTTTTTACTCAGAGAGTGGTGAGTGTGTGGAATGGGCTTTGGATAGGTACATGGAGCTTAGAAAAATAGAGGGATATGGGTAAGCCTAGTAATTTCTAAGGTAGGGACATGTTCGGCACAACTTTGTGGGCTGAAGGGCCTGTATGTGCTGTAGGTTTTCTACGTTTCTATGTTTCTATATTCATGTGTCTATCTAAGAGTCTCTTAAATGTCCCTAATGTATCTGCCTCCACAACCTCTGCCGGCAGTGCATTCCACACACCCACCACTCTCTGTGTAAAAAACTTACCCCTGACATCCCCCTTATACCTTCCTCCAATCATCTTAAAGTTATGTCCCCTCGTGTTTGCCATTGTCGCACTGGGAAAAGGTCTCTGACTGTCCCCTCAATCTATGCCCCTTATCATCTTGTACACCTCTATCAAGTCACCTCTCATCCTCCTTCTCTCCAAAGAGAAAAGCCCCAGCTCGCTCAACCTATCCTCATAAAGACATGCTCTCCAATCCAGGCAATATCCTGGTAAATCTCCTCAGCACCCTCTCTAAAGCTTCCACATCCTTCCTATAATGAGGCGACAAGAAGTGAACACAATACTCCAAGTGTGGTCTGACCAGAGTTCTATAGAACTGCAACATTACCTCGTGGCTCTTGAACTCAGTCCCCCGATTAATGAAGGCCAACACACCATACACCTTCTGAACAATCCTATCGACCTGCATGGCAACCTTGAGGGATCTACGGACGTGGACGACAAGATCCCTCTGTTCCTCCACACTGCTAGGGGTCCTGCCGTCAAAAACAACAAAGAAAATAAGTGACCCTCTTCCAGGGTTACATCCGTGCCTGTGCGCCCCTGGAGAAGAAGCACACGGTGTCCACAGGTACAATAGGAGATTTCCAGGACTGGTGGGAACCACAGGGGCTTGAGTGCATTCTGGATAGTGATGACCATGTTATAATTTGAAATCGTAAATAGTGTGTATTGTGAAGTACTGTAATATTGTGTTAATGTGATCCTGTAATGACTGAATAAACGTCTTTTGGAAAAAGAAAAAAAGAAAAGAGGTGAATATAATCTAATCCATTTCCAAATAAAGATGTTGATGAAGGACTTCTTCGAATTGCACTGTGGTTATCTGTTACATCCCACTAAAAAGGTGAAAGCTTCATGTGAAAGGTGGGTCCTTCGACACAGCAGGATTTTTTCTGATGCCTGCTCAATAAAAAGGCTTGTGTGCAACAACCAGTATCCAAGACCAAGTTTTGAGTTTATTGTCACGGACCAGGGTATAAATTTATACCCAGGGTATAAATGCCATTGTAGCAACTCACTGTCTGAGCAAGCGAACCGGCTCGGCGGTCGGGTCGCGGGTCGTCGGAGCGGCAAAGCCCAAGATGGCGTTGGGCCTTCGTCTTCCCTGAGCGACAGGGAGAACCCGCGTGTGGGAAAGGTTTGATGACGTAGCGTATACGTCATTGCCGTTTGAAGTGGGCGGGAACAGTCTCTCTTAAAAGGCCCGCGCAAGGCGGGAAAATAAACCAGTTCTTGTTCTGAAACCCTTCGATTAGTGTCTTGTTTTCACATCGTGGTAGCAGCCGCTACACCACGAAAATTAGCTTTTTGCAGCAGCAGCACAGTGCATTACAAACATGGCAAACATAGATTACATAAGGTTAAATTAACATAAATTATACGTAACATACAGAATAAACACAAATAAACACAACGATATTAGTGAAAGTTGAGGGAAATATGGTCTGAGGTAAAATTAGGGTTTCTCAGGCGGGTTCAAGAACCTGACAGAAGTGGGGGAAGAAGCTGTTGTTGAGATGTGGGTTTTCAGGCTCCTGTACCTCCTGCTTGATGGCAGTATCGAGAAGTCCCTGGTGATGGATGTTGCCTTCCTGAGACATCACCTCTTGTAGATGTCCTCGATGGTGGGGAGAGCTGTACCCATGATGAATTGGCTGAGTCCACCACTCTCTGTAACCTCTTGTGTTCCTGTACATTGGGGTTTCCATATCAGGCCGTGATGTAAACAGTCAGTCATGATACAGTTATAGAGGCATGTGGCATGGAAACAGGCCCTTCAGCCCATCTCATCCATGCCAACTATGTTGCCCAGCGAGCTAGTCCCATCTGCCCGCATTTGGCCCATAGCCCTCTAAACCTCACCTATCCATGTACTTATCTAGATGGCTTTTAAACGTTGCTAATGTACCCGCCTCAACCACAGTTTCTGGCAGCTCATTCCAAATACGCACCACCCTTTGCATGACGAAGCTGCCCCGATGTCCCTTTTAAATCTCTCACCTCGGATCTTAAACCTATGCCCTCTGGTTTTTGGCATCCCCTCCCTGGGAAAATGTCCAATATGGAAAAAAAGACATAAAGTGACTCAGCATTGCAAAGAAAGTAAATTTTATTTATTTTTTTTATTTTATTTACAGCATGGTAACAGGCCCTTCTGGCCCAATGAGTCCACGCTGCCCATTTTTTAAACCCATATTAACCTACCCGTACGTCTTTGGAATGTGGGAGGAAACCGGAGCACCCGGAGGAAACCCACGCAGACACGGGGAGAACGTACAAACTCCTTACAGACAGCAACGGGAATCGAACACCGATCACTGGCACTGTAATAGTGTCATGCTAACCGCTACGCTACCGTGCCGCCTCAAAGTATTATCGCCCAATGTGGGGGCTGCAAGTAATTTATTTCTTCGTTCTCTTGGACAGAGCTGCTGCTGCTAAGGATAACATTTAGTGCCCATCCCTAAATGCTTGCCTCCATTTTAAACTGTCACTGTCCATGTGGTGACAATGATGGATGGATGGATGATGGATAGATAGATAGATAGATAGATAGATAGATAGATAGATAGATAGATAGATAGATAGATAGATAGATAGATAGATAGATAGATAGATAGATAGGTCAATCGATCACTTTGCACTAAACTAAACTGGACTTTTTTTGTTCTAATCATGTTCTTTCTTGTAAAATTGTGTATAATTTATGCTTAATTTATGTTTTTCTTGTGAATGCTGCTTATCTGATGCTGTGTGCCTGTGATGTTGCTGCAAGTAAGTTTTTCATTGCACCTGCGCATACATGTACACTAAACTCAACTTTGAGTCACTGACAACCAATCAGTCGAAGTATCCCAAGTTGATTCCTGGGAGAATTATTAAAATTAAACAAAAAGGTGTTAACCATGAAAGGTGAGATTAGCCACAAGTGCACAGGTTTAGTCAATGAACAAGGAATTAGGGAGAGCATTAAAGGAACGGGAGGAGAGTTAGGGAAGGTATACCAGAGCTCAGGGCACGGCTGAGGGGGTGAACGGAGGGGAACTGGACTTGGAATTGGTTTATTATTGTCACATGTACCCGAGGTACAGTGAGAAACATAGTATTCCATGCCATCCATACGGATCATTTCAAAACATAAGAACATTGAGGGAGCACAAGGGAAAATAATAACAGAATGCAGAATAAAGTGTTACAGTTACAGAAAAGGTGCAGTGCAGGCAGACAATAAGGTGCAAGGGCCACGACGAGGTAGATTGTGAGATCATGAGTTCGTCTTTAATGTACAAGAGGTCCATTCAAAAGTCTGATAACAGCTGGATAGAAACTGTCCTTGAGCCTGGTGGTGGGTGTTTTCAAGTTTTTGTATCTTCTGCCCGACAGAAGGGGGGATTGTGCATAACTAATGTTTAATTTATGTTTTTCTTGTGAATGCTGCTTATCTGATACTATGCGCCTGTGATGCTGCTGCAAGTAAGTTTTTCATTGCACCTGTGCACACATGCATTTGTGCACATGACAATAAACTTTGAGAAGACAGAATATCTGGAGTGGGTGGGGTCTTTGATCATGCTGGCTGCTTTCCCGAGGCAGCAGGAAGTCTAGTCAGAGCTCTGGGAGGATTGCATGGCGGGGATGTTTTACAGAATGCAAAGCCAATGCATGGAGGAGAGATGTTGAGTGGTATACATTGAGGATTAGGAGGAGCACAAACTAGAACCTTCCCAGTCTGTGGGATCTGACCTCTCATTTTTTTTTTGCTGATGTCTCCCTATCATCCGTGTCTTATCCCTGAAGTATGATGTGTGTTTATCTTTTACTGCGCTCGGCACCTTCATGTCTAGTTTTATGAGGTTGGGTGGATTAGTGCCATAGTGCTCTGTAAACATAAGACAGGGGTTGGGGAGGGAACAGTGGGTTCTCACTGCTCTGTGGGGTCATAGCCCCTGGGGAGAGGTGATAACATCAGCACTTCATTACCAAAATCTATTAACTCATCAGAGTTTAATGAGGAAAGGCGGAGGTGCAGGGTTTACAGGAAAGGCTGATTGAAAAATCCCAACGTAAATCATCTCTCGTGAAGGCCCAGGTACCAAGAATGGGCTGCCTGTCATTGAAACTTTGAGTTGTTTAGTGTTAGATCCACCTCTTCGATTACAGGACGAGCTTCCAATCAGGCCCTTTCCCCACCAACTTGGCAACTCTCAGTCACACCCCTTTCTTCTCCATTTGCCCCCAAGTTGACCCCAGGCACGACTGGGATATAATTCCAGGAAGAGGCAATGAAGGCAAAAAAAAATTCTTCCTTAATGTTTCATATGAAGTGTTTAACACTAACAGCTTACATTTATAAAGAAGCTTTAATGCAATCTCATCAAGCAGTATTAAACAAAATTTGACTCCCTGCCGTACAACAGAAATGATGTACTGAGGAGTTTGATGAAAGAGATGGGGGAAGGAGTTTAAGAAAGAGGGGCTGAGAGGTTTTGGGAAGGAATTCCAGAGCCCAGAGAAACCTAGGACTGAAGATGCTGGAATCTAGATGAAAAAACAAGATGCAGGAAGAACTCAGCAGGTACTTTTTTTTATGTCAGGGTTGGTGCGGAGGGCGTGGAGGGCAGAGCATTCAGAAGGGGGGAGGTTAGAGAGGGTGAGGGGGGCAGAAAAGTCAAAATGGCTGATGCCACGCTGACAGTTGGCTACGACTAGGTCCGGGGGAGGTAACAGGCCCGGTGAGGGAGTCCAGGTGGAAGAAGAGGGCTGGAGGTGGAAGAAAGGGCCATCAGAAGGGGGAGAGGACTCCTTACCGAAGAAGAAGGCACGGACATGGAGGCGTTTTGACCTGCTGAAGACCTGTTGAATTCCAGAGCCTAGCTAGCTGAAGGGACAGTCTCCAATACGAGAGCAGGGATGAACAAGAGGTCAGAAGTGCAGCGGTCTTAGATGGTATGTGGGCTTTATTCACTGGTGTGTAGGAGACTTGAGGGGTGACCTTATAGAGGTGTAGAAAATTATGACGCGCATAGATATGCACACAGTCTTCTGCCCAGGGAAAGGGAATCAAAAACTAGAGGGCAGAGGTTTACCGTGAGAGGGCAAAGATTTAAAAGGGACCTGAGGGGCAACTTCTTCACGCAGAGTGTGGTGCGAAACATGGACGAGCTGCCAGAGGAAGTGGTTGAGGCTGGTAAAGTAACATTTAAAAGACACTTGGGCAGGTACATGGATAGGAAAGTTTTAGAGGGAAATGGGCCAAACACGGGTAAATGGAACTAGCTTAGATGGGCATCTTGGTTAGCATGGACAAGTTGGGCCAAAGGGCCTGTTTCCACGCTGTTTTGCCCTTTGAGTCTATGACTGGGGGAGTTGAAAGGAGGTGAGATCCTGCAATGATTTGGAAATGAGGGCGCTAATTTTATATTGCAGATGTTTCTCGACCGGAAGCCAATGAAGGGCAGCAAGCACTGGGGCTGACAGACCAACGGTGTGAATTGGGACCCAGGCATCAGATTTTGGATAGGAAATTCCAAACCGAGAGATCATTTAAGTTCAGGCCAGTTTCTAACCTCTAGAGTCATACAGTCACAGGGTAATACATCACGGAAACAGTCCCTTCAGCCCAACCTGCCCATGCCCACCAAGTTGCCTAACCGAGCTAATCCCATTTGCCCGTGTTTGGCCCATATCCCTCTAAACCTTTCCTATCCATGTTCCTGTCCAAATGTCTTTCAAATGTTGTTAATGTACCTGCCTCCACCACTTCCTCTGGCAACTCATTCCTCTGTGTGAAGAAGTTGCCCCTCAGGTCTCTTTTAAGTCTTTCCCCCTCACCTAACCTTACGCCCTTTAGTTCTTGATTCCCTTTCCCTGGGAAGAAGACTGTGTGCATTCACCCTATCTATGCCCCTCGTGATTTTATACACCTCTGCAAGTTCACTCCTCTGTCTCCTATGCTCCAAGGAAAAAGTCCTAGCCTGCCCAACATCTCCCTTTAATCCAGGCCCTCGAGTCCCGGCAACATTCCCGTAAATCTCCTTTGCATTCTTTCAAGCTTAATGCCTTATTTCCTTTAACAGGGTGACCAAAACTGGACTCAATACTCCAGGTGTGGCTTCACCAATGGCTTGTACAACCGCAACATAACATCCCAACTCTTATACTCAGTGCCCTAGGTGATGAAGGCCACCCTGCCAAAAGCCTTTTTCACCACCCTGTCAACATGTGACGCCACTTTCAGAGAGCTAGGTGCATAGGGGATAGAGGAGGGAGCTGATTTCCATGGTTCAATCATTGGTAGTTTTGATTTGTAAACTGTTAATTAAAGTGAAATTTATAAGGAGTGACGTTGTGTCAGCTTTAATACAAGGGTTATTGCTGCTCCCAGTCTCAGTGGCTTCGCAAATTAAACCGAGCTCAGAAATTGAAGCTAATTCTTCATCCTGAAGGGAGAGGTGAGAGGCTGAGATAATTTATACCCAGTCACTCCCCAAACAGGTTTCAATTAACAACAACTCTCGACAGATTGAATTAATCTGGAGATGCCTGTCCTGGCAGAACCCAGCAGCGTTATTACACATACTGACCCAGAGAGCATTGGGTCCCAGAACACTCCCTGGGTAACTGAAGTGGTAGGGAGCTGGGAGTGGGGCAGAGACCGCATTTCAAAGAAAAAGTGCACTCCTCAAAATAAAATGAATGGTTTCAAATAGTTCCTGTGAATGATGGGAAGTCAGCTCAATGTCAGTGAAGCTAGCCAACACAAGGGATGATGGGTAATTGTCTCATTCTTAGATTTCACTGTAGGAGACGGGACAGTGTAGAGGGAGCTTTACTCTGTGCTTAATCCATGTGTCCCTGTCCTGGGAGTGTGTGATGGGACAGTGTAGAGGGAGCTTCACTCTGTGTCTGACCCCGGGAGTGTGTGATGGGACGGTGTGGAAGGAGCTTCACCCTGTGTCTGACCCCGGGAGTGTGTGATGGGATGGTGTGGAAGGAGCTTCACCCTGTGTCTGACCCCGGGAGTGTGTGATGGGACGGTGTGGAAGGAGCTTCACCCTGTGTCTGACCCTGGGAGTGTGTGATGGGACGGTGTGGAAGGAGCTTCACCCTGTGTCTGACCCTGGGAGTGTGTGATGGGACGGTGTGGAAGGAGCTTCACCCTGTGTCTGACCCTGGGAGTGTGTGATGGGACGGTGTGGAAGGAGCTTCACTCTGTGTCTGATCCTGGGAGTGTGTGATGGGACGGTGTGGAAGGAGCTTCACCCTGTGTCTGACCCTGGGAGTGTGTGATGGGACGGTGTGGAGGGAGCTTCAGCCTGTATGTAATTCATACTTGGAAAGTTTGATGGGACAGTGCAGAGGAAGCTTTGCTCTTTATCTAAAACGTGCTCTCCCTGCTCTTGCAGTGTGTGATGGGAGCTTTACTCTGTTTTACTGGAGAACAGACTGGCTTCAGTTTTGCATCTTACTGAAAGACTGGCAGCTCCAAAAGAGATACACTCCTTTCGTAATGTGTCGAGTGTCAGCTTAGATTTTGAGTTCCCAGGTCCCTTGGAGCTGGACAATCTTTTGAATCAGCAGGCACAGAATGAAGTGTGGGGGGAGCTGTATATCCAAAGCTGCCCTGGGAGTGTTCAGGTGCACAGTGCTCAGCTCCCTCCACACCATCCCGTCAAGTACTCCCGGGCAGGAACAGGACTGGTGACAATTTCTTGCCCATAGAACCATAGAACTATACAGCACAAAACAAGCCCCTTCAAAGTTTCCTGGCAATAATTAGCACTTCCAGAGCAGAATATTGATATTACTGAAAGCTGGAGAGAGAGATAGGAATTGGAAAGGACAGCAGGAAAAATTTTATAAGATAAGATTTCTTTATTAGTCACATGTACATTGAAACACACTGTGAAATGCATCTTTTGAGTAGAGTGTTCTGGGGGCAGCCCGCAGCTATGGCTCAGTGTGTGGCACTCTCACCTGAGTCAAAAGGTTGTGGGTTCAAGACCCACTCCAGAGACTTGACCACAAAAGAATCTAGGCTGTTATCTGAAGGGGCTACTCCTTGCCTTCTGGTTAAATTTTAGTCCCACCCCTCCTAGTATTTGGTCACCCAGTGTGGGGGGGCGGGGGGGCAGGTCAGGAGGAGGACGTCCTGGGTCCATGGGTCATAGAGGCAGATATCTGAGGACTCCGCCTGAGCCGAATGCCTGGCAGTCTTTCAAGGGTATGTTTGTGCCCAGGTATCCCTAGAAAAAGAACACACCCATGTCCACGGGCACCATGGAGGTGTTCCAGGACCGTTGGGCACCACAGGGAATAAATTACTTCCTGGATCAGAATGGAAATATTTTAATTTAGCTGCTGTTTAGGTATTGTTGTAGTTTGCAGTGACCTGTTGTGTTGTAGTACGTATAAACTTGTAAAAAAAATCTAGGCTGACACTCCAGTGCAGTACTGAGGGAGTGCAGCCCTGTCCAACGTGTTGTCGTATAAAAGAATGCCTCTGTAGTTCCAACATTCCACTAGTTCTGCATATACTTTATGGTTACATTCTCTCCTCAAGTGGATAAGACACCTTGTCACAAGTTCTGCCGCGCAGTCTTTCAACAAAAATTTGCATTGACCCATGGACTTTTTAATCCCAAAGCATATTCTAGAGTTATAGGGAGAGGCTGGGCAGGCTAGGACTTTATTCCTTGGAGCGTAGAAGACTGAGGAGTGACCTTATGGAGGTGTAGAAAATCATGAGGGGCACAGATAGGGTGAATGCACACAGTCTTTTTCCCTGGGAAAGGGAATCAAAAACTAGAGGGTGAGAAGTCAAAGATTTAAAAGGGACTTGAGGGGCAACTCATTCACACAGAGGGTGGTGCATTTTTGGAACGAGCTGCCAGAGGAAGTAGTCGAGGCAGGTACAATAACAACGTACAAAACACTTGGACTGGTACACGGATAGGAAAGGTGTAGAGGGATAGGGACCAAATGTGGGCAAATGGGACTAGCTTAGATGGGCATCTTGGTCAGGGTGGATGAGTTGGGCCGAAGGGCCTGTTTCCTGCGCTGTATAACTCTATGACCCTTTGACTCTCAGACACTGCACAGGCAGGATCTCAGACACTGGGCCAACTGAACAGGTATTGGGGCAGGTGATCACAAACTTGGTCAGAGAGGTAGGTTTTAAAAGAATAACAAAGCAGGTGAGAGAAGTCGAAAGGTGCAGAAGTTCAGGGAGGGAATTCTAGAGCTTAGAGTCTTGGTAGCTGATGGCACAGCTAGCTACATTGGAGAAATGAAATTCAGGGAGAGAGGGCAGATATCTCAGGGGGTAGGAGGATGTTACAGAGAAAGGGAGGGGAGAGGTTGTGGAGGGATTTTAAAGCAGACATCAGTTGCCATAGTCAAGGTCACCAAGCACAAGGGGTGACAGATGAACAGGATGGTGTAACCATCAGCAGAGTGTGAGGGCTGCTCGTTCACGTAGAGTCAAAGGTGAAAGGCCTTTTGTGTGACTTTCCCATTTTAACACCAATAGGTTGTATTAAGAACAAAGCAAAAACACTCACACTGGCCTGATTGTGCAAAAGCATTTTTTAAAATCTGTCTAAACACTTTCAAACAGTCTGATTTTGATATCCAATTACTGAAAAGTGTTTATAGGACACCTGGCGGCCGTTTAATCCATCTGTTACAGTGGCACGTGATGAGGGAACCCACTCTCCTTAATTACGGATGGATTCATTGGTAACCCTGTCAGTTACTGGAGTCTGACACCAGCTTCACGGATGCCCCCTTTGGGTTTATGCAGTGAGGGTCTGAACTGAACTGGCAGGTTCTCAATGGCCCAGGGTACTGATGGACAAGGTACAGAGGCTCCAACTTGTAGTGGTTTACAGAGTGGGCAAGGGTCCCGGGGCAGGGGGAGGTTGGTAAAGAATAAAATCAGCTTGCATTCTTTTTCCTAATCAGTGGCCAGTAATGTGATAGAACATAGAACGTAGAACAGTACAGCACAGAACAGGCCCTTCGGCCCACAATGTTGTGCCGACATAGCTATTTCCTCCTACCTACAGAATGCCGATATCCCTCCATTTTCCTCTCATTCGTGCCCATCCAAGCCCCTCTTAAAAGCCCCCAGTGAATTTGCCATTAATGTAACGATGTCCTTAATCTAATGTAATTGATGCCCTTAATGTAATGGCACACTCAGAGTCCTCTACATTGGTGAGCAGATCCACCAGGGGATGGGTCAAAGTCAGTAAGAGTGTAAGAGGGGGAGTGGAAGTGACTGGCAATGGGTAGATGCAGGTCACGGTTATGGACAGAGCACAGGTGTTCTGCGAAACGGTCACCTAGTCTGCGTTTGGTCTCACCAATGTAGAGGAGGCCACACTTGGAGAACCAAATGCAGTAGATGATATTAAGGGAGGTGCAGGTGAATCTCTCTCTCACCTGAAAGGACTGTTTGGGTCCCTGGAAGGAGGTTTTACCCATCCCCTGGTGGATCTGCTCTCCCCTCCTCCCCCGTACCTACCTACCACTATCTCTTACCTGCATCTACCTATCACCACCTTGTGCCCACCCTGCCTCCCCCCTTATGTCCACCTATCGCTGCTCTGCTTTTCCCTCCTATATATTAGGCTTCCCCTTCTCCTATCCTCAGTCCTGAAGAAGGGTCCTGACCTGAAACATTGACCGCCTGCTTTTCTCCATGGACGCTGCCTGACCTGCTGAGTTCCTCCAGCATCATAGTGTTTTTCATGGAAACCAGCCTCCCCTCTGTGGGACTCTGTCCACACTTCTCGCTGCCTTGGTAAAGCAGCCAACATAATCAAAGACCCCACCCACCCCGGACATTCTCGCTTCGCCCCTCTCCCATCAGGCAGAAGATATAAAAGCCTGAAAGCATGTACCACCAGGCTCAAGGACAGCTTCTATCCCACTGCTATAAGACTATTGAACGGACGTCTTGTTCGTTGCGCAGTGCAGGTAAAAAATAAGGTGCAAGGGCCATGACGAGGTAAGTTGTGAGATTAAGAGTTCTCTTTGATGTACGAGGTCCGTGTTCACTACTTACATGACCCGAAGGAAGAAATAGTATGTACGGTTTTGCCAATGATACGAAACTAGGAGGAATTGTATGTTATGATAAGGATACTATGATTATACAATAGGACACTGATAGATTGATCGAGTGGGCAAAAAGACTGGCACAGGGAGTTTAATGTGGGGAAGTGAGAGGTCATGCACTTTGGCAAGAGAAATCAAAAGGCAGATAATTATCTAAATGGATGCAAGTGACAAAGGTACAGAGGGATCCAGATGTTCTAGCACATGAATCACAAAAAGCCAGCAGGCAGCTTCAGCAAGTAATTAAGAAGGCAAACGGCATTTTGTTCTTCATTACAAAGGGGTTGGGGTTTAAAAATAGGGAGGCAAGAGGTCCGTTCAATCGTCTTATAACAGCGGGATAGAAGCTGTCCTTGAGCCTGGTGGTAGGTGCTTTCAGGCTTTTGTATCTTCTGCCCAATAGGAGGGGGGGAGAAGAGAGAATGTCCGGGGTGGGTGGGGTCTTTGATTATGCTGGCTGCTTCACCGAGGCAGCGAGGTGTAGACAGAGTCCATGGAGGGGAGGCTGGTTTCCGTGACGTACTGAGCTGTGTCCACAACTCTCTGCAGTTTCTTGTGGTCACGGGCAGAGCAGTTGCCGTACCAAGCCGTGACGTATCCGTATATGGTGCTTTCTATGTGCATCGATAAGAATTGGTGAGTGTCAAAGGGGACATGCTAAATTTCTTTAGTCTCCTGAGGAAGTAGAGGCACCAGTGAGCTTTCCTGGCCGTGGCATCTCCATCGTTGGACCAGGACAGGCTATTGGTGATGTTCACTCCTAGGGACCTGAAGCCCTCAACCCTCTTGACCTCAGCACCGTTGATGCAGACAGGTGCATGTACACCGCCCCCTCTTCCTGAAGTCAATGACCAGCTCTTTTGTTTTACTGACATTGAATTGTCATGACTTGTGTACGTAAAAGTGTAAATTTTTGACAGAACTGGAGAAGTTTAAGTGGCAGCAAAGGCGTCGTCCCATTCTGCAATTCCGTGATTCTGTAGCGATTTTTATTTTGCAGAAAGAATGCAAAGGTCTGGCGGCAACGTTGTGTGATGTTGCTGCTCTGGAAGGAGCAATGTTGATGGAGGGAAGGAGTTATACTTGTGGGAAGGTCAATTCACAGGGTCCCTGATTAAAGGTCGAGCAATGTTGATGGAGGGAAGGAGTTATACTTGTGGGAAGGTCAATTCACAGGGTCCCTGATTAAAGGTCGGGGAAAGGGGTGGCACAGGGGAAGGGTGTTGGGAGGCAGACGAACATTGGGGATGTAGGTCATAGACAAAGTTGAGCACAGGTGCAATGAAAAACTTACTTGCAGCAGCATCACAGGCACATAGCATCAGATAAACAGCATTCACAAGAGAAACATAAATTAAATATAAATTATATGCAATTTTTATAAGAAAGAACACAATAGAACAAAAAGTCCATCTTAGTGCTAAGATTAACATTGTATTGATTGGTTCAAGAACTGAATGGTTGAAGGGAAGTAGCTGTTCCTGAACCTAGTGGTGTGGGACTTCAGGCTTCTGTACCTCCTGCCCAATTGTAGCTGCAAGAAGCTGGCATAGCCCGGATGGTGGGGGTCTTTGATGACGGACGTTGCCTTCTTGAGGCAGTGCCTCCTGTAAATCCTACCGATGGTGGGGAGGGTTGTGCCCGTGATGTATTGGGCTGAGTCCACTACTCTCTGCAGCTTCTTACATACCTATATATTCGAATTGCCGTCCCAGTCTGTTATGCAACTAGTCAGGTACTTTCAATGGTATGTCTGCCGAAGTCTGTCAGGGTGTGGGGAAGGCAGGGTGCTAGCAACGTAAGTGGGGAGAAGGGGGAAAAACAGGGGGTATTAAGGGTATGTTTCGGGAGGTGAGAAAGGTGGGGGATGTTGGGGTGTCGGTGGGGAGGAGACAGTGGGTTGGCGGTTTTGAGGGTGTAGGTGGGGATAAGGCGGAGCGTCGGGAGACAGGGTGGGGGGAGGGTGGGGTCATTGAGGGGACAGGTGGAGAAGTAGCAAGACAGCAAATGGTGCGACAATATTGTGGGAGAAATGGTTCCGACTGGCAGGATTATGTTGGTAGTCAGGAAACACAGACTTACAAAGATTGACAAGGGAAGAGATGAGCTTTTTATAAATTCTGCAGGTCATTACAATTTAAAAAGTAATTATTTTGCCAGTTATAGCATCATAGAGTTGTACAGCACAGAAACAGGCCCTTCAGCCCACCACATCCATACTGACCTATTTCCTCATCTAATCTAATCCCCATTTGCCCGCTCCATATCCTAGTATGCCTTGCCTACTTAAGTGTCTGTCTGAAAGCCTCTGAAACATAGTGATTGTGTCTGATTTCACCACCTTCTCTGGCAGTGCGTTCCAGATGTCAACCACTCTCTGTGTGAAAAACTTTCTCCTCAGATCCCCTCTAAAACTCCTCCCTCTCACCTTAAACCTGTGCCTTCTTGGTTTTGATATCCCTACCATGGGAAAAAGATTCTGTCTATCCTGTCTATGCCCCTCATAATGTTATATACATCTATCGGGTCACCCCTCAGCCTCCTCCGCTCCAGGGTAAACAAGCCCAGTTTATCCATTATCTCCCATAACTGAAGTCCTGCAATCCAGGCACCACCCTGGTGAATCTCCTCTGCAATGGTCACAAATCAGGACTCTTGCCCCATCTTGTGGTCAAACGCTGCAGAGCAGTTTCACAGTTGCACCAATTTTGACAGGGGAACCGATCCCAATGCAGAGTTAGCAAACACTTTGCTTTCCAATAGTTTGTCTACTGAACTCCCTGCCACTTCAGTGCTTTAACACACTCCTGCTCCACCTGTGGCCTTCTGCACAGATCAAATGAAGAATAACACTAGCTCAGGAATCACAACTCAACTTTATCAATCTCAAATCAGAATCAGTATCAGAATCAGGTTTATTGTCACTGACATATGTCGTGAAATTTGTTGTTTTGCGGCCGCAGTACAGTGCAAGACATAAAGACATTAAAAATTACTATAAGTTACAAAGACAAATAAGTAGTGCAAGAGAGGAATAATGAGGTAGTGTTCATGGGTTCATGGACCATTCAGAAATCTGATGGCAGAGGGGAAGAAGCTGTTCCTGAAACGTTGAGTGTGGGTCTTCGATGGTAGTAACGAGAAGAGGGCATGTCCTGGGTGGTGAGGGTCCTCAATGTCAGGGAGGGTTGTGTCCGTGATGGAGCTGGCTGAGTCTACAACTCAGTGGAGGGAAATCTGTGGAGGGAAATGGACAGTCGACACTTTTGGTCGAGACCCTTCATCTGGACTGAAAGATAGAGGGAAGATAGCCAGTATAAAGATATTTATTTATTAGTCACATGTACATCGAAACACCCAGTGAAATACATCTTTTTGCATTACTGAGAATGTTCTGGATGCAGCCCGCAAGCATGCCCACAGCTCCTAACCCGTACGTCTTTGGAATGTGGGAGGAAACCAGAGCACCCGGAGGAAACCCATGCAGACACAGGGAGAACGTATAAACTCCTTGCAGGCAGCAGTGGGAATTGAACCCGGGTTGCTGGCGCTGCAATAGCGTTACACTAACTGCTATGCTAAGAGCTGGCAGACCAGGTGGATCCAAGTGAGGAGGGGTGATAGGTATACCAAGGAGGGACACATGGTTGTGGGAGCAAGTCTGGTTAAGAAAGTGGTCAAAGAACAGGAAAGCAGCAGAGATCGCAGACAGGGTGCAGTGAGAGAGGGTCTCACAGAACACCTATTGAAGGCATTATCGAAGAGGGACATGTGGCAGTGGTAACTAGTCTGGGTAGAAGACTTTGCAGCTTTGGTCTGATTCACTGCTTGCAGATCCTCTCATAACATTCATTATAACTGTTCTAATCTTTTAAGTTTCAGTTCTAAGACTGTCAGAATCACTTTATTTATCCATCTGCACTGCACTCTCTCTGTAGCTGCTACACTATATTCTGCATTCTGTTTTCTTTTTGCTACCTCGATGCTCTGATGTATGGAATGATCTGCCTGGATGGCACACAAAGTTTTTCACTGTGTCTCGGTATATGTGACAATAATAAACTAATAATAATAATAGGAAGAAGAAGAAATGAATATGCCATGGTTTCCGTGGATTTTAACTAATCTCATGGTGAGGCTTACAAATCATCATGAATGGGGTGATATGTTCTACTCCTGATTTACCCTGAATCAAGGAGCACAGTGGCATTGCAACAAACAGATGGTGCAACCATACAGGTTGATTTTGGGAATTTGTCATCTACAGGAGCCATAAGATCAGAAAATAATGGAAACACTCATCAGGTCAGGCAGCATCTGTGGAGAGGAAAGCTGAGTTAATGTTTCAGGTCTGAAAACCTTCATCAGAATTGGGAAAGTGAGGGCATCAAGTTGCTGAGAAAGTGGGGGAGATGGGTAGGACAAAGGAAATATCTCCGATAGGATGAGACAAAATGAGTACATGTGGCAGTGGAGGTAGATTATGCTTCATTATCTGTGTCAAGTGTTGCTAATAGCAAGGCTGTGGGACAATATCAGGGGACACAGCACTAATAGAAAGAGTAAAAGTGATCCAAAATCACAGATGGATGATAAGCCAAAATGGCAGTTCCGATACAGACAGAAAGAACAACCCATCTAAAGTGGAAAAGTTCAATATCGAGTCTGCAGTGGGAGAATTCAGTGAGTATCCTGCAGTGGCAGGGGTATCAAGTACAGGTTACCCCCTCGTTACAGCTGTCTGGGTTACAGAAATTCATCCTCTTGGAATTCATGTCCCTACCTAAAAATCCAAGATCCAGTGTAAAATTCACTCCTACGTAATTTATGTGGGAAAAATATTAAATAAATAAACACAAAATGTGAGAGAAACAGCAAATTTTTTGGTATGTCACTTTGTCCAGCACTTCCCAACAGAAACAACATTCCCAATCTATACTGGAGACACAAGAGACTGCAGATTCTGGAATCTGGGGCAAAGAAACAAGCTGCTGGAGGAACTCAGCAGATCGAGCAGCATCTGTTGGGGGAGAGGAATTGTCAATGTTTCCGGTTGTGATCCTGCACCGGGGCTCGTGAATTCTAATGCAAAGTCTCCACCCATTTGTTTCTGTGCAATCTGTTTATTGCTTCTCTTTATACTCGTTTTCTTCCCTCTGCACTCAGTCCTGATGCAGGGTCTCTTCCCGAAACATCGATCACCCCTTTGCTGCTTGACCCGCTGAGTTCCTCCAGCAGTTTGTTATTTTGTTCCCAATCTACACTACTTTAGATGGTCCTGAAGATATCTTTATCAGTGACATGTACATCGAAACACACAGTGAAATGCATCTTTTGCGTAACGTGTTCTGGGGGCAGCCCACAAGTGTCGCCACGCTTCCGGCGCCAACATAGCATGCCCACAACTTCCTAACCCATACCTCTTTGGAACGTGGGAGGAAACCGGAGCACCCAGAGGAAACCCATGCAGCCACGGAGAGAACATACAAACTCCTTACAGACAGCGGCCGGAATTGAACCCGGGTCGCTGGCGCTGTAAAGTGTTAGGCGAACTGCTACACTACCGTGCCTGCCCCTGAAGAAGGGTCCTGACCCGAAACGTTGATCGCCTGCTTTTCTCCACGGATGCTGCCTGGCCTGCTGAGTTCCTCCAGCATCATCGTGTGTTTCATCTAGATTCCAGCATCTGCAGTCCTTTGTTTCCCTACTTTAGATGATAGATGTGCAGCAACATCAAAGGGATGACTATAATTCGGAACAACGCCCATGCCATCAAAACTGGATATACAACTTTCGGCATCAATTGTATCAGTGTCTATGCCCTTTAGCCTTACAAATTCTTTTCTTTCCAATGCTTAGTCATAGAGCAATACAGCATGGATACAGGCCCTTCGGCCCAACCAGTCCATGCTGACCACATTTGTCCACACAGCTAGCCCCAATTTCCCGCATTTGACCCATATCCCTCCAAGCCCTGTCTCTCCATGTTCCTATCCAAGTGTGTCTTAAATGATACTATTCTACTTGCCTCAACTAGAAATTTTTAAGGCTATAGGGCACTGACACTGATACAATTGATGCAGAAAGTTGTCTATCCAGTTTTGATGGTATAGTCGTCCCTTTGATATTGCTACACACCTTTTATCTTCTCCCCCTCCCACTACCTTCCCCCTCTCACCTGGACTCCCCTATCACCCGATCCCACCTATCCCCTGCCTGCGGGTGCTCCTCCCCCTCCTCCCACCTTCTTATTCTGGCTCTTGCCCTCTTCCTTTCCAGTCCTGATGAAGGGTCTCGACCCGAAACGTCGACTGTTTATTTCCCTCCATGGATGCTGCCTGACCTGCTGAGTTCCTCCAGCACCTTTTGTGTATTGCTCCAGATTCCAGCATCTGCAGAATTTTTTGTGTCTCTATACTTCCTCTGGCAGCTCTTTCTACATACTCACCACCCTCTGCGTGAAAAAGCTGCACCTCAGGTCCCTTTTAAATCTTTCTCCCCTATGCCTCCCCTGCTAGTTTTGGACTGCCCTACCCTATGCTTAACGAATTTTATGTTTCATTTCTGTTTTTCTTCTAAATGCTGCTGATGTGTTGCTATGTGCCTGTGATGCTGCTGCAAGTAAGTTTTTCATTACACCTATGCACACATGGACTAGTGTATATGACAATAAACTCGAATTTGCCTCTCCTTCCAACGTCTGAATTCAGGACGATGAGAGCAGTGATTTTCTTTTTTGCAACGCCCACAAGCCTTGAACCCCCAGCGCTGCAGGGAAGGTGCTGGGGCACGTGATCCAGGGCAGCAGTTCCCGGGGACGCAGCTCTCGCGAGACCTCAGGGACCATCCTCGCCGGGGGTGGGTAAGATAAGGTAAGATAAGATATCTTTATTAGTCACGTGTACATCAAAACACATGGTGAAATACATCTTTTGCGTAGAGTGTTCTGGGGGCAGCCCGCAAGTGTCGCCACGCTTCTGGCGCCGACATAGCATGCCCACAACTTCCTAACCCGTACGTCTTTGGAATGTGGGAGGAAACCCCCATAAGTAAAGACAGCTTGGGGAGGTGAAAGGGAGGGAGGTGGGAAAGCTACAATTGATGCTTCAAACTTTCATGTGAATGGAGAGGGAATTTATTCATCTCAAAAGTTTGGAAGAGACAAATTTTTGAAATTCTGCTTTGAATTGCCCTTCCCTCTCCTAATCTAATAATGGTGTATAAAATCATGAGGGGCAATAAATAGGGTGAAGGCATTCGGTCTTTTTCCCAGGCTTGGGGAATCAAGAACTAGAGGGCATAGGTTTAAGGTGAGAGGGGAAAGATTTAATAGGAATTTGAGGGGCAACTTTTTTTACACAAAGGGTGTTATGTACATACAGAGAAAATGGTTGAGGCAGGTACAATAACAACTTTTAAAAGACAGTTGGACAGGTACACGGATTGGAAAGGTTGAGAAGGTTATGTGCCAAACGCGGGCAAATGAGACTAGCTTGGATGGGGCATCTTGGTCGGCATGGAGCAGTTGGGCTGAAGGGCCTGTTTCCGTGCTGTATGATTCTGTGAACTGTGAGCAGACACAGGGAGAACGTACAAACTCCTGACAGGCAGCGGCGGGAATCGAACCCTGGTCGCTGGCACTGTAATGACGTTACGCTGACCACTACACTACCGTGCCTGCTTAAAAAATTCTCTGTCACTCATACTCCTTCCTTAACTCAAGTCACCTACCTTTACTCACCCCTTTACGCCGAAGCCCCTTGAGCCAAAGCCCAGAACACTCTGCTACCTCTCACTCCAATGCCCGCTGGATATGGCGGGTTGGCTTTTTAAACTGCCCGCGCCACACCTGCGCAGTCCAGCCCCCACCCTACCACTGAAAACTTTTTCAACCCTTATAAAAGTACCTTATAACAACACTAACCCTAATAAATTACAACCCTATTAAAAACTAAGCCTTATACTTAAAAACCTAATAGAAAGATAAAGGAAAACATCTGCTCCGAAGCGAAGCCTCCGAAGTTTTGTGAACTGTGAGCAGGCACGGGGAGAAGGTACAAACTTCTTACAGGCAGCGGCGGGAATCGAACCCTGGTCGCTGGCACTGTAATGACGTTACGCTGACCACTACACTACCGTGCCTGCTTAAAAAATTCTCTGTCACTCATACTCCTTCCTTAACTCAAGTCACCTACCTTTACTCACCCCTTTACGCCGAAGCCCCTTGAGCCAAAGCCCAGAACACTCTGCTACCTCTCACTCCAATGCCCGCTGGATATGGCGGGTTGGCTTTTTAAACTGCCCGCGCCACACCTGCGCAGTCCAGCCCCCACCCTACCACTGAAAACTTTTTCAACCCTTATAAAAGTACCTTATAACAACACTAACCCTAATAAATTACAACCCTATTAAAAACTAAGCCTTATACTTAAAAACCTAATAGAAAGATAAAGGAAAACATCTGCTCCGAAGCGAAGCCTCCGAAGTTTTGTGAACTGTGAGCAGGCACGGGGAGAAGGTACAAACTTCTTACAGGCAGCGGCGGGAAACGAACCCTGGTCGCTGGCACTGTAATGACGTTACGCTGACCACTACACTACCGTGCCTGCTTAAAAAATTCTCTGTCACTCATACTCCTTCCTTAACTCAAGTCACCTACCTTTACTCACCCCTTTACGCCGAAGCCCCTTGAGCCAAAGCCCAGAACACTCCGCTACCTCTCACTCCAATGCCCGCTGGATATGGCGGGTTGGCTTTTTAAACTGCCCGCGCCACACCTGCGCAGTCCAGCCCCCACCCTACCACTGAAAACTTTTTCAACCCTTATAAAAGTACCTTATAACAACACTAACCCTAATAAATTACAACCCTATTAAAAACTAAGCCTTATACTTAAAAACCTAATAGAAAGATAAAGGAAAACATCTGCTCCGAAGCGAAGCCTCCGAAGTTTTGTGAACTGTGAGCAGGCACGGGGAGAAGGTACAAACTTCTTACAGGCAGCGGCGGGAAACGAACCCTGGTCGCTGGCACTGTAATGACGTTACGCTGACCACTACACTACCGTGCCTGCTTAAAAAATTCTCTGTCACTCATACTCCTTCCTTAACTCAAGTCACCTACCTTTACTCACCCCTTTACGCCGAAGCCCCTTGAGCCAAAGCCCAGAACACTCTGCTACCTCTCACTCCAATGCCCGCTGGATATGGCGGGTTGGCTTTTTAAACTGCCCGCGCCACACCTGCGCAGTCCAGCCCCCACCCTACCACTGAAAACTTTTTCAACCCTTATAAAAGTACCTTATAACAACACTAACCCTAATAAATTACAACCCTATTAAAAACTAAGCCTTATACTTAAAAACCTAATAGAAAGATAAAGGAAAACATCTGCTCCGAAGCGAAGCCTCCGAAGTTTTGTGAACTGTGAGCAGGCACGGGGAGAAGGTACAAACTTCTTACAGGCAGCGGCGGGAATCGAACCCGGGCCGCTGGCGCTGTAATGGCATTAACAGTCCGGGGGGGGGGAGCAGGAGGAGGAGGACGAGGACGAGGACGACTCCAGATCTCGCGAGATCTGCCGGCAGAGCGGCTGGCGGCTGCAGCCGGCGGACGGAGGGACGGGCGGGCGTCGGCGATGGTTGAGGTACGTCAGGCTATTCCAGTCGGTCCGAACCCTTCGGGCAAACCGGGGATAGTTGCGGGGAGGCGTCTCATCGTGGAAAAAGGTGGATTTATTTTACAAAATAACGAGCTGGAGCCGCTCACTCACTCGGGAAGGGGGGCCCCGATATACGCCGTCGCCTCGACAACGGAGGACGGTGAACTACAACTCCCAGCGGGCGGTGGGCTAGGAGTGGGGCCGGCGCATGCGCGGTGAGCCGGTGACGTGTCGGTGGGGGTCTGTGGAGTGGCCTTCCGGTCGGTAAGGTTTGGTGGTTTTATTTTCCTGCGGGAGCTGCCCGACCCGCTGGGTATTTCCAGCACTTTCTGGCTTTGTTTCGGATTTACAGCATCTGCAGGGTTGTTGAGCCGGTGGGACGGGGGAGGGGGGGACGCGCATGCGCAGTTGTCTGCTGGCCCATTGGCTCTTCATTGGGCAATGGGTTTTGTCACGAACCAGCAACAAAAGAAACACACTGAGCATGATTCAGTGTTAAAAACTATTTTATTAATCACTACTTATGATAATACGTAAAATAAAAGTAAAAATGTTAGTATGTTAGAATTCAAAAATGTTAAACCTCGAACGTTAACCCCAAAACTAAACTCTTCGTGTGTGTGTGTGTGGCAAAGTCCCAAACTCCAAGTTCAGGAATGGTTCTTAAAGTTCAGTTCCGCAAGCCATAAGGTGAAACATGAGCAAGGGTTTCTTCAACAACCACCGTTGTCTGAAGATAAGACGTAGACGTAGAGAAACACAGAGAGAGTAAATACGAAATCCAAATGTTCCACGATGGAACCCAAACGACACTTCAGTGTTTACTCGGTAGTGACTTCCTCGCCCCGAAAAGCATCCGAATCGTGGTCGTCCACACACAAATACCTGTTTCCTTCTACAGGTCAGCAACAAAGTGAACTCCACCGGATTACTTCCAACTTCCAAACATGGGTTTCAGTGGCAAACACAGTTATTGTTTCTCATCCATCGATAGAGAAAACAAGCAGGCTGGTGTCTCTCTCCCTTCTCTCTCTCTCTCCTTCTTCTGACCTCTTCAACAACGTCATTACGTCCTTTATCTTCTATTGACGTAAGCACGCCCCACACACACATACACACACACTCTCTATCTTAAAGGGACTTTCACTGAGTCCGTAACAGTTTCTTCAAGGCAGGCTCCCTGGTGCAATATCAGTACCTCCTTCCAGCAGAGACTTAAATGGAGATCCATATAGTTATAAGAATAACTAAATTGGCACAGTAGTGTCGCGGTTAGTGTAAAGCTTTACGACGCCAGTGACCCGGGTTCGATGCCAGCCACTGTCTGTAAGGAGTCTACGTTCTCCCCGTGCCTGCGTGGGTTTCCTCCAGGTGCTCCAGTTTCCTCCCACATTCCAAAGACGTACGGGTTAGGAAGTTGTGGGCATGCTATGTTGGCGTCGGAAGCGTGGCGACACTTGCGGGTTGTCCCCAGAATATTCTACGCAATAGATGTATTTCACTGTGTGTTTCGATGTACATGTGACTGATAAAGATATCTTATTGGGCCACATGTATTTTTTTTCTAATTGGAATTAGTTTATTCCAATTACTTGTACTGAAGTACAGTGAAAAAACTTGTCTTGGTACCGTTCATACAGATCAACTCATTACACAGTGCATTGAGGTAGTACAGGGTAAAACAATACCTCATCAGTGGTGGGTAAATTTTTGGAAGGGACAGGATATATAAGTATTTGGATAGACAGGGCTTGATTAGATAGTCAACATGGCTTTTTGTGTGGTAGGTCATGTCTAACCAATCTTTCAGAGTTCTTCGAGGAGGTTACCAAGAAGGTCGATGAGGGAAAGGCAGTGAATGGTGTCTACATGGAACTTAGCAAGAAATTTGACAAAGTCCGACTGCTCCAGAAGGTTAAGTTGCTGAGCATTCAGGATGAGGTAGCCAATTGGGTTCAACGTTGACTTAGCAGGAGAAGCTAGAGAGTGGTAGTAGATGGTTGTCTCTGTGACTGGAGGCCTGTGACTAGTGGTGTGCCGCAGGGATCGGTGCTGGGTCCATTGTTGTTTATCATCTATATTAATGATTTAGATGATAATATGGTAAACTGGATTAGTAACTTTGTGGATGACACCAAGGTTGGAGGTGTAGTGGACAGTGAGAAAGGCTATCAAAGTTTGCAAAGTGATCTTGACCAGCTAGGAAAATGGGCTGAAAAATGGCTGATGGAATTTAATGCAGACTAGTGTGAGGTGATGCACTTTGGGAGGACAAACCAGGGTAAGTCATATAGTGAATGGTAGGGCTCTGAGGTGTGCAGTAGAACAAAGGGACCTGGGAATATAGATCCATAATTCCTTGAAGGTGGCATCACAGGTAGATAGGGTCGTAAAGAGAGCATTTGGCACTTTGGCCTTCATAAATCAGGGCACTGAGTACAGGAGTTGGGATGTTATGTTGAACTTCTACAAGACTTTGGTGAGGCTGAATTTGGTGTATTGTGTTCTGTTCTGGTCACCTACCTACAGGAAAGATATCAATAAGCTTGAAAGAGTGTAGTGAAAATTTTCAAGGATATTGCTGGGACTTGAGGACCTGAGTTACAGGGAAAGGTTGAATAAGTTAGGACTTTATTCCCTGGAGTGCAGGAGAATGAGGGGAGATCTTATAGAGGTATGAAAAAATTATTGAAGGGTATAGATGGGGTGAATACGAATTTTCCCCTAAGGTTGGGTGAGACAAGAACTAAAGGACATAGGTTTAGGGTGAAAGGTGAAATATTTAAGGGGAATCTGAGGGGAAACTACTTTACTCTGGTGGTGCGAGAGTGGAACGAGCTGCCGGTGGAAGTGGTGGATGCGGGTTCAGTTGTAACATTTAAGAGATGTTTAGATAGGTACGTGGATGGGAGGGGTTTAGAGGGATATGGTCTGGGTGCAGGTAGATGGGACTAGGCAAAAGATCATGTCAGCATGGAATGGATGGGCCAAAGGGCCTGTTTCTGTGCTGCAGTACTCTATGACCAATAGCAGAATGCAGAATAAAGTGCCACAGCTACAGGGGAAGTGCAGTGCAGGTAGACAATAAGGTGCAAGGTCATAACGAGACAGATTGTGAGGTCAAGAGTCCATTTTATCGTACTAGGGAACCATTCAATAGTCTTATAACAGCGAGATAGAAGTTGTCATAGAATGTCATAGAGTCATACAGCATGGAAGCAGGCCCTTCAGCCCAACTTGTCCATGTCGACTGTGTTACCAAGCGAACTAGTCCCATCTGCTTGCAATTGACCCATGGCCCTCTAAACCTCCCCTATCCATGTACATATCTAGATGGCTTTTAAATGTTAATGTGCCCCCCTCAACCACTATTTCTGGCAGCTCATTCCAAATACTCACCACCCTTTGCATGAAGAAGCTGCCCGATGTCCCTTT
This sequence comes from Pristis pectinata, assembly GCF_009764475.1. Taxonomy (NCBI): domain Eukaryota; kingdom Metazoa; phylum Chordata; class Chondrichthyes; order Rhinopristiformes; family Pristidae; genus Pristis; species Pristis pectinata. The sequence continues at coordinate 5,351,870 of NC_067405.1, read as the reverse complement.
TAAATCTTTTACCTCTGATCTTAAATCTATGCCCTCTTGTTTTTAAGCACCCCATTCCTGAGAAAAAGACTATGTGCTTTCATGATCTTATATACCTCTATCAGGTCACCCCTCAATCTCCTGTGTTCCAGGGAATAAAGCTGCAGTTATACCAGGACCTCTAGTGGGTGGGTACAACATAAAAGATGTGTTACTTGCCACTCATCAGTCTAGATCTTGTTGCATTAATGCATGGAGTGCTTCATTTGCCTCAATGAGTGTCGCATTGTTTGATTAGCAGCTGGAATTCTGCACCATTGATCAGGGACACGAGTTCGAATCTCACCACAGCAGCTAGAAATTCAACTAATTAAACAAAAAAATCTGGAACTAAACAAGCTAGTCTCAGTGATGATAACCATAAAACTACTGGATTATTCTTTTAAAAAAAAATCACCTGGTTCATTAACACGCATCAGGGAAAGAAATCTGCCATCCTTACCAGAGTCTGGCATATATGTGACTCCACAACCACCAATGTGGCTGTCTCTTCAGTTCAGGGGCAATAAGGGATGGACGAGAAAGCAGCATCCATGTTCTGTGAATGCATAAATCAAAGCAGCCATTGAGCCTAGTGACACATTCTTTTAGCGTAAAGCTATTACAGTGCCAGCGACCCGGGTTCAATTCCGGCCACTGTCTGTAAAGAGTTTGTACATTCTCCCTGTGTCTGCGTGGGTTTCCTCCGAGTGCTTCGGTTTCCTCCCACATTCCAAAGACGTACGGGTTAGGAAGCTGTGGGCATGCTATGTTGGCACCAGAAGTGTGGAGACACTTGCGGGCTGCCCCCAGAACGCTCTACGCAAAGATGCATTTCACTGTGTGTTTGTACATGTGACTGATAAAGATATCTTCTGCCCAATGGAAGAAGAGAGAATGTCCAGACTGGGTGAGTGGGGTCTTTGATTATGCTGGCTGCTTTAGTGAGGAAGCGAGAAATATAGACAGAGTCATGGAGAGGAGGCTGGTTTCCGTGATGTGTTTCTTCTTGTAAAAATTGTGTATAATTTATGTTTTTCTTGTGAATGCTGCTCATATGATGCTATGTGCCTGTGATGCTGCTGCAAGTAAGTTTTTCATTGCGTATGTGTACTTGTGCATATGACAATAAACTCTACTTTGAGTTTGACTAGTTAAGTCTTTCCAGCTCACCTAGCTCCTGCCCATCACCTTTCTTGGCACATCTATCAGCTGCTGGCTTAAGTCTGACCCCAACCCCTTTCTTCATACTGGCAATCTTCCCTTTCCACTCTCAGTCCTGATCCAGGGTCCTTACCCAAAACATTGACGATTCCTAACCCCCACCAACCCCCCCCACCGATGCTGCTCGATCTGCTGAGTTTCCACAGCTGATTGATTGTTATGTCGGATTCCAGCATTTGACGTCTCTTGTGTCTCTAAGTCTTGTTTTCCTGTTGGCATGGTGTCTTCCGCGCTGTCTGGCTTGTCTCTGACTTCCATGCCTGTGACCCTTAAATGTACAATAAAACATACAAAAATAAGAGCAGAAGTGGGTCATCCACCTCCCTGCAATCGCATGTTTTATTATCCATGAGCTTTACCACCCTCTTTCACCTGGTAACACCACCACTTGTGTCATTCAGTCTCCGTCTTATCAAAGACTCTCCCTGTTGTTCTCTCTGTTCCATCCCTTTCTTGGAAACTTAAAACTTGTTTGACTGCTGACTTCCCAGTTTTAATGAAAGTTTATTGACTTGAAGCATTAATCTCTCAACTATTGCCTGGCCTGCTGGGTATTTTCATTTCTAGCACCTGCATTTATTTCAGTTATGAATCAACGTCTGATTGAATGGCAAAATGAGTCCCAGGTGCTCAATGGCCTACTCTTACTCTGATGTTATACATCACTGATCCGGAAGATCCACATTATATTTCTTTGACTTAATTCTCTAATTAGCATCTGGAGTCACTGTGAACATGAATAGGAGCAGCCACGTAGTCTCGTAATCTCGTATCACCATTCAGTCAGGTCATGCCTGTTTTTCTTCCTCAGCTCCACCCCTCACATTTCCCCTGTGTTACATTATTTCCTCTACCAGTCCCAATCTCGAACATATCAACTTTTTGTGTAGAAAATTACAAAGATCTTAAGTTCTCTGAGAAGAGAATTTGAACTTGTTGCAGTCATTGGTGGTTTGCTATTCTGCCAGGTGGCTGGGTTATGAAATGGGTGATCTGCAGACTTTTCTCTTTGAAAATGATTCCTGCTTTCCTTTGATTAGTGACCTAAAGGATGTCCCTTCAACCATGGGCCAAACTGTCTGCATCTGCTCTCGTGGGATAATCACCATTGACAATAAGCGTTATTTCTTTATCCAAAATCTGGATGAAGGGTATGTTATTACCATTTTGTCTCAGCTTTCTGTTTTGATGAGTTGTGCTTCAATGCAATTTGGAATTATTTTAAACATAATTAATTTAGCATATTCACTGTGCTTAAAACTATCCTGATTCAACCAAGGCTGCATTTGCAGTATTTATTCATTGGAGTGTAGGAGACTGAGGGTTGATTTTATTAGAGATGTATAAAATCATGAGGGGCATAGATAGGGTGAATGCACACGGTCTTTTTCCCAGGGTTGGGGAATCAAGGACTAGAAGGCATAGGTTCGGCACAGACTAGAAGGGCCGAATGGCCTGTTTTCTGTGCTGTAGTTTTCTGTGGTTCTATGGAGAGATTTAATAGGAACCTGAGGGGCAATTTTTTTTTATCCAGAGGGTGGTCTGTATATGGAATAAGCTGCCAGAGGAAGTGGTTGAGGTAGGTACATTAACAACATTTTAAAAAAACACTTGGACAGGTACATGGATAGGAAAGGTTTAGAAGGATAGGTGCCAAATGTGGGCAAATGGGACTGGCTTAGATGGGCATCTTGGTTGGCATGGACCAGTTGGGTCAAAAGGCCTGCTCTGTACTCTTGTGACTCTAGTCTTCTTAGTGCCTCGCAGAAAAAAATATTTATTAACCATTACTTGGGTCAAAATCCTAGAAGTCCTTAAGTTAAAAACAGTGTCATTACTTTTACTATGCATTCCTTCAACAAGGAACTGAATCCTGAGCCCTGGACTGGGGTGGGGGGACTTTCTTCTGCAATTAGCTGGAGTCACAAAAAGGCCATTGACCATTACTTTGCCACTGAGCCAATTGTTGATTCAACTTGGCAGTATCCCATGGTTTTGTTAACTTGTTAATCCACCATGTGAGGCTTATCTATGACCTTGTCAATTATGTAGACCACATCAAATGCACAGCCCTCATATTTGAGAATTTAAGAAAAAAGCAAACTTTAAAAACAAAGATTTGGAGAAATAGTGAAGCCAATATTTCTCTTTTCTCCCCACTATTCCTGCTGCTTCAGATGCTGAGTTCTCAATTTCAGCCATGCTATCCAGAGAAAAGAGGGCAGAAGGTCAGACACTTACACACGGGAAGGATGGAAGCTTATGAGGATCATCTCAGAGAGACACTTTCGCAGTTCTTGTTTAGAGAAATAAAGGACTGCAGATGCTAGAATCTAGATGAAAAACACGATGATGCTGGAGGAACTCAGCCGGCCAGGCAGCATCCGTGGAGAAAAGCAGGCGGTCAACGTTCCGAGTCAGGACCCTTCCTCCCAAAACGTTGACTGCCTGCTTTTCTCTACGGATGCTGCTTGGCCTGCTGAGTTCCTCCAGCATCATCATGTTCCATCGTAGTTCTTGTTTATTCATTATGGGATGTAGGCATCTCTGCCAAGGCTAGCATTGACGTGGGTATCTATGTCCTCCTTCAGTGCACGAGATACTGGAGGAACTCAGCGGGACAGGCAGCATCAGGTTGAGACCCGAAATGTCGACTGTCCATTTTCCTCTGGATGCTGTCTGACCTAGAGTTCCACCAGCATTTTATGTGTTGCTCCAGTTTCCAGCATCTACAGTCTCTTGTGTCTCCATCTGTACCCTCCTTGTCTGCTCTGTTGAGGAGGATTTAAAGGCGAAGGTGTTACTTTGAAGTCTTGAAGTTTTGTTGTCCCTTCCTGCTCCAGGGGTTTCAGCTATGTGGACCTGGTGGAGAGTGTACAGACCGGCAAGTTCTATGCCCTGAAACGCATCATTTGCCATGACAAAGAAGACCGGAAGAATGCACTTACCGAGGTGGAGATGCACCAGATGTTTAACCACCCAAACGTCCTGCCTCTGGAAGCGTACAGCATCGTGGACAAAAGTCCAAAATGCGAGACTTGGCTACTTCTGCCTTACATTAAGGTAGGTCCAGCTGTCCACTTAGCAAAGAATTGTAAGTTATATGACTCTGTGCCCCCTGCAAGGAGTTGGGGGAATACTATGTTAGTGCAAGTTTTTGTTAGGCTATTACCGAGTTACCATCAGAATCAGGTTTATTATCACTGACATTTGTTGTGAAATTTGTTGTTTTGCGGCAACAGTACAGTGCAAGACATAAAAATTACTATAAGTTACAAAAATAGATAAATAGTGCAACAGAGGAATCATGGACTGTTCAGAAATCTGATGGCGGAGGGGAAGAAGCTGTTCCTAAAACATTGAATGTGGGTCTTCAGGCTCCTGTACCACCTCCCTGATGGTAGTAACGAGAAGAGGGCATGATGATGGATACCGCCCTCTTGAGGCACCACCTCTTGAAGATGTCCTCGATGGTATCACTTGCTCCATGTACCTCAATTGATAGCATCATCACCTCTGAGTCTGAAGGTTGTGAATTCAAGTCATACTCCAGGAATCTAAGCATTCCTCTAGGATAATGCTTCAGGTGAATGCTGTACCAGTAGAGGTGCCATCTTTTACATAAAGTATGTGATCATATCTCTGTCTTCTCCCTCGAGTGGCGGTAAAAGATCTTACTGTACAATTTGAAGAAAAGCAGGAGAATTATTCCTAGTTTCCTGCATATTGTTTATCCCTTGGTCAACATTACAGGGAGCTTGTTGTGCAAAAATTTGCTGCTTAATTATCACAGTTGACTACACTTCAAAAGTACTTCATTGCCTGTGAAAGGCGCTAGAGAAAAGTGTGTTTGCTGTTTCACGATTTGTCTAGGAATAGGCAAAGACTCATCAGAGCCTTTTCCTGAAAAATATCCAGACACCGGCAGACCAGCTCTGCATTACCAGCCTTTACATATATTTCAGATTTCCAGGATTTTGAGCATTTTTCTCCGATTTTGCCATGGCATTTGTGCAGTGACTGATCTCAAACACTTGGTGGAGCTGTGCTGCTGTCTTTGCACATTATTCTCAACCAGGATTATGATAGAATGTGTCAATAAAAAAAAGAATTAAGAAGTTGAAATACAAATAAGGTTGCAAAATATAAGCATAATTGTGTCCAAATTAATATTGTGAAGATCAAACCCATTGTGTAGAGTTGTATCACCAAGTCTGTTCACTGATCATTGCTTATTGGCTCTGTCCCTCTCCCTGGTAACTCTGACACAGCGCTGGTGTCCTATTTGATTCTGAGATGAACATCCATCAGTTGCTTACTTCTGTCTCTATATCGTCAAAGGTCATCTGCAGCTGAAATCATCATCCATGCTTTTTATTGCCTCTCGTCTTGACCATTTCAAAGCTCTCTGGCCAGCCTTCCTCGGTGCCATAAGGTCATCCCAAAATTCCTGTCTGTATTCTAACTACTCCTGTACTTGCTGTCACACGTTGGCTTCCAGTGAAGCAAATCTTCAACTGTAAAATATTGATTCTTGTTTCTAATTCCTCCAATGGCCATGTAGCCTTTACACTCTCACCTCGGTCTGTATGATCTCCTGCCCCATAATCCTCTTGGGTGCCTGTGCTTCTCCATTTCTGGCCTCTGGTGTATCCCTGTTCCACTGTTGGTGACCTTGCCTACATTTCTTCTCATGTTCATCCACCAGTCATAAATTTTCTATTGGTAAGTACACTGGTAAGCTTGTGTGTTGGCCTTAGAAAGATCCCAGGCTGTGCATGAGCAGTTCTCAAGCAGTTAGCAAACCAAAGAGCATTGCCTTGTCTACTTACTGCCACAGTCCCAGGTCTCATAACACAGCACTCTCCCATTTTACCATGTTGACTCTTGACAGCCCAACTAGTGTACAGTCATGGGTTACATGTTGACAATTTCTCTTCTGTTCCCACAGAAAGCAGCTCAGTCTCCCTAACGCCAGCACTGAGCCCCTGTCAGTGTTGCACTGTCAAGTTGCAATGGCTGCAGCAGCTTCTCTTGTGTAGGGGATCCTGCTGATTACATGTATTGTAATGAGGAAGCTTCAGTGCAAATTTAGGCATGTTTCTGGAACAACGTGATGATGGAGAGGGTGCATTCACTGTTTCCTTTCCCCTTGCCTAACATCAGCTCTTTGCATGCCTGGTGCTATTCCAGCAGGGATATACCAGCTGTTGACGCTAGTGGACTCAAGAGAGCCGGTGATCCTTGGTATTGGTTTACTATTGTCACTTGTACTGAGGTACAGTGAAAAGCTTGTCTTGCATACCAATCGTACAGGTCAATTCATTACGCAGTGCAGTTACATTGAGTTAGTACAGAGTCCATTGATGTAGTACAGGTAAAAACAATAACAGTACTGAGTAAAGTGTCACAGCTACAGAGAAAGTGCAGTGCAATAAGGTGCAAGGTCACAACAAGGTAGATTGTGAGGTCATAGTCCATCACATTGTATAAGGGAACCGTTCAATAGTCTTATCACAGTGGGGTAGAAGCTGTCCTTAAGTCTGGTGGTATGTGCCTTCAGGCTCCTATATCTTCTACCCAGTGGAAGAGGAGAAAAGAGAGAATGTCCCGGGTGGGTGGGGTCTTTGATTATGCTGGCTGCTTCACCAAGACAGCGAGAGGTAAAGACAGAGTCCAAGGAGGGGAGGCTGGTGTCCGTGACGTGCTGAGCTGTGTCCACAACTCTCTGCAGTTTCTTGCGGTCCTGGGCAAAGCAGTTGCCATACCAAGCCATGATACATCCAGATAGGATGCTTTCTATGGTGCATCGGTAAAAGTTGGTGAGACTTGGTGAGACCTTGCCAAGTACCATCCCTAAACCTCTCCACTCTTGACCTAACTGTAAGGTGCACCTTGAAAAGTGCATGTTTTGACCAGCTCTCTTTTTCAGTCATCTTCCAAATATCCCATTGTTGCTCAGTGTCAAATTTAATTTCATGACAGTCATGTAAAGTAATTTGGGATCTGCTGCCTTAAAGGTGTATATAAATGTGTGTTGTTATTGGGTGAATAAATAAAAGTCACAACTTGGACTTGTATCATGTCTCATCATATTAGCAGTGTGCCACAAAGCTCTTCCTGTCCACTGAATTCAATGACTACAGTTAACAACTTGTAGGATGAGTGAAAATGTCTTTTAGTTTTTGTTGGAAACCCGCAGCTCTGTCTGGACTGTGCCAGAACAGGCAGGGAGCACCTCAGGCTAATGTTTTTGCTGTACTCTCTAATGAAAAAAGGAGCTTGCATTGACATTGCACCTTTCACAGCTTCAAGCATTTAAAATTGCTTCACAGCCAATGAAGTACAACTTAAGACAAAGCCACCATTATTAATGTAGGGAAACATGGCAGCAAGTTTTGTATCCAGAAAAGTCTTGCAAACAGCAATTAAATAAATGACCAGGTTTTTGTTTTGAATTGTTCATTGAAATAGTTTCTAAAGATCCTTTGCATCCACCCAGTAGGGTAGATGGGACCCAGGATTAATGCCCTATTTAAAAGAAGGGATCTCCTGACTTTAGAGCATGCCCTAGAATATGTGCTCAAGTTCCTGGTGTGGGGCTTGAATCAATGGCACTCGGACTGTGAGGCAAGAATGTTGCCAAGTGCACCGCCACTAAGAAAGCAGTAGTCAGGCATCTGACCTAGATTGAAAGTTCTGGCATTGTTTTAATCACAGGAAGTAAGTCCATTTCCAACTTTTCCCTTACAGAATGGCTCACTTTGGACAGAGCTTGAGAAACTGAGAGCTGCTAATAACTTCATGTCTGAAGAACAGATACTGAGCATCTTCCTAGGACTCTGCAAGGGACTGAAGGCTATCCATGACAAGGGCTATGCACACAGGTAAATCTTGTCCTTTAACTGTATTTAAAATGATTTAAAGGGGACCTGAGGGGCAACCTTTTCACACAGAGGGTGGTGGGTATGTGGAAAGAGCTGCCAGAAGAAGGGGCAGGTACAATTACAACATCTAATAGACATTGAGACAGTTACATGGATAGGAAAGCTTTGGAGGGATATGGGCCAAACGCAGGCAAATGGGACTAGCTGAGGTAGGCAGCTTGGTTGGCATGAATGAGTTGAGTCGAAGTGCCTGTTTCTGTGCTGTATGACTCTATAACTTGTAAACAGTGAACATCAGGGAGGTGTATGTGAGAGATCCACAACCTATAGGTACCACTGTTGCTTCTGGCTTGCAAGATGATACAATGAAGTAATAAACCTCTCTGGCAGAGGTAAAATATTCAAAGACATTATATTGAAAAGGAGGAGGAAAGGAGTTCTCCCCAGTGCCCTGGCTCATCTTTATCACTCAATCAACCTCAATTTTTAAGAAAATAATTCCATTTCTGTTTGTGGGAGATAGCCGTGTGCAAATTGACTGTCACTTTTTTTTACAATGTAGCATGAAGACATTTCAGAAGTACTTAACAAACTGTAACGTGGAAGATCCTGACATTGCAAAAGGGGGTATAAATGCTTTATCTTTCATTCTTCATGTCATCTCAGGGATGTGAAGCCCACCAATGTTCTCCTAGATGACAATCAGCAACCTGTGCTGATGGACCTGGGATCAATGACAAAGGCAAGGATTGAGGTCAAAGGGTCACGGGAAGCTATGACAATCCAGGTAAAGGGGAGTGTGTTGAAGGCAACTTTTTTTTAATGATTTTAGTTCCTATCAAAGGATAGTTGTTCATTTTGCATTTTATTGTATAGTCCAATCTTAGTAAAAACAAATAGTTAGCAATTATAATCATCTAACATAAGAGGAAACCAGTTGTCCCAGTATGTCTGTTCTGATTCTTTCAAAGAGCTTGCTAATTAGTTCCAACTCTCTGCTGCTTTCCCCCATTCTATTTGAATTTTTTATTTTCTAAGCACTTGCAAGGCTGCAAATCAATGCAGAACAATTTTTAAAAAACTGTGCAAAATTAGTATTGGCTGAGCATGTTACAAGAAAGGTGTGACCACCAAACAGTGGCTGGAGGCGCTGCTGGCCTCCTCTTCCATTGTTAGCAGTGTGCAGGGTCCAAAGCCGACTCTATGGCAAGTCTCTTTGTATATTAAGATAACAAAACATTTCCATCACCTACAGTGGATGAGTAATTGAACCAAAACATCAGGGATATGAACCCAGAAGAGAACTTGGTCGTCTGAGGTATTGTGGATATTAGAGGACTGAAGTTCTAAAGTAGCACATCTTCTGAAAATCTCAGGGCAACTCCGTACTCTGAGCACTAGAAGACCACCACTGAACTTGTAGAATGTGTGTGAAGTTGACAAATCGTTTTCACTTTGAGGATGAAGTGATGCAATTTGATGTGAAGAATATAGAGGCACTGTATTCCTTGGAAAATAAAAATTTAATCTGGATGGAGGTTCAGAGGAATCTAGGTTTAGGGATAGAAATTGCTGAAAGTAGCAACACAGGTTAGCAAGGCCATTAAAAAACAAAGCACAGGTTTCTGAACGATCCATGAACGCTTGCTCAAAATTCCTTTTGTTTTTGCACTATTTATTTATTTTTGTAATTTATAGATTTTTATGTCTTTGCACTGTACGGCTGCTGCAAAACAACAAATTTCATGTCATAGGTCAGTGATGATAAACCTGATTCTGAGGTGGCGCAGGCCATAGGGCCTCTGCCTCATAGCACTAGACACCTGTCTGTGTGGAGTTTGCATGTATTCCCTGTGACCACGTGGGCATCCACTGGGTGCTCTGGTTTCCTCCCACATCCCAAGGATGCATGCTGTAGGTTAATTGGCCAGTGTAGATTGCCCCTAGTGTGTGAGGGAGCTGATGAGAATGTGTGAAGAACAAAAAGTGGGATTGGTGTAGGATTAGTGTAAATGGTTGGTGTGGAGTCAATGGGCCGAAGGGCCTGTTTCCCTGCTGTATAACTCTAGATGTTGTACTAAACTATTACACCATATCAAATACCAATTGTAATTCTGATCTCCATGTCATTGAAAGATAGAGACAACGGGAAGGTGTGGAAAGTACTTTTAAGATGCCAGAACTACGAGTTTTTCTTCCATGGGCAGGCTGGGGGTTTCTGACCTGCAATGGAAAGGGCTTTTGCCTTTAAAGAGGAGAGGACAAAAGCATGATGTGTTAATGGCTTCAAAAGTACAAATGGATTCGACAAGACAGACTTGGGAGGAGTGGAAACATTCCTACATTAGCGAGACCAAAATTAGGGCCATCAACACCAATTTGTGCCATTGACATAAATCCAATGGTAAATCAAGGTTAAACATTCTTTACCTCCAATGTTAAGAACAACAGGCCCCTCTCCCACATTGTGGTGGGTAGCAAAGATGCATATAGGGAGAAAGGAATAGGATATTTGACAGGGCAAGGTAGAGGGTTGGGGCATAAATGCCACATGAGCCTGTTGGATCAAGTACACTGATTTTTTGCTGTATGTGTTATGTAACTTATCACCACGTTGACATTCAATTGTTCTGTTCAGGACTGGGCAGCACAGCGGTGTACCATATCATACCGAGCCCCTGAGCTCTTCACTGTGGAAAGTCACTGCATCATAGATGAGCGCACTGACATATGGGTATGTATAAAAATTGTCAATTCACATTGAACACTTTCAGTTGTAAACATCCAGCTAGAGCCCAGTCACAGCAACACTAACTGTTAGCACAAGCAAGGGTAAGTTTTTACACAGAGAGTGGTGGGTGCGTGGAACGCACTGCCGGCGGAGGTTGTGGGAGCAGATACATTAGGAACGTTTAAGAGACTGTTAGATAGACACAAGAATGATAGAAAAATAGGGGGATATGTGGGAGGGAAGGGTTAGATAGATCTTAGAGCAGGATAAAATGTTGGCACAACATTGTGGGCCGAAAGGCCTGTACTGTGCTGTAGTGTTCGATGTTCTTTGCCAGAGTGATCCAAAACAGACTAATGGGAGTACCAACCAAATGGCTAATGAATGGCATGGGGTCCTAGCCCTATATGAAATGGCTATTTGTAGTGACGTCACTGTTCAGAGATGGCACAGAAATATAATATTCAGACCATCACATTCGAGCCCTTTGCAAGCTCCGATTGACTCCATTTTCATCGTCCTTATAGGGAATGAATTCCAGATCATAAATTGCATTGCACCTTATTTGTCTCCCTACACTGCACTTTCTCAGTAACTGTAAAAAAAAATTTTCTGCATTCTATTACTGCTTTTCCCTTTGTACTACCTTGATAGACCTATGTATGGAATGATCTGTCTGGATGACATGGATTCACTATCTCGGTACATGTGACAATTATAAACAAGTTACCAATTACTCCCCCTACAACATCTTTCGCCCATCACTTTGAATCTGTGTCCCCTGATCCTCAAACCATCTGCTAATGGGAACAACTTCCTTCTATTTAGGCTGTCTAAACCTACAATGATTTTGTACACCTTCATCAAATTTCATCTCAACCTTCTTAAAGGAGAATAACCCCAAGTTCTCATCTAATTTTGCAACTAAAATCTCTGGAATAAAATTTAAAAATGCTAGAAATACTCAGGAGTTTTAAATGGCATTTGGGGAACCTTAGAACCATTTTAGTAAACCTTTTCTGACTCCATTATTTTCCCACCTTTCACCATGTGCTGACCAGAATCGGACACTAATGTTCCAGTTATGGCCAAAGCATTCAAGATAATTTCCCTGTTTTTGTACACAGTGTTTCTAATTACAAAGCCCAGGATCCCTGCCAGGTGTTGACGCGCGCCTCCCTGCCAGATGTTGACATGCGCCAACTAATTGCTCTCTCAACATGTCTAGGAATTTTCAAAGTTGTGTATGTAAATAAATGTTGTTCCCTCTGTTCCTGTATACCTTTACAATTGTACTGTTCAACTTTTATCATTCTTTCTGTGAAAGTTGTTGATCCATAGCTTCATATGTTATGGTATTTCAAGTGAATACCTAAGTAATTTTTAAATGGTGCTTCAATGGTGGTGCATCAGCAGTGAATTCCAAAACCCACCACCCTCTGATTAAATACTTGTCTCTTCCCAATTCTATTGAATATACTGTTCCCAGTTAGAATGGGGGTATTTTGTCTGGAGACTGCACTGCTGTAAGTGCGGGCACACATTATTTGGAAATCTGATTCACTGCATTTTTTTTTGGAGTTTTATCATGAATTTTTGCCATAGTTTCAGTTGCAAGTTCTGTTTACTGCTGTTTATGAGGACTATGATTGAATAGACACTATTGAGTGTCTATTCAATGTTTGATGTGGAGTGGTTACTGTGTGTTCTGATACAAGGACCTCTAGCTTCACTGACTGGCACAGTGGAGTCAGCACACACAGTAATTTCTGAGCTGGAGGAATGCTGAACTCGAAGGCTCACGGTTTCAAATTACGTACACTGATGCATACAATCCACACTCAAGTACAGGTAGCCAAAAATTCCCAAGCCAGGATTTATTTTCGTAAACTTTGAGGAAGGCATTGGGCTAATTTTGGCTCTATCCCCTCCACAGTAGCAAGTATAAGATAGCAGTGGGTTAGGAACTAAATAAAGTCTCTCTCCTTGTGAATGCGTCAGACGCACTCTTGTGATTCTTGAAAATAAGTAGTGTCATCAAAATATGTTTACTAGATTGCTTGGTCCTCACCTTATGATCTAAATGATAATAGTTGCCAAGCTCCTTGCTGTTATTGATTGAGTTGTTGATGATAGCCAAGTATTTTAAATGTGTTGTGATCATTTATTTCCAGTCCCTTGGATGTGTGCTGTATGCTATGATGTTCCTGGAAGGACCGTATGATGGCATCTTCCAGAAAGGAGATTGTGTTGCATTGGCTGTACAGAATCCAATAAGCATTCCGGAAAATTGCAGGTAAAGACAGCTTGGGCAGGTGAAAGGGAGGGAGGTGGGAAAGCTACAATTGTTGCTTCAAATTTTCATGTGAATGGAGAGGGAATTTATTCATCTCAAAGGTTTGGAAGAAACAAATTTTTGAAACTCTGCTTTGAATTGCCCTTCCCTCCCCTTCCCTAATCTAATAATGGTGTATAAAATCATGAGGGGCAAACACAGGGTTAATGCACAGGGTCTTTTTCCCAGGGTTGGGGAATCAAGAACTAGAGGGCATAGGTTTAAGGTGAGAGGGGAAAGATTTAATAGGAATTTGTGGGGCAACTTTTTATGCAAAGGGTGTTATGTATATGGAATATGCTTCCAGAGGAAGTGGTTGAGGCGGGTACAATAACAACTTTTAAAAGACAGTTGGACAGGTACACGGATTGGAAAGGTTTAGAAGGTTATGCGCCAAACGCGGGTAAACTGGGCGTGGACCAGTTGGGCTAAATGGCCTGTTTCCGTGCTGTATGTCTCTGTGAACCCTTATGTACTATCCACCTGTCCTGAAACTTGGATGACTTGGAATAATAGGTATCAGGTTTTATGGCAATTAATTTGTAAGTGATTACCTTTCTGGAAGCTTGGGATATTAAGCATCAGACTTACGGTGTGGAACTGGAGTATCACATCGCCTGGAACAGAGCGAGACAGCAGTCTCTGTGTCCCGGTGCTTCAAAAGCCAGTTGATAATTCAAGTTATTGGAATGATGTTTTTAGTCACCATCTCTGCTATTCCCTGTGTCATCAATTGGATGTCATTTGATAAAATGGGAAAAATATTTGTGGAGTAAAACTTGAATAATAGTGAAGATTCTTTTCCAAACATGGATTGGTGTCTAATGACAGTGTTAATGCCAATGTAAAGCAGAAGCAAAAATATTTAAAAAAAAGGTGAGAATGGACTTCATAGAGTCATCCTATAGAGTCACTTGTGGATTAGTAGGTGGTTCTCCTCTCTGAACCATAAGGTATTGAATTTGTTGAACTCCAGAAACTTGAGTGTGACAATAGGCTTGATGCTGTAGTGTAGTAATGGAGGGTCACAGAGCTACAAGAGGGACCTTTGTTTGGCTGAGAAGTTAAACCACAACACCATTTGCTGCCCAGGTGGATATGAAAGTTCCTACAAACACTGCTTCAAAGAAGAACAGGGGAGAAGCAAAGTGCCTTGACCAGTCTTTATCCAACAGCTAATGACATTTTTAAAACACTAATGTTTTATACTTATTCATTGACAGCATGTGGGCATTGCTGGCAAGCGTGGTGTTCATTGTGCATCCCTTTGTCCTCTGACCCAAGTGGCTTAAAATGCCAAACTGGGAGCAGTTTGAGAGTCAACCAGATTGGCGAGTCTGGATAAGAGCAAGGACTGCAGGTTTTCTTCCCTGAAGACATTAGAGAGCAAAATTTGATGAAAGAATTCATCGGAAGTCTAAAAATAGTGTGTTTCTTTTTTAATTTATGTTAAGGTAAGTCAGTGCAAAGGAGTTTGTCCAGTGCTGTGAATTCATCCTTAAAAAAAAGATAAAACTTGCATATACCTGAGAGAGGTCTTTAATATTTCTTAAAGTGGTCAGAGAGAATTTTGTGTACATCCTGATTATGCTCACTAAGGAGAATATCCAGTGAGCATAATCAGGATGAGAGTGGTTAGAATTAAAGCCTGTGCCTTTCTGTCTCCCTGTCTGAGGGTTAGCTTTACTGGCGGTGGGGGGGGGGGGGGGGGGGGGTGCGGACAACACATAAGGACAGCATGTCCTTCTGTTCCGTGGAGGTGAGATTAGCAGATGCTGGAGAAAGAAGTAGAAGGATATACTGAGTACACATGAGAGGACAGAAGGATGGTGCTGAGCAGCACAAACACAAATTGAGCCACATGGCCTGTTTCTGTGCTGCACATTCTATGTAAAGAGTAGTTTTGTTTTTGCATATTAACATTCAATGAATTGAATTTGCCTCTGAACCTTTTTCCTGTCCAGGTACACACAATCCCTGCAACATCTGCTAACCTCTATGATGGTTGTTAACCTCCAAGAGAGACCAAATATTACCTGGGTGTTGAACCAGACTGAACAACTGCAGCCTGCAGGAGCCGTCCAGGAGACCAAAATGATCTGATCTTGGCAGCTTAAACTGGAGTGGCTCCCTCTGTCCTAGGAGGCACTTTGCATTTATCAATTATCAGACTTTCATTATTTCTACATGGAGAGAAAAACATCGAGCAGCCTACTTTCAGTATTTCTGCCAATTGGGCAGGATCCTGGGTGTTCCCACACCATTTTGCACTCAATATTTTTCAATTTTCAGTGGGACAGAAAGTAAAAGAAATTGCACATCTTTCTTCATTGCAGAAGGAATTGGCTGCTTGTTTTGCTCCATTATTACTACCTGTGCTTTAATTTGAATTAATCATAGCCACCAAATCCTTTGAATGCTATGATTACATGCAAATAATTTGCATACAGCATCTTGCTGGAGAAGTAGTCTCACTGAACATGAGAGACACGATTTGCTGTCAGTTTGGTCACTATTTTGGACGTTGCCTCTCAGCTCATTTCCATCGTCGTTCACCAGGTATTAAGTGTTCACAGCTGGAGTGCACTATTTCCAGCTGTGTATAATAAGGCAAATGAAAAATTGGCCTTGCACTGCCAACTCTACATTGAGTGCAGGCAGGGCACAATTCGTAAAGGTGGACTTTGAGGCTGTTGAACCTGACTTCCAGGTGTGCGACAGAGAACTAACTCAATAATGATTAAGTTTTGGGAGCAAGTGTGGAAATCTCTAAAGTTATCCTTTGCATCATAGCCTTGCAAACTCCACCCGGTCTTACCATGCTCTGCATGGTGGGGTAAGGGTTGGTTATAATTGGGTTGCATGGTTTGTTTGGGATCCTGAGGGTGCTGGCAACCATCTCTATAGTATTTTGTACTGTTTTTCTTTCAATTAAATCAAGTTTTTCCTCTTATCTTTCACCCCTGTGTCCTCCCCCACTTACAAAAAATGACAAGATTCAGAACTTGAAATCATCAGTGATTTTGGTTGCAGAATGGGCAAGTTTGAATCCATCCGGGCTAAGCAAGCTGGTGAGAAGCCCATCACTCATCTCTCCACCCCCAGCCAAACAGTAGATCTGAGCCAAACCAGATGAATATTTTCCTCAATGCTGCCTCACTCTTTCTGGAAATATCACCTCCCACTCTGTACTTTCTGTAGGAGCTTAGTTAAACCCATCTCTGCTATTTTCCAAGTACGTATTCCATGTCTGTTCAAAATGGGCAGCCTTGTCTTTTGGAAGAATCTCAAAATGTCCAATTTGTCAGCTTGCCAGGAAATTGAGTCATTTCCACAAGCAGGAGTGTAAAAACTTTCAATCAAAATCATCTGTTGCAGAAATGTTTCAGTTCCTTGTTGGAACTTGTACGCACATGCGCACCTTAGATAACATATTTCTTCCTTCCCCTGCATTGCACTCCACCCTAAGCAACAATGTATTGAACACCAGAAAATAAGCAGGTGTAGGCCACCTGGCCTGCCATTGAATATGATTGTGGCTGATCTGCCCAAGCCTCAACTCCTTTTTCTGTGTCAGTTTCCACATAACCCTCAATTTGCTGACCCTTCAAAACTGTATCTAGCTCCTCTTTAAATACTTCCAAAGATCTGGCCTCCACAACTCTCCAGTGTAGATAATTCCAGAGATTCACCACCTTCTGCAAGAAATTCCTATGCATCTGTTTTAGATGACAGCCCCCTTATTTTGTAACTATATCCCCCTCGTTTAACTGTCCCATGAGTGAAAACCTCTCAACATCTACCCTGTCATTACACCCTTGGGATCTTCTGCGTTTCAGTCAGATAACTGCTCATTCTTCTAAACTCCAACTTCTTTAGCTGCTTCTGATAGGGTAGCACTTTCTTCCCAGGAATTAGCTCAGTGAATCTCTCTCAGATTTCTTCCGATGTCAGTATATTCATCCTTAAATAAGGGGACCAAAACTGTGTAGGGTGCTTCAGGTATGCCCTCACCAATACCCATGGTAACAATGCATCTCTATTTCTAACCCCTTTGACTCTGCAAAAACAAAACCTGTGCAAATTATTTTAAAGGGGTTAAAGGTGACTTGGTTGATTCCTGAAGTTGCATTTTCATTTTCTAATGTGTAATACTGTACTTTTCTTTCCAACACTTCCTCCTCCACCCCACCCACCAGCTCCTACAATCCCCAATACTACGAACAAAAATACTCTCAGTGCTCACCAGCTAGGTATTTGGTTGTGTTGGGAACTTGCTTTGGTTTTAAATAAGAGAGAAAGCTTGAAATTAAAAATAAAACTCCTGGGGGGAAAAAAACTTTGAATTAATGTGGAAGTCAGGTTAGCATTTCAGACTAGGACCTTTTCATCAGAACTGGAAGTTGTTGAGGGGTCAAAAGCTAAACAGAACAGTCCATAGGGTGGATGTTGACTGTTAACTATTATAAATAGTAAAGTGCAAATCAAGAGAATGGTTTGGGTCTGGTCTCTCTCTTCAAAGAGCAATCTAATGAGTCGCACTCTTGTATATCCCAGCAGTTCTTTTCCTGGAAAAAACCTCCCATTCCCTTTTGAGGACTATCATCCTTTCTACCACCTACCAACAAGTGATTTCACGTTCCAACTATGCATTCATCTAAACAAGTAGTTTTGCCTGGGTGCCTCTGGTTCTTTTGCCAATCACCATTTAAAACTTTGTTAGTCCTTCAGCTGTTGGTAGCGGTTTCTCTGATTTTGCAAAGGAGAGGAGGAATAGGCCCTCTGAGCTTCCACATTCAATTTCATGGTTGAAACCTATTCCCCAAGACCGTTTTGCTGGCCAGTCCTCATAGCCTTTGATTCTTCAGGTGTCCAAAAATTCATCGCTCTCAGCCTTAGATATATTTAATGCATTTACATGGTTTTAAACGCCTCTATCAAAATGTCTTAACCACCTCAGCTTTGAGGAGGCCAATGTTATGAAGACAGAAAATATAAAAGACACTGAAGAGATGGAAATCTGAAGAAAAGAATGCTTGAAGTGCAAAGCATGCCGCTCTGTGCCTGTAGAAAAAGACAAGCAAAAACTGGTGACCAACTGAGGCCCACAAAGTTGGTTAGTCTTTCTCTGTTGTTCATTTGTAGAGGAGGACAAGTTCTTCTTATTTTGTTTAATTGTCACAGAATAACATTCTTTCTGAAGAACTAGTGAATGCGACATAATTGTTGCATTTAGTTACCAGAAGAAACACAAATGCTTGGCTTTTAACATGGGACAGCCAGAGAGACATACAAAATATCATAAACACTGATTCCATATCAGCTTCATAGTGACAGAACATAAAAATGCAACGTACGTTTGAAGAAAGGAAAATTTAGGACTTCATATAAACAGAGACAGAAATAGATGTAACAGTGGAGCTATTGGAAGCTAAAGCCCTGAGATTTGTTGGATGTGGTGATTTGAAACTAGCATTTACTATGTGAGCTTTTCCACAATGTATTGTCATGGAGTAATAAAGAAGGATGTGCTTTGTCTTTGCCATCGCACTTTGAAAAAGCTCTCTAATTACTCCCTGCCCCCATTAAAACCGCTTCTGTTAACTAGGTAAAATGTCACATTACATTAGAAACAGAGAATTTTGTACAGACATCAGCAATGGTGTACCTTGGCATTCTCCTGCCAGAACCTAATATCCCTTGATTCACTTTGTGTCCAGAAATCTATCAATCTTGGAAGTACTTGGTGTCAATTCTTTAGGGTAGAAAATTTTAAACATTTTCAAATCTCTGGATAAAAAAGATGCTGGTGTTAGTGGGAGAGAGTGTAAGCCATTGTAGGGTTTCTTTATCCACTTCAACCTTCTGCTTTTGTATGGCTGAAATCAGACCAAGGAAAATGCAAACTTTTTCAATATTGTATCATGAGTGCAATTATTTATATTTATGCATGTTCTTTCAAAAGTCAAGTGAAATACAACCTAGCAATCATTCTCTATTTATATACTGTTTGTGGGATTTTGCTTTGCACATAATGGGCAACATTTGCCTGCATAATGTAATTCATTGCAAGAAACTCTTGGGATATAGTAAGAAGCAATACAGGGTCTCTCCCTACAGGTGGACCCACTCATTGCCAGGTCAGGTTGTATTTGATCTGATTCCATTGTCATTGCCTTGACGATACTTAAAGTGACTAATTTTTTGGGATATCAATTCTTTGAGAGCGTCATGATAGGATTTTGATGACATTCTGAACTTGTATACTCCCCACAGATGCCTTGTCCTGATTTTCTGTTCTATCCTCGTGTATGCAATTCCAATTATTTGCATGTCTTTAAGATAAAATAGTGTGTAATTGTTTGTTAAATTCTTTCCTGTTTTGACCCCTCCCATGTGTTTTGTGGTTGCGGAAGGCTAGTTTCTGGTGTGTAGATGCCTACTGCATTTATGAAGCATTACTTTCTCCTTGGCTACTGTGTCATTTATGACAAAATTGCAGAGACAGCCAGCACAATGAGCATTTGTGTACTGGCATTATTGTGGATGTTGATGAGTAAAACTTAAACCTCAATTTGAGAAGTGAAAAGTCTGCATGGTTGCTCCGAGCCCTGATGTTTGGATGTAGATTTTGTGTTCACTGAGGCCTCTTCTGTTGGAAATACTGTGTTATTTTTTAAAACCTATTTTAGAATCATACAGCACAGAAATAGGCTCTTCAGCCCACCACATCTGCACTAATCATCAAGCACCTATCCACATGAAT
This sequence comes from Pristis pectinata, assembly GCF_009764475.1. NCBI lineage: Eukaryota > Metazoa > Chordata > Chondrichthyes > Rhinopristiformes > Pristidae > Pristis > Pristis pectinata. Next base: position 5,331,909 of record NC_067405.1, on the reverse strand, counting down.
TCTTTTTTTTGCATTCCTATCAACTGCACTCCCCTCCCCCCCCGGAAATACCCACAGTTCTGCTCCCCCCTCCCCCCACGAAACTGGGGCCAATTCACGGTAGGCAATCAATCTACCAACCTGGGATGTGGAAAGAAACTGGGCCACACAGACAGCACCGGAGGTCAGGATTGAATCCTGGTCCCTGGTGCTGTGAGGCAGTAGCTTAAATAAATCTTTCATGGGTTTTCACATAATTCTTTGGATTTTTCTACATCTGCGGTTATAAATATCTTGTTCAGATCAATGCCGCAATGACTCTTTACCGAGAATCTCCTCTCACTCTTTAATAATTTTAAAATAAAATTATTTTTCTCATAGCAGGAGCGTAACTTGTAATCCCATCTTGCTCCATGACCCTTTTATATAAACCTCACTCTTGCCTCCTAAGTTATACCAACACAACCACACACAGGGTAAGAGCAGTTAGTTGACAAGGCAGATTTTCCTCTGGTTATGATGTTACAGTTAACATTATCAGGTTCAGCTCTTATGCATTGCACCCTTATGATCTTATTAGTAGCACTGAGCTGCTGGATTTTTTTTCAATCAATCATTACTTCCAAGATTACAGACCAATAATCATTGCCCAACCCTAGTTGCTGTAGAAAACAGGGAGATGGTTTCTGTAAGATCCTCCAGCACATTGCAGATTTTGCTTGTCCCGCCATTGATGATCTTGTCTGCACTTCCCTCTGATTTAAGTTTTGGAGTTACTTGGCTAAATCCCTCTGCCTCTTCACCTCCTTTTACGATACTTCTTGATGGGGTTATGGTACCATGTGGCGGTCAACCAGATTATCATCCTGAGGTCTGGATCATTGATTCGGGTGCAGAAGTTGAAATCTCACCTTGACAGCAGGTATTTAAACTTGAGTAATTAAATCTGGAATTTAATGAAATAGTGAAATCTGTAATTGTGACCATGAAACTGTCAGGAAGGAAGTCTGCCGTCCTTGCCCAGTCTGACCTGTTTGTGACTCCAGACCCTCATGTGCTTGACTGCTGTTTCTTCAATTTAGGGCCAACAATGTGGATTGTCAACAACATCGAGATTCACTTAAAAAAAAGTAAATTAAAGAAAAACTACCTCATAAACCAAACTATTAACCATCTGTCTTGATTTGACTGAGCCACAAAAAAAACTTCTGATTCAATTACACTCCCAGGAAGATTTTTGTGATGTTTTGCAGATCTAAAGCTGCTATATAAATGCAGGCTTTTGTTCTTGAATCAGTTTGTGCAGTTAGATACAGCTGAGTGTTTTGTACCAGTCAGCCACATTAATGTGGGGCTTAAGTCAGATATAAACTCAGATCGTTTAATGACATCTGCTACTTTCCCTAAAGGACACCAGTCTGATTCATCATTGTACTCTAAGCCTTTTTATTCCAAGGTTCTTTTATAATTGATCTCAAATGTTAAGTGAATATGTGGAAACCCTCCCCCTCATTGCACAGACACTGCTACTAATGTGTGTGCTATAGGTGAAGGGGGTTGCTGGTACAGCACCCTGAAGCGATACAATGAGCTGCATTCCCTAGTCCCATCCCAGCCTTGCCAGGGCAGGGAGAGCAGTAGCAGGATATAAATTAGAGGTGCTTTGTACATTGTTTTCCTAAACAGCTGCCAGAAATGAGGTATTGCAGTGGTACTGGCCTTAACTTGTTGATTAAGGAGCATGCTCTGAAAGTCTCTCATGAGCGTCCTCCTGTGAATGGGCCGATTATCTATTCCTGACACTTTGGCACCCCTATGTTGTGTATTTAGTTGAATTATCTGAGTGATTCTCTGCATGCTTGAATCTGGCAATAACAAGGTTGAAGTCTAGTGTCATTGCTGTCTAACTCTCACTTGCGGTATTTCCAACAATTGCATTCCAAAGTGGAAAGTAGCAGCTTGAATGCTTTTAAAGTCTGTTTTAGTCATTTAAAGTTTTATTTGAATCATTATTTAACTCTGTATTTAACAGAGTTATCTGTATTTAACTCTAGAGAAATGAAGAATTAAAAATATGTTGATTTTGCACTTTATTTGGCTCTTTGGTTTTGCCGCATTAAAAAAATGCAGTATTTTACAGAGGAAGATTAATGTTTGTTTACATCCTTATGATCCAATTGAATAATTAGAAAGGCTGAATGTCCCACTCCTGTTTTCCCACTTTCATATTTACATCACAGGCTTTAATGTAACCTAGATTTAAAAAGGCTGGAGCTATGCCACAACTTTTCTAATGTCAGTACGCCACTGATAGAGCAGTGTTTATGTAGTACCTATAACATGATAAGAGCAGCTCAAGGTGCTTTCCAGCAACATGTAAACGGCTACTGAGATGTTGGGCAGGTGATGTTCGGGAGCATTGTGAAGTAGAATAAGAGGTGGGAAGATTCAATGAGGAAACTCCGCAGCGTAGAGCCCAGACAGTGGAATGCACAGCTGCTGTGGTGGGACAGTCCGTTTCTCTTATATAGAACATAGAACAGTACAGCACAATACAGGCCCTTTGGCCCACAATGTTGTGCCTACCTTTAAACCTCACCTAAGTATCTAACCCCCTTCATCCCATATATTCCTCTGTTTTAAATTCCTCCATATGCTTATCTAGTAATCTCTTGAATTTGACCAGTGTACCTGCCTCCACCACCGCCCCAGGCAGTGCATTCCATGCCCCAACCACTCTCTGGGTGAAACGTTCGTCCCACATGTATGGTGGTGAAGGGCAGCATTTGTTGTCCATCCCTAATTGACCCCTTGGCCATTTGAGTTAACATTGAGTCTGGAGAGCACAGCCAGCAGAGCTGCTCCCTCACAGCTCCAGTGACCCAGATTCAATCCTGACCTTGGTGTCGAGTTTGCACGTTCTCCCTGTGACTGGTTGGGCTTCCTCTTGGCGCTCTGGTTTCCTCCCACAGCGGGTTTGGGTTGGTAGGTTAATTGTCCCTAGTGTGTGAGGGAGTGGTAGAATCTGAGGGGAGTTGATGGGAACACGAGGCAAGTAGCCTACAGGGAGAACTAGTGAGGGGCTGGGATAGCTTTGTGAGCAGGCATGGACTTGGTGGGCCAGATGGCCTCTTCCTATGTTGTAAGGAAATAGGTCATATCCTGGATGTGTGTACAGTAACGCAGACACGTGAGACTGCAGGTGCTGAAATGTGGAGCTAAAATCAAACTGGAAGAACTCAGCAGGTCAGGCAGCATCTGTGGAGGCGGAGGGGTGGTTGACGTTTTGGCTCAAGACCCTGCATCAAGATTGTCTCGGCCCGAAACATGGACCATCCCTTTGCCTCCACAGATGATCTCTAACTCGCTGAGTTCCTCCAGCAGTTTGTTTTCACCTCCAACTTGATCACAAGACAAGGGAGCAGAAGTAGGCCATTTGGCCCATCAAGTCTGCTCCAAAGAAAAGGGAAAAAAGAAATGAGAAATTGGAGGGGGGGGGGGCAAAAAAAACACACTATTCTAACCCCAATTTCTGGCCTTATCCCCATATCCCTTGATACCCCGACTATTTAGATATCTATCTATCTCTTCCTTAAATGCCTCCAATGATCTGGCCTTCACTGCTGTACGTGGCAAAGGATTCCACAATTCACCACCCTCTGGCTAAAGAAATTTCTCCTCATTCTGTTTTAAACCTGTACCCTCTAATTCTAAGATTGTTCCCTCTGGTCCTGGACTCACCCACCAAGGGAAACAGCTTGACCACATCACTCTGCTGCCATAACTCTCTGAAAACTGATGCTATAACTCTCTGAAAACTGAAAAGGTGGCAATACACCAGTCACTGGGAGCATCAAAGGGTGAGCTGTGACTTACCTCCATTCCTCAGAGTTCAATTGGACAGACAGGTTGTAACAAGGCTACACTGGGCCAGTAGAAGCTTCTTCTCGCATGTCGACACCTCACATCTACAGGGACCTGGAAACTTCACGACCTCGAATCTGTTGAGAGCTGTAGTCGGCACTGCTCCCCCAAGCCATCCTATACATCCCAAACACGGGCTACCTCCTGCACCCACTCTCTTCCACTTCTTATTAATCTCTCTGCTCTGCCGATTTCTAAGGATTTTTCTTGCTCCTCCTGCAATTTTCAACAATTGCTCCCAGGCATCCTGGATACATTGAGAGAGAGGGATGGAGTATACATGGGAGTGAAGAAGGCCATTGAACAAAGGTGGCCATTGTGCACTGCAGTCAAACTTTCACCCTGCAACACCAAGGATGACCCCTTTCCACACCATCCCCCTCCTCCCTACTGCCTCCACTTTCCCATCCACCCTCACAGACTGGCATCACTGACTGAGGAGCAGCTTCCCCTGGTATGCAGTTCTTTCCAATCAGACCAGTTACAACTTGGGAGCTGTCTGCACTCCCTTCCACCTCCCAGCCGCAATCCTTTCTCCACCTCTCCCTTGGAATTGTGTGCCTGTACAATGCTTCATGTGCTGCCCGGACTTGTAGGATAAATTAAGCAGGAACCTTTCATGAGAGATTACAACCAAACAACTAAACATCAGTGAAAATTACCCAGTGAGAATTGTCATCGCTAGGTAATGCAAAACTTAGAGAACACTTTCCTGTTCCAGAATGGTAGCATTAGGATAGGTTGATAAGATAAGATTTCTTTATTAGTCACATGTACATCGAAACACACAGTGAAATGTGTCTTTTTGTGTAGAGTGTCTGGGGGCAGCCCGCAAGTGTCGCCACACTTCCGGCACCAATATAGCATGCCCACAACTTCTTAACCCGTATGTCTTTGGAATGTGGGAGGAAACTGGAGCACCCGGAGGAAACCCATGCAGACATGGGGAGAACGTACAAACTCCTTACAGACAGCGGCCGGAATTGAACCTGGGTCGCTGGCACTGTAATAGCGTTATGGTGACGAGGAGGTGTACAGGAGTGAGATAGATCAGCTGGTTGAGTGGTGTTACAACAACAACCTTGCACTCACAATTGATTGTGGACTTCAGGAAGGGGAAGTCGGGAGAACACACACCAGTCCTAATTGAGGGGTCAGAGGTGGAAAGGGTGAGCAGCTTCAAGTTCATGGGTGTCAACATCTCGGAGGATCTATCCGGGGCCCGCCAGCAGCTCTACTTTGTTAGGAGTTTGAAGGGATTTGGTATGTCACCAAGGACTCCTGCAAGTTTCTACAGATGTATGGCAGAGAGCATTCTGACTGGTTGCATCACCGCCTGGTATGGAGGCTCCAATGCACAGGATCGCAAGAGGCTGCAGAGGGTTGTAGACTCAGCCAGCTCCATCACACACAACCCTCCCCGCCATCGAGGGCTTTTTAAAGAGGCGGTGTCTCAAGAAGGCGGCATCCATCACTAAGGACCCACACCATCCAGGACATGCCCTCTTCTCATTACTACCATTGGGGAGGGGGTACAGGAGCATAAAGACCCACACTCAACAATTTAGGAACAGCTTCTTCTCCTCTGCCATCAGATTTCTGAACAGTCCATGAACAGTATCTCATTATTCCTTCTATTTTGCACTCTTTATTTATTTTGTAATTTATGATAATATTTATGTCTTTCCATAGTACCGCTGCCTCAAAGCAACAAATTTCACGTCATAAAAGTCAGTGATAATAATTCTGAGACCAGGCGTGTATTCCCTTGAGTGTAGAAGATGAATGGGTGAACTAATTGATGGCTATAATCTGATTAAAAGGATCAACTAGTTGTCTATTTCCTCTGGTGGAATCCAGAGCAGGGGCGTGTAACAAACTGGCCAGGCCATATCGGAGTGATACCAAGAAGAATTACTTCCTACAATGGATTGTTGAAGAGTGGAACATTGTTCCCCAAAAAGTTAGAGGTTTGGTATTGTATGGTAATTTCAAAACAGGTACGTAGAACATAGAACAGTACAGCACAGAACAGGCCCTTCGGCCCACAATGTTGTGCCGACAGAGCTATTCCCTCCTACCTACAGAATGTCCATATCCCTCCATTTTCCTCTCATTCATGTGCTCATCCAAGCCGCTCTTAAAAGCCCCCAATGAATTTGCCTCCACCACCCTATCAGGCAACGCATTCCAGGCATCCACCACTCTCCAGTAAAAAAACGTACCCCTCACGTCTGTTCTGAACCTACCCCCTCTCACCTTAAATGCATGCCCTTTTCGTAGTCAATGATATGGGTTTTGGAATCAGAATCTCTGATCCAACTTTAGGATTATTACCCTTTGGTGTGGACTGTCCCACTACCATTTTCTCTGTCTACCCTTTCAAATCCTGGTCAGTTCCTCAAGTTTATCGTTCTACCATCTCTTCTGTGCTCAGAAGAACTTGAACCCAGTCCCCACAATACACTTTCATAATTTAACCCTGGAAATACTCTGGATGAATTCTCCTTCCACAGATGTGAGTTAGCTACTGGGGGTAGTACATCATAGAAGCAGATCCTCCAGCCCACTGCGTCTAGGCTGACCATCGTGCCTATCTATAATAACCCCACGACTGTATTAATTCCATATCCCTCTAAGCCTCGCTCAGATGCCTCTTGTTAATGTTATTGTTCCTTCCTCCACCACCTCGTCTGGCAGCTCATTCTAGACGCCAACTACCCTTTGTGTGAAAAATTTACCCCTCAGTTTCTCTTTAAATTTCCTCCCTCTCACCTTAAACCTATGAACTCTGAGGTGACGTGACCGAGGTATATAAAGTGCGAGGCATAGAGAGGGGAGATTAACTCAGTCTCTCTCTCCACAGTCGCTGCCTGACCTGCCGAGTGTTTCAAGCGCATTCTATTTGTATAAATGAAAAACTAACACAATGACTGTCATAAATGTACCCTAGTACATGTGACAATATTAAACCAATTTACCACATTACATTCTTGAGCCTTTAATTCTATCTCCCTCGGTTATTCCATTATTGTCACTTCAGCATTTCTTCTTGCACCACTTCAGACTGCACTACAGTCTTTGCACCATTCTCTTGTTTTGTGCTTCTTGTTGTATTTTTTTTTACCTTGTATACTGTTTAATCTGTGATCATACTAACAGGCAGGGAATGGAGGGAAATAGACCATGTGCAGGCAGATGGGATTAATTTATATTGGTATCATGGTCGGCACCAGCATAGTGGGCCGAAGGGCCTGTTCCTGTGCTATACTGTTCAGTGTTGAATGTTATAGTGATGCCTCACAGAAGCAGCCTTCAAATTCCAACCATCAAATTCCCATTTTACACTAATCTCATTTGTTCCCCCCACATTCTAATCAACTCTTTTCCCCGCTGCCCCCCCCCTCAGATTCTACCACTCACCTACACATTGGGGACCATTTACAGCAGCCAATTAACCTTCAAACCTTCAGGTCCATGGTATGTACTGCCACTCACTGATCTCAACACCCAACTCCCTAATCCAAGCCCCAACCCCTGATCAGCTTCTGAATTGCGAACTCTCATGTCCCCATGTCCCCCTGACCCACCCTTCTCAACTGCACACTCCACAGTGGTGCACTATTCTGTCCACCTACATGGTGTATTACTTCAGGAAGGCTGTTAGTATCGTCAAGAATGCCGGCCATTCCCCTCTCTCCCACCTTCTGGGAAAAGATACAAGTGGTTGAAAGTCCAGACAACCAGACTTAAGAACAGTTTCTTCCCCACTGCTATCTCTTCTAAAGCAATCACCTCTTTCACATCCCCTTCCCAGTGGTGCTTTAAGTTGCTCTGACCACAAGAAACTGCAGAGTTGTGGTCTGAGCTCAGCACTTCACGGAAACCAGCCTCCCTTCCATGGACTCTGTCTACATTTTTCGCTGCCTCAGTGAAGCAGCCAACATAATCAAAGACCCTATCCACCCTGGACATTCTCTATTCTTCCCCCTCCCATCGGGCAGAAGATACAAAAGCCTGATAGAACGTACCACCAGGCTCAAGCACAGCTTCTATCCCGCACTTATAAGATGATCGAACGGTTCCCTAGTCCAATAGGTGAACTCTTGACCTCACAATCTACCTCGTTATGGCCCTTGCACCTTATTGTCTGCCTGCACCGCACTTTCTCTGTAACTGTAACACTTTACTCTGCATTCTATTATTGTTTTACCTTGCACTACCTCAATTCACTGTTGTAATGAAATTATCTGAATGGATGGCATGCAAGACAAGTTTTTCACTATGCCTCAGTACATGTGACAATAATAAACCAATTTATGTTCTCAAACCTTTAATTCTACCTCCCTCAGTTATTCCATTACTGTCACTTAGCATTTCTTTTTGCACCACTCCAGACTGCACTATAGCTCCCTAGATTTATAGTCTTTACACTATTCTGTTCTTTTGCACTCGTTGTATTTATTATTGCCATGTATACTGTTTGCCCTGTGAGCTTCATGGGAGCAAGGAATTTCAATGCTCCTGGTGTGTATGACGATGAACTAATCTGAATCTAGTACACAATGATGAGGTTTCCACACTTTCCTATTTGTAAAATGTCTGGGGGTTGTCTCGAGAATGTCCTTATGGGCACCGATACAGTTAACAACTGCCAGCGTTCCTCAGAAGTGGGCAATGCCTGAGGTGCCACATCTGCTCGATGAAATAATAGTCAATGAAACCATTCCCTCCCCAGTGCAGTGCCTCAGTGTCCTCCCCAATATTGCAATGAGCAGCCAGTTAGAACATTCCTGTGGTGACAAAATTCGGACGCCAACGTGACCTTGATCTACAGTGAAGGACCAACACAGGTTCAAGAGCTTCCTACAGCACTCTACTCGTCTCAGTGATGACAGCCTTGGGAGGCTTGAGCCTGCAAATACGTTGTTCACCAGATGGCTTCAGGTACAATGTGTGACAGTCACTGAGTCATACAGCAGAAGCTCTGGTCCGCTGAATCCACAACAAGCATTTATTTGCACTAATCCCATTTTATTCTCATGAGCTCCCTCCCAATTCTATCACTCACCTACACACTAGGGGACAATTTAGAGTGGCCATTTAACCTACCAACCCACATGTCTTTGGGATGTGGGAGAAAACCAGAGCACCTGGAGGAAACTCACGTGGTCACAGGGAGAACGTGCAAATTCCACACGGACAGCACCGGAGGTCAGTATCAAACCCGGGGCTGCTGGAGCTGTGAGGCAGCAGCACCATCTGTGCTGCCCAAAGCTGTAGTGCCGTTGATGACTCCCTAGGAATGGGCTCTTTGCTGAGGAAAAGCCTTTGTTTCCTGAAACCTGCTCCACCCTTGATTGTTTATGCTGGCGAAAACACTCATTGCCTGTTGCAGTGCACTACAAACTTTGAGGCATTTCTGCAGTCTGTAATCAGTTCTGAAGCTGCCCAGTCAGATGTCCCAATGTTAGCAAAGTCCCCTTTAGGGAAGCAAACAAAAGCATGAATTAGTGTAATGTGCTCCTCCTATTTCAATTGAGTGTTCTTCCACAATGAATGATAGGATACAGAGCTGGGCTGAGAAGTGGCAGATGGAGTTCAATCCAGAGAAGTGTGAGGTGGTACTCCTTGGAAGGACAAACTCCAAGGCAGAGTACAAAGTTAATGGCAGGATTCTGGGTAGTGTGGAGAAGCAGAGGGATCTGGGGGTCCATATCCACAGATCCATGAAAGTGGATAGGGTAGTTAAGAAAGCTTATGGGATGTTAGCTTTCATAAGTCGTGGGGTCAAGTTTAAGAACCACGAAGTAATGATGCAGCTTTACAAAACTCTGGTTAGACCACACTTAGAGTACTGTGTCCAGCTGTGGTCGCCTCATTATAGGAAGGATGTGGAGGCGTTGGAAAGGGTGCAGAGGAGATTTATCAGGATGCTGCCTGGTTTAGAGAGTGTGCATTATGAGGAGAGACTAAGGGAGCTAGGGCTTTACTCTTTGGAGAGAAGGAGGATGAGAGGAGACATGATAGAGGTGTACAAAATATTGAGAGGAATAGATAGAGTAGACAGCCAGCGCCTCTTTCCCAGGGCACCAATGCTCAATACAAAAGGGCATGGCTTTAAAGTATTGGGTGGGAAATTCAAGGGAGATATCAGAGGAAGGTTTTTTACCCAGAGAGTGGTTGGGGCATGGAATGCGCTGCCTGGGGCGGTGGTGGAGGCAGGTACATTGGTCAAGTTCAAGAGGTTACTAGATAAGCATATGGAGGAATTTAAAATAGAGGGATATGTGGGAGGAAGGGGTTAGATAGTCTTAGACGAGGTATAAAGGTCGGCACAACATAGTGGGCCGAAGGGCCTGTATTGTGCTGTACTGTTCTATGTATTTTATAATCTGTGGAGCTTTGAGTTCCATTTCACAGCAGGAGGGCCAAAATGAGCGCTGCACAAATCATGAAAGCATTAGGTGCATGTGTGATGCGGCGAAAGGCCAGGCTGCTGTGAATAGTGACTGGAAGTGCCCGGTCTAATTTTGTAAATGTGCAATTACTGGAAATGATTTATGATCCGGGTAAAATTGAATTTGGAGGACATAGTGCTATTTTTGTCCCTGTGTTAATCCCATTCCTATTCCAGGCAAATGAGGGAACATTTACTCCTTGTTGTGTCATGGGAGATTTTTAAATATACAACTGAATGGCTGGAATAGCAGATGAAGCCTCGTTTAAATGTTTTATCTAAAGGGCAAAACAGCACTCCTTCAATTCCACATTGGAGACTCGGTCTGGGTTATGTGCTTGTGTGAAGCTAAAACCCATGATCTTCTGACCCAGTGCTACTGAACAAGTTAGTCTGACACACCCAGTGAATATGCGTGGCTTCTAAATGGCCTCATTACAGAGCTTCCAGTGGATACATTCCACATTGTTTTGGTGGATGTTTCTCCTACTTTTTTATAGAAGGTACATTTATTTATTTGCCTCTTTTGTGGCATCCCAGAGTGATTCAGTCAATTACTTCTGAAGTGCTGTCTTTGTTGTAAAATAGGGAAGCCGAGCAGGCAGTACAAACACCAATTACACCAGGGTTTTTTTCTGTTGTAATAGTTGCTGGATATCAGGATCCTCTTCTAGAAGTTGCATGTGACCTTCTCCCTTCATGTGAAAATAAAACAGAGGCTGCATCTTAATGTGCTCTCTGAAAACAGTGACAGTGCAACGTTCTGTTAGCACAGCACTGGGAATGCCAGTCTTACAGCCTGGTCTTTCACACTGACAAAGCAAGTGTTTGTGAAACTGGATCATGTAACTACCGGTGTTGGCAGAGCACAGATGCCAAATGAACAGTGTGCCCAGCTCCCAATTTAGGAGAGGATCTCTTAAACCCGACAAACATCAGATCGACAGCGCCGAGATAATTCAAACTAAGACAATAAAAACTTGTGACAAGTGTTGGCTCCAAATATTCTTTTACTAAATATCAGAAAATAAAAGTCCAGCATAGTCATACCATCTTGTGAACTTTCAGAATGTTAAGAAATAAAATTGAGCCTCATTTTTCAGATTGTGTGTTGATTATGAAGTGTTAATTAATACTCTTCCTCCCCCTCTTCATCACCCTCAAACGAGTCAATGCCAACCTCCTCGTAGTCCTTCTCCAAGGCTGCCATGTCTTCCCGGGCTCGGAGAACTCCCCCTCCTCCATCCCTCCCCAACATACCAATGCACAAAGGCGCGCTTGGCGTACATCAGGTCAAACTTGTGGTCAAGACGTGCCCAAGCTTCAGCGATGGCAGTGGTGTTGCTCAGCATACACACCGCACGCTGCACCTTGGCCAGGTCCCCACCAGGCACCACAGTGGGAGGCTGGTAGTTGATGCCAACCTTGAGCCAGTCGGGCCACCAGTCGACAAAACTGGATGCTGCGTTTGGTCTTGATGGCACCAATGGCAACATTGACATCTTTTGGCACCACATCACCCCGGTAAAGCAGGCAGCAAGCCATGTACTTGCCATGGCGAGGGTCACACTTCACCATCTGGTTCGCTGGCTCAAAGCAGGCATTGGTGATCTCAGCCACAGAGAGTTGTTCATGGTAAGCCTTCTCAGCTGAGATCACAGGGGCATAGGTAGCCAGAGGGAAGTGGATACGTGGGTACGGGACTAAATTGGTTTGGAACTCTGTCAGATCAACATTCAAGGCACCATCAAAGCGAAGGGAGGCTGTGATGGAGGACACAATCTGACTAATGAGGCGGTTAAGATTGGTGTAAGTTGGACGTTCAATGTCCAGGTTTCTGCGACAGATATCATAGATGGCTTCATTGTCTACCATGAAGGCGCAGTCTGAATGCTCAAGGGTTGTGTGGGTGGTCAGGATGGAATTGTAGGGTTCGACCACTGCAGTGGAGACTTGTGGAGCTGGGTAGATGGAGAACTCCAGCTTGGACTTCTTGCCAAAGTCAACAGAGAGACGTTCCATCAGCAGAGAGGTGAAACCAGAGCCAGTGCCGCCACCAAAGCTGTGGAAGACGAGGAAACCCTGGAGACCTGTGCACTGGTCAGCCTGTGAAGAAAACATAATTGACAGTACCATCCGACATAGCAAGGAACCTTGTAGTGATTACTGTGCTTGCCGATGTAATAGAAAGCCCTCACTCACCAGTTTACGGATCCTATCCAGAACAGAATCAATCAACTCCTTGCCAATTGTGTAGTGCCCACGGGCGTAATTGTTGGCAGCATCTTCCTTGCCAGTGATGAGCTGCTCAGGATGGAACAGTTGGCGGTAGGTACCAGTACGGACCTCATCTGGAATTCAGAGTGGTAGACGGAGGTCAGGTTAGAAAGCAAAAGCATTGATCCATATTAAGGGCATAAGAGAATGGAGTTAGTGCAGGAAAGTGGTGCTGAAGTAAACTAATCAGCCATGACCAGCAATCTGCTGGAGGAACTCAGCAGGTCAAGCAGCATCTGTAGGAGAAAAGGAATTGTCAACTTTTTGGGTCGAAACCATCAGAACTGAGAGTGGATAGGCAAGATGGCCAGTATAAAGGGAGGGGGAGTGGTGAGAAGGGAGTCCGAGGTGACTGGTGGACTGAGGAGGGGTGTGAGATGACAGGCAGGTAGTGCCAGGTAGGGGAGGTGAGCGGGGGTAGAGCTGGGAGACAGTGGCAGGTGAATGATAGATGGAGGCAGACAATGAGAGGGAAGGAAATATATGGAGAGGCAGGTGGAGCAAGGTGGGGAGAGGGGAGGGTGAAGATAGGAGACAGCTGCTGGAGGGGGATAAGCAGGAACACAAAGCCCTACCTTTGAAGACACAAGCCCACAAAGGGTTTGTGTCTCCAAATCAGCCACGATCTTATTGAAGCAGGGAAGAGGGGCCGAATGGTCTCCTCCTGTTTCTATTTACAGGCCGTTCCTAGGTTATGAACGGGTTCTATTTTAACAGACTTTATAAGTTCATTTTGTCCGTAAGTTTGAAGAAATCACTCAGTACGATAACTGTACGTCCGCTTGAGCTGCAACTGAGTTAGGAATGTTCGAGTGACTGGTTCGAGCATGATATGGGTGGTGAGGTGGGCGGTGTGGACTCAGTGCGCCCTGTCCTATAACATCTCTGTGATTCTACGATAACAGCAGAGTGCCAGCTGTAAGTTTAATGTCTCACCGCGCAATGGTAGGTGATGGAGAGATCAGAAAAATGAAATCAAATGGTTTAAAAAATGCCTAACAACCCAACACTAACCTATCACAGTGGGTTCCAGATCCACCAGCACAGCCCTGGGGACATGTTTGCCAGCTCCTGTCTGGCTGAAGAATGTAGTGTATGAGTCATCTCCTCCTCCAAGACCCTTGTCTCCTATCATCTGTCCATCCGGCTGGATACCGTGCTCCAGACAGTACAGCTCCCAGCAGGCATTGCCCATCTGGACTCCAGCCTGGCCAACATGGATGGAGATACATTCACGCTGGAAATAAATAGAAAACACCAAGTTACAATTAGAAACTGATCATAAAGAGGTACAAGAATTTCACCTCGCAGAGTTGGGAGTTGGAGCGAGATTTGGAGCGGGAGCTTTGAAAAGTGGTGAGTCTCTGTGCGTGTGCTTTTGAGCTTCACCTTGTAGAGTCAGGAGTTGGAGCCAGATTTGGAACAGGAATGTTGAAAAGAGGTAAGCCTCTGTGTCTCTGCTCGTGAGTTTCACCTTGCAAGAGTCTAAAAGAGGCACATTTGCAAATAGTTACTAGCTGATTGGCTAATTAACAGCAGCAAATAAAATTAAGGTAGGTATATAAGCAAAGCGGCCATTATGGGAGCAGATCAGGGTTAGTGGAGCACTTGAGGCTTTGGCGAGAGGAGGCGGAGGCTAAGGTAAATCTCTGGTAAGTTTCTTTCTTTTGTTCTTTGATTTTTCCTTTAGTGACAGACTAGAGTAGTGAGAATGGCTCCAGGGTCAGTGGTGTGTTCATCTTGTGAGATGTGGGAGCTCTGGGAGACATCCAGTCTCCCTGATAACTACATCTGCAGGAGGTGCATCCAGCTGCAGCTCCTTACAGACCATGTTAGGGAACTGGGGATGCAACTGGATGACCTTCGGATCCTACGGGAGAATGAGGAGTTCATAGATAAGAGCTACAGGAAGGCAGTCACTCCTAAGCTGCAGGAGGCTGGTAGCTGCGTGACTGTCAGGAGAAGGACTGGGAATAGGCAGGTAGTGTAGAATTCCCCTCAATAACAGGTATACCGCTTTGGATACTGTTGGGGGGGATGACCTACCAGGAGAAAGCCGCTGTGGCCAGGTCTCTGGCACTCAGCCTGGTCGTATGGCGCAGAAGGGAAGGGAGGTAGAAGAGGAGAGCGGTAGTGATAGCGGATTCCATAGTAAGGGGGGCAGACAGGAAATTCTGTGGGTGTGAAAGAAACTCCCAGATGGTATGTTGCCTCCTGGGTGCCAGGGTCAGGGATGTCTCGGATCAGGTCCACAGCATTCTGAAGGGGGAGGGTGAACAGCCAGAGGTCGTGGTACATATTGGTACCAATGACATAGGTAGGAAAAGAAACAAGATCCTGAAGAGGGAATATAGGGAGCTAAGTAGCAAACTGAAAAGCAGGACCTCAAGCGTAGTAATCTCTGGATTGCTGCCTGTGCCACGTGCCAGCGAGGGTAAGAATAGGTTGATTTGGCAGATGAATGCGTGGCTGAGGAGTTGGTGCAGGGGGCAGGGTTTCAGATTTGTGGATCATTGGGATCTCTTCTGGGGAAGGTACAGCCTGTACAAAAGGAACAGGTGACACCTAAATTGGAGGGGGACCAATATTCTTGCGGGCAGGTTTGCTAGAACTGTTGGGGAGGGTTTAAACTAATTTGGCAGGGGGATGTGAACCCAGGTGATAGGTCAGAGGTTGGTGCATTTAGTGTACAAGTAGATGCAGCATGTAGAAAGACTGTGAGGAAGGATAGACAGTTGAAAGGGCAAAATTGCAGTCAGTTGGATGGGCTGAAGAGTGTCTAATGCGAGAAGTATCAGGAACAAGGGTGATGAACGTGGGTAAGTACATGGAACTGCAGCGTGGTGGCCATTATAGAGACTTGGCTGTCACAAGGGCAGGATGGGCGGCACGGTAGCGTAGCGGTTAGTGCGACGCTATTACAGCGCCAGCGGTCGGGGTTCAATTCCCGTCGCTGTCTGTAAGGAGCTTGTATGTTCTCCCGTGTCTGTGTGGGTTTCCTCTGGATGCTCTGGTTTCCTCCCACATTCTAAAGACGTACGGGTAGGTTAATATGGGGGTTTAAAATGGGCGGCGCGGACTCGTTGGGCCGGAAGGGTCTGTTACCACGCCGTAAATAAAATTTTTTTAAAAATTTAAAATGGCTGCTGGATATTCCGGGGTTTAGATGTTTCAAAAGGGACAGGGACGGAGGTAAAAGAGGTCGGGGAGCGGCTTTGCTGATCAGGGACAGTGTCACAGCTGTAGAAAGGGAGGATGTCCTGGAGGGATCGTCTACTGAGTCAGTGTGGGTGGAAGTCAGAAACAGGAAGGGAGCGATCACTCTATTGGGAGTATTCTACAGACCTCCCCCCCCCCCCCCCCCAATATGAAGCCCAAGGAACCATGGTTGACAAGAAACATAGGATATCTTGTCAAGAGGAAGAAAGAAGCTTACCTAAGGTTTAGAAAGCAAGGATCAGACAGGGCTCTGGGGAGTTACAAGGTAGCTAGGAGGGAGCTTAAGAATGGACTTAGAAGAGCTAGGAGAGGGCATGAGAAGGCATCATGGATGAAGGATACGGGGCAAATGCAGGCAAATGGGACTAGCATAATGGTCAGCATGGACCAATTGGGCCGAAAGGCCTGATTCCATGCTGTATGACTCTATGACTCTCTCTCAAATTAGCCATTGAGAAAATGTAATTGCTGAGCTGTAGATTAGCCATAACTGATAAGTAAATGTCAACAACATTGGCATGTAGGCTGACTGTTTATATATGCACAGTGTGCAGATTGCATTAGCCAAGCCAGATTACTTTCAAGTAGACTAGTACAGGGCTCTGTTTTTACAAACGTCCTTATGTCGATTTTGTCCGTGAGTTGGAAGATACACAAAAAAAATCACTCGATATGGTAACCACACCTTCACAGTGGTGTAATGAACGGCATCAAAAGCACACAAGACTGATAAGAGAGAACAATTACCAAAAGTGGAGAGAGAGAGAAAACCAGTTCTGCCGTCCGTAGGAATAAACGTATGTACGTAGGTCGGACTTTTGAATTTAATAATTAAGTTCATTCAAATGTAGGGGTGTCCATAAATCGGGGGTTTGTAACCCAGGGACTGCCTGTACTGCAGTCCTCCTTGGTAATTACCTGTAATTGAGCCAAGCATACTGGTCATTGGTAGTTGGTTTATTGTTGTCACATGTACTGTGACACAGTGAAAAGCTTTTGTTTGCGTGCTATCCCGACAGATCAATTCATTACAACAGTGCATTGAGGTAGTACAAGGGAAAACAATAATAGAATGCAGAATAAAGTGTTCCAGTTACAGAGAAAGTGCAGTGCAGGCAGACAATAAGGTGCAAGGGCTATGATGAGGTAGACTGAGAGATCAGTAGTTCATCTTTATTGGCTGATAAGAGTTTTTAGAGTGTGTTGTTCATTTTAAATTACTCCCACTTGGTGTGTTATAAGGAGCAGAATCAGGCCATTCGGCCCATTGCATCTGCTCTGCCATTCGATCATTCCTGATTTTTTTCAACCCCATTCTCCAGCCTTCTCCCCGTAAACCTTAACCCCCTCACCTATCAAGAACCTATTTGCCTTAAGTACACCCAGTGACTTGGCCTCCACAGCCCTCGGTGGCAATGAATTCCACAGATTCACCACCCTCTGGCTGAAGAAATTCCTCCTCATCTCAGTTCTAAAGGGACGTCCCTTTATTCTAAGGCTGTGTCCTCGGATCCTGGACTCTCCCACTACTGGAACATCCTCTCCACATCTACTCTATCCAGGCCCTTTCAGTATCCGGTAGGTTCAATGAGATCCCCCTTCATCCTTCTGAACTCCATCGAGTACAGGCCCAGAGCCATCAAACGCTCCTCATACATTAAGCCTTTTATTCCTGAGATCCTTCCTGTGAACCTCCTCTTGACCCTCTCCAGGGCCAGTACATCTCAATGTGCTTCATGGGAGTATTGTCAAAGTGTGACACCAATTCATATAAGAGCTATTTGGATGGGTAACCAACAGCCTTGTCACTGAGCTCGGGCTTTCCTCCTTGGAGAGAAGGAGGATGAGAGGAGACTTGATAGAGGTGTACAAGATGATAAGAGGCATAGATCGAGTGGACAGACAGACTTTTTCCCAGGGTGAAGGGGGTGTAATTTTAAGGTGATTGGAGGAAGGTATAAGTTTTTTTTTACACAGAGAGTGGTGGGTGCGTTGAATGCACCACCGGCAGAGGTTGTGGGGGCAGATACATTAGGGACATTTAAGAGACTCTTAGATAGCCACATGAATGATAGTACAATGGAGAGCTATGTGGGAGGGAAGGGTTAGATAGATCGTACAGCAGGATAAAATGTCAGTATGACATCGTGGGCCGAAGGGCCTGTACTGTGCTGTAAATTTCTATGTTCTATGTTTAGAATAGGGCCAGGAGTAAGCCGCATGGCCCTCTCATGCCTGTTTCTCTATTCAACAGGATCCTGGCTGATTTCAGTCTCATCTCCATTTTCTAGACCTATCCCTGATGTCTCTCCAACAAGTATTGGGCAGAGAACTGTGGTGCAGCATGTTGAGCCTGCTGCCGTCATAGCTCTGGTGACTCTGGTTCAATCCTGACTTGTGACCTCTGTGTGGGGTTTGCATGCTCTCCCTGTGACTGGCGTCGGTTTCCTCCTGGTGCTCTGGTCTCCCCCCACTTTGAAAAGGGGTTGGTCAGTTAATTGGCCACAATAAGTTGCCCCTGGTGTGTAGATGAGGGGTAGAATCCGGGGGTAGCTGATGGGAAAGTGCGGAGAACAATGCGGGATTAATCCATGACACGTCCTAACAATCACAACCTTTTGTCACAGTAACTTCTGCATTCTGCCCAATCACAGACCTTCCCTCCATCCTTCCTCTGCACTGCTGATATCCACCAGGTCTGACAGAGGCTGCTCAACCCAAAATTCTGATTGCTTCTCCCTCCACAGTCACAGACTGACCTGCTGAGTATTACCACAGTGTTCTGGTTTTTATAGACTTCAACTCTCTGTCTACACTTCTTGCTGCCTCAGTAAAGCAGCCAACATAATTAGAGGACCTCCACGTCCACCCTGGACATTCTCTCTTCTCCTCCTCCCATCGGGTATAAGATACAAAAGCCGGTGGCAGGCACAGTAGCATAGTGGTTAGCATAATGCTTTACAGCGCCAGTGACCCAGGTTCAAATCCGGCCCCTGTCTGTAAGGAGTTTGTACATTCTTCCTGTGTCTGTGTGGGTTTCCTCCGGGTGCTCCGGTTTCCTCCCACATTCCAAAGACGTACGGGTTAGGAAGTTATGGGCATGCTATGTTGGCACTGGAAGCATGGTGACACTTGCGGGCTGCCCCCCAAAATCACTACGCAAAAGATGTATTTCACTGTGTGTTTCGATGTACATGTGACTAATAAAGATCTTATCTTGAAAGCACATACCACGAGGCTCAAGGACAGCTTCTCTCCCGCTGTTGTAAGACTATTGAATGGTTCCCTAGTACTCTTCACCTCACAATCTACCTTGTTAAAGCCTTGCACCTTATTGTCTGCCTGCACTACACTTTGTCTATAACTGTAACGCTTTATTCTGTATTCGTTTTTACCTTGTACTACCTCAATGCACTGTGTAATGAATTGATCTCTATGAGCGGTATGCAAGACAAATTTTTCACTGTACCTCAATGTGTGACAATAGTAAACTAATTTACCAATTTCTCTGCATCCTGAAGCGTAGACACTGATTTGAGCCATAAGTTTACAAGATCATTGGGAATGCAAAGTCCTCTGGGAAGAGAATTCCCTCATTCTGAGAGGATGAATTCACCACCTTGGTCCTAAATTAGGAGTTTGAGGAGATTTGGTATGTCACCATAGACTCTTGCAAATTTCTACAGATGTATGGTGGAGAACATTCTGACTAGTTGCATCACCACCTGGTATGGAGGCTAGATGGTGCAGGATTTAAGAAGCTGCAGAGTTGTAGACTCAGCCAGCTCCATCATGGGCACAACCCTCCCCACCATCGAGGACATCTTCAAGAAGGCGGCATCCATCATTAAGGACCCTCACCATCCGGGACATGCCCGCTTCTCATTACTACCATCAGGGAGGAGGTACCGAAGCCTGAAGACCCACACTCATCATTTTAGGAACAGCCTCTTCCCCTCTGCCTTATTACTTTATCATTCCTCTTTTGCACTATTTTATTTTTTGGTATTCGATAGTAATTTTTATGTCTTGCACTGTACTGCAGCCACAAAACAACACATTTCACAGCATATGTCAGTGATAGTCAACCTGATTCTGGTTCTGAAACACCTGCCTCCTTGGAAAGGTGCAAATGGAAACGAGGTTCTCCGACGTGTTTCCATGATGATTCAGAGCAGAGCATAGAACACAAAACAACCCAGTATGTAATCCCCAAACACAAAGGAGACATCACATCAATACATTTCTCCAGCTTGATTATAATGTCTAACGGTAAAATTATTGTTGCTGTTCTACAGTTACATCAGGAACTCATAGAAACAAGGATGACAACTTGTCCTTGGATCTTCTCCTTTAACCTTGTGTTAATTTTTTTTTAGTCTGATTAGGCTTCTGTGATGGACACCAGGATGTTTCACTGCAATAAAAAGATCTTAAACAAATCCAAATTATTGTTGTTGTAAACTTAAATGAAACAAATTACGACATACAGTCTGATGTTTCAGTGCGATCCCTCAAGGTTGCCGTGCAGGTCGATAGGGGTTGTTAAGAAGACATATGGTGTGTTGGCCTTCATTAGTCGGGGTACTGAGTTCAAGAGCCGCGAGGTGATGTTGCAGCTCTATAGAACTCTGGTCAGACCACACATGGAGTATTGTGTTCAGTTCTGGTCGCCTCATTATAGGAAGGATGTGGAAGCTTTAGATAGGGTGCAGAGGAGATTTACCAGGATGCTGCCTGGATTGGAGAGCATGTCTTATGAGGACAGGTTGAGTGAGCTGGGGCTTTTCTCTTTGGAGAGAAAGAGAATAAGAGGTGACTTGATAGGGGTGTACAAGATGATAAGAGGCATAGATCAAGTGGACAGTCAGACTTTTTCCCAGGGTGAAAATGGCTAACACGAGGGGGCATAATTTTAAGGTGATTGGAGGAAGCTATAAGGGGGATGTCAGGGGTAAGTTTTTTTTTACACAGGGAATGTTGGGTGCATGGAACACACTGGCTGAAGAGGTTGTGGGGGCAGATACATTAGGGACATTTAAGAGACTCTTAGATAGACACATGAATGATAGAGAAATGGGGGGCTATGTGGGAGGGAAGGGTTAGATAGATCTTAGAGCAGGATAAAATATCGGCACAACATCATGGGCCATAGAGCCCGTACTGGGCTGTAGTGTTCTATGTAACACTGCTCTGGTGAAACTGACACACCGTGAAACAATATCAGCCTCTTTGCCTTCCGCGAGAGTATCTGAAGTGACTCAGTGCTCAGTCACATCTGGATTCCAGCATCTGCAGTCCTTTGTTTCTTCCAGTTTATCTTGTTTTGTGGAATGTGACTCTATTACAGAGAATGTGAAAAGCGCCAAAGAAACACGGGCGCTGGTTGCAAGCTGCAACTGCGGAGGTGTCACCATGCTCAGCAATCCCTTAGGATTGAGGATGACTCGCTCCCACTCCAGTTTTGTGGGTTTGAGTAACTGTAAAAGGCTGATGCGGGAACCACAGACAAAGAGCTGGTCATTGACTTCAGGAAAGGGGGCGGTGTACATGCACCTGTCTACATCAACGGTGCTGAGGTCGAGAGGGTTGAGACCTTCAAGTTCCTGGGAGTGAACATCACCAATAGCCTGTCCTGGTCAAATCACATAGATGCCACAACCAAGAAAGCTCACCAGCACCTCTGCTTCCTCAGGAGGCTAAAGAAATTAGATTTGTCCCCTTTGACACTCACCAACTTTTATCGACGCACCATAGAAAGCATCCTATCTGGATGCATCACAGCTTGCTATGGCAACTGCTCTGCCCAGGACTGCAAGAAACTGCAGAGAGTTGTGGACACAGCCCAGCACATCACGGACACCAGCCTCCCCTCCTTGGACTCTCTTTACCTCTCACTGCCTTGGCGAAGCAGCCAGCATAATCAAAGACCCCACCCACCCGGGTCATTCTCTCTTCTCTCCTCTTCCATCAGGTACTAGATACAGGAGCCTGAGGGCACGTACCACCAGGCTTAAAGACAGCTTCTACCCCACTGTGATAAAACTATTGAACGGTTCCCTTAAACGATGAGATGGACTCTAACCTCATGATCTACCTTGTTGTGACCTTGCACCTTATTGCACTGCACCTTCTCTGTAGCTGTGACACTTTGTACTGTTATTGTTTTTACCTGTCCTACCTCAATGCACTCTGTACTAACTCAATGTAATTGCACTGTGTAATGAATTAACCTGTATGATCGGTATGCAAGACAAGTTTTTCACTTTACCTCGGTACAAGTGACGATAATGAACCAATACCAATACCACAGACCCTTAATACAGGTGGGGAGGAGGTGCCTGATGGAGTTGGGGGAGGGGGGTGTGTGAATAGTTTGGGGAGTAGTGTGCTCTTTCTGCCACTTACGCTGGATTTCTGTGTGCCCCTGTCACATGCATTCAAAGTCACACTTTCATCCCGAATGCCCCTTCTCCACTTTGAGTGCTCATGGGCCAGGGATTCCCAAGAGGTGGTCAGGATCTTGCATTTTTTCCACGGAGGTTTTGAGCACATCCTTGACTCTTTTCCTCCAACCATGTGGGGATCTTTTCCCCTGACAGAGCTCAGAATAGTATTTCAAGAATGGTGTGGCCTGCCCAACAAGTGCTGACCAAGTGTAACAAGAGACTGGATGTTGTGGATGTTGGCCTGGGAGGGATCACTGACAGTTCCTTCATCACTTCCCGCTGCCTTGGGAAAGCAGCCAACATAATCAAGGACCCCTCCCACCCTGGTCACTCTCTCTTCTCCCTATTCCAGTTGGGCAGAAGAGACAAAAGCTTGAGAGCACGTACCACCAGGCTCAATAAAGCTTCTATCCCCCTGTTATCAGACTCTTGAATGGACCTCTCATAGGACATAGAACACTACAGCACAGTACAGGCCCTTCGGCCCACAATGTTGTGCTGACATTTTATCCTGCTCTAAGATCTATCTAACCATTTCCTCACACATAGCCCTCCATTTCTCTATCATTCATGTGTCTAAGAGTCTCTTAAATGTCCCTAATGTATCTGCCCCCTCAACCCCTGCCAGCAATGCATTCCACACATCCATCACTCTCTGTGTAAAAAACTTACCCCTGATATCCCCCTTATACCTTCCTCCAATCACCTTAAAATTATGCCCCCTCATGTTAGCCATTGTCGTCCTGGGAAAAAGTCTCTGACTGTCCACTCGATCTGTGCCTCTCATCATCTTGTATGCTAAAAATGTTCTCCCTATCTAGCATGCCGTGGTCCTTGCACTTTATTTGTCTCCCTGCACTTTCTCTGTAACTGCAAGACTATATTCTGCACCATATTAGTCCTTCCAGCCGTGGCAAAGGTTGGCACGCATCTCCCCCAACCTCGTCTACTGCATTCAGTGTTCGCCATGTGGCCTCCCCTACGTCGGCGAGACCAAGCGCAGACTGGGCGACTGTTTCGCAGAACACCTACGCTCAGTCTGCAACGGCCATCCCAAGCTCCCAGTTGCAGACCATTTCAACTCCCGTCCCCATTCCCACAACGACCTGTCCGTCCTCGGGTCTCCTCCACTGCCGGAATGAAGCCCAATGCAAACTGGAGGAGCAACACCTTATATTCTGCCTGGGTAGTCTGCAACCCAACGGCCTGAATGTTGTGTTTTCCAATTATAAGTAACCTTATTTTTAATTCCACTCCCCCCTCCCATCTTCATCCCCTTTCCCACACCCCCCCCAGCCCCCCTTCACCTATCTTAGTCCCCCTCCCCTTCCTGGTTCCATCCACCCACTTCACACACTGGTTTCCCTCCCACCCATCCCCCCCCCCCCCCCCCATCTGGTTCCATCTCTCCCTCATGGTTCCCATTCTCACCTCCCTATCAGAGTCCAGCGCTGGTGTCCCTTTGTGTTCCTGCTTATCTCCCTCCTGCAGCCGTCTCCAGTCGTCACACCCCCTTCGCCCACCCTGCCCCATCTGGTTTTTTTCCACCTTTCCCCCTCTCGCTTTGTCTGCCTCCATCTATCATTCATCTGCCACTGTCTCCCAGCTCCGCCCCTGCTCCCCTACCTGGAACTACCTCTTACACCTCTCCTCAGTCCACCAGTCACCTCGGACTCCTTTCTCGCCACTCCCCTTCTCTTCATACTGACCATTTCTCAGGGTTTCAACTCGAAACGTCGACAGTTCCTTTCCTCCCAAAGGTGCTGCTCGACCCGCTGAGTTCCTCCAGCACATTGTTTGTTGCTCTAGATTCCAGCATCTGCAGTCTCTGTGTGTCTACTATATTCTGCATTCTGTTTTGCTTTTACTACCTCAATGTACTTATGTATGGAATGATCTGTCTGGATGGCATGCACACAAAAGCTTTTCACTGTATCTCGGTACATATGACAATAATAAACCAATTACCTTCACCTCCTAAGAAAGTAAAGATGCTGGTCTGCCTTCCCTGTGATTGCATCTATGTGCTGGGCCCAGGACAGGCCGTCTGATATGTTAATCCCCAGGAATTTAAAGCTGCTGACTCTCTCAAACTTCATGTCAAGCTTTTAGTTTTATTGACATCCCTGCATGTCTCCCTCCTCCTTCGACGGTGAGGGATACTTGGGCTGTGAGGTGCCTACTTGGCTGCCCAGCTGTGGCTCAGCGGGCCACGCTCTCACTCTGTGAGTCAGGTTGTGGGTTCCATTCCCTATTTCAACACATAAGATTTCGTTATTAGTCACATGTACATCAAAACACATGGCGAAATGCACCTTTTGCGTAGTGTTCTGGGGGCAGCCTGCAAGCGTCGCCACGCTTCCGGCACCAACACAGCATGTCCACAACTTCCTAACCCATACGTCTTTGGAATGTGGGAGGAAACCGGAGCACATAGAGGAAACCCCCGCAGTCACAGGGAGAACGTACAAACTCCTTACGGACAGCGGCCGGAAATGAACCTGGGTCGCTGGCGCTGTAAAGCGTTATGCTAACCATTACACTACCGTGCCTGCCCCACTAAATCTAGGGAGCTAAACCTAGGCTGTCATTCCCAGGCTCGGTGATCACTGTACAGTCAGTGATGGAGGAGGTGTTGAAGTCCGCCTTCTGATGGACCCCAAAGATTCTATCTGTCAAAGGTGGGCAGTTGCCCTGATCAATAGTTACCCCTCAACCAACATTACTTGAAATTAAGACCAAAAGACACAAACAGCTGGAGGAACTCAGTGGGTCGGGCAGCATCTGTGGAAGGGAAAGGTCAGTTGATGTTTTGGTTCGAGACCCTTCATCTGGACTGAAAGATAGCCAGTATACAGAGGTCCCAGGAAGGGGTGGGGCAAGACCTGGCGAGTGATAGGTGGATACAGGTGAGGAGAGGTGATAGGCAAATGGAGGAGGGGAGAGTGGAGATAGTGAGGCGATAGGTGGAGACAACAAAGGGCTTATGGAATCTGATAGGAGAGGAAGGTGGACCATGGAACCAAACAGGGGAGGTGGGGAGGGCAGATGGGAACAGTGGGGCGAGGGGACCCAGTGGGAGGAGTGTGTGGGTGATGGGCAGATGAAGGAGGGGAAAGAAACTGGGTGATAGAGGGCTCTGGGGGAGGTGGTGTGTAGGAGGAACTGGGTAGATCAGGGGAGAGAGAAACAGGACAGAAGGGGAGCAGCTTACCTGAAATTAGAGATTCAATGTTCATGCCATCAGGTTGTAGACCACCCAGGTGGAATATGAGTTTATGTTTGGCAGCGGAGGAGGCCGAGGAGAGACAGGTCAGTGTGGGAATGGGAGGGGATTTAAAATGGCTGGCAGCCAGGACCACCAATTTCAAGTAATTACTTGAACTTAATTACCTGGGCATTATCACTCTGGCTGTGGACATTTGTGTAACGCTGAATGTACCACTTTAAGTACTTCATGGTTGTAAGGTGCTTGGGTAGGTCAGGAGGTCTTGAAAGAGGGTTTTTACAGTACTTTCAAATCTTGGATAAAATCAGTTGAATGCGTTACAGTCAATCCATTTCTAATTTTCCTGATTTTTCTAGTTTATTAAGGCAGGTTACAATCAAGGACAATCACACCCTGCAGGGCTGACTGTTTATGAACTGCTCAGGTTTTAGCCTGTTATCGACTGGTTAATCATTAAACTGACTGTTAACTGAAATGCAAATAAAATATTGCTGAGATGCATCTGCTCCGTGTAACCACTTGCGAGCAGTTCTCATTTCCTGTTAACATAATCCAGGAAGTTTTGTCATATTGAGTAAGCATCTCACAAGCACATTGCTGCCACTGGTCACCTGACCAACCCATTCTTACCATGGGGCCTCCTTCACAAGCCAATCTTTATTTGTTTATGGAATGTGGATGGTCAACATTCATTGACCATCCCTAATTGGTCTAAAAATGTAGATGGTCAGCATTTATTGTCCATCTTTAATTGGTCTAAAGAAACTTGGCATGTCCCCTTTGACCCTCACCAACTTCTATCGATGCGCCATAGAAAGCATCCTATCTGGATGCATCACGGCTTGGTACGGCAACTGCTTTGCCCGGGACTGCAAGAAACTGCAGGGAGTTGTGGACACAGCCCAGCGCATCACAGAAACCAGCCTCCCCTCCATGGACTCTGTCTACACTTCTCGCTGCCTCGGTAAAGCAGCCAACATAATCAAAGACCCCACCCACCCCGGAAATTCTCTCTTCTCCCCCCTCCCATCGGGCAGAAGATACAAAAGCCTGAAAGCACGTACCACCAGGCTCAAGGACAGCTTCTATCCCGCTGTTATAAGACCATTGAATGGTCCCCTTGTATGATAAGATGGACTCTTGACCTCACAATCTACCTTGTTATGGGCTTGCATCTTATTGTCTGCCTGCACTGCACTTTCTCTGTAACTGTAACACTATATTCTGCATTCTGTTATTGTTTTCCCTTGTACTACCTCAATGCACTGATGTGGTGAAATGATCTGTATGGATGGTATGCAAGACAAGTTTTTCACTGTACCTCGGTACAAGTGACAATAATAAACCAATTTACCAATTGCCTTCCAGTGGATGGTTGTTTTCTGCTGCCTTGACCTACTGCTGTCCTCGTGGTGTAGTTTCCTCTAAATTATTAGTTACCACTATTGGGATTCCCTCTCAGATCTGTCAGTTCAACAAATTACGTCACCATCATCACTTGCTCCACAATGACACACAAGCACTGATCTTCACCAACAGGTCCATCTCGGACCCAATCCCAGTGTAGAAATATCCGGATGCATCACTACTTGGTATGGTAACTGCTCTGCCCAAGGCTGTAAGAAATTGCAGAGAGTTGTGGACCCACAGCCCAGACCATCACGGAAACCAGCCTCCCTTCCATGGACTCTGTTTGCAATTCCCGCTGCCCCAGTAAAGCAGCCAACATAATCAAGGACCCTTCCAACCCCAGACATTCTCCTCTCCCCATTTCCATCGGGAGGAAGATACAAAAGCCTGAAAGCACGTACCACCAGGCTCAAGGACAGCTTCTATCCCTGCCATCAGACTCTTGAATCGACCTCTTATCCGCTAAAAGATGAACCCTTGATCTCCCAATCTACTTCATCGTGGCCACTGCACTTTATTTGACTACCTGCACTGCCATTTCTCTGTAACTGCAACACTATATTCTACATGCTGTTTTTCCTTTTTACAACCTTGATGTACTTATGTATGGATTTAAGATTTAAGATTTCTTTATGAGTCACATGTACATCAAAACACACAGTGAAATACATCTTTTGCGTAGAGTGTTCTGGGGGCAGCCCGCAAGTGTCGCCACGCTGCCGGCGCCAACATAGCACACCCACAACTTGCTAACCTGTATGTATTTGGGGTGTGGGAGGAAACTGGAGCACCCGGAGGAAACCCACGCAGACACGGGGAGAACGTACAAACTCCTTATAGACAGTGACCGGAATTGAACCCGGGT
Source organism: Pristis pectinata (assembly GCF_009764475.1). Taxonomy (NCBI): domain Eukaryota; kingdom Metazoa; phylum Chordata; class Chondrichthyes; order Rhinopristiformes; family Pristidae; genus Pristis; species Pristis pectinata. The sequence continues at coordinate 5,304,097 of NC_067405.1, read as the reverse complement.
CTCTGGCGCTGTAATAACGTTACTCTAACCGCTACACTACCATGAATGACCTGTCTGGACGACACACAAACAAAAAGGTTTTCACTGTATCTCAGTACGTGGCAATAATAAACCAATTTCAATTCTAATTCCAATTCCATTATCAGTTAGCATTACTGGGGTTTCCTCTCAGATTTGGCAGCCCAAAAAATTATGTCACCATCCATCACTTGCTTCATAATGATATGCAAACCCTGAACCTCACCAACAGGACCATCTCGGACTCAATCCCAGTGTAGAACTGAGGTCAGGCAAGGCTGTGTCATTGCCCCGAGCCACTTCTCAATCTGCACCTTGGATCCAAAATGCTTCCCACTGGAATGAGTTTGATCGGAAGTTTTGAACAGGAAACTGATCAACCTTGACTGCCTCCAGTCCGCTACCAAGATCATCCCAACCACACTCATTGAGTTACGGGTGTGTAGAGGATGAGTATATGTGCACAGTCGGAGGTGGAGCTCCAAGTGAGTTGATTCCTTCACCGAAGTTTATGAGGATCTGGTAAACAAGGCTCCTTCACCAAACTTCTCCTTCACTGAACATTACTGTCAGCAGTCAAGGTCCAAGTGAATGATCCCAAACAAGAATGATCCCAGGAATGAACGGCTTAACGTATGAGGAGCGTTTGCTGTCTCTGGGCCTGTACTCGATGGAGTTCAGAAGGATGAGGGAGGATCTCATTGAAACCTACTGAATACTGAAAGGCCTGGATAGAGTGGACGTGGAGAGGATGTTTCCATCAGTGGGAGAGTCTAGGACCAGAGGGCACAGCCTCAGAATAAAGGGACATCCCTTTAGAACTGAGATGAGGAGGAATTTCTTTAGCCAGAGGGTGGTGAATCTGTGGAACTCGTTGCCACAGACGGCTGTAGAGGCCAAGTCACTGGGTGTATTTAAGGCAGAGATTGATTGGTAAGGGGGTTAAGGGTTATGGGAAAAAGGCAGGAGAATGGGGTTGAGAAAAAAATCAGCCATGATTGAATGGTGGGGCAGACTAGATGGGCCGAATGGTCTAACTCTGCTCCTATATCTTATGGTCTTATCAGGTCCTTGAACTGACCTGCACAACCTTAACCCTACCTCAGCAACAGAACTGTGGAACACTGTGGATGACCTCTTGCACTACTGCAAACTTGTCTCTGACTGTGTTTTATTTCTCACAGATATCTTTCTTTGCAGTTTTTTTTCCTCTATCTTGTACAATTTATATATATTTTATATTCTGTGTTGTTGTCTGTGGCTGCGTGCCTGTGATGCTGCTGCAAGTAAGTTTTTCATTGTACCTGTACCTCACCATACTTGCGCACATGACAATAAACTTGCCTTGACTTGACTTGTATAGAATGGCGGAGAATTCTATTCCATTTGATATCTCCCTTGTAAAACTCTTCCCCGTCATCCTGACAAGGTCCTGATGAAGGGTCTCGACCCAAAATGTCGACTGTTTATCTCTCTCCATGGATGCTGCCTGACCTGCTGAGTTCCCCCAGCATTTTGTGTGTGTTGCTCCAGATTTCCAGAATCTGCAGAATCTCATGTCTCCCAGTCATCCTTGTACTCTGGCAGCCAGGACAGTAATAAAGTACAGCAGGTATGGTCGAGCCATGAACTTCCCAATGGTTCCATTCCCGCCCCTCTCTGCAAATTAATCTTGTACCATTCGTTTTACTGTCTAGTCACACCCAAGCTATGATGCAATGATTAGGGATGGGCTGACCCGTACATTGATTCCTTTGTTAGGTGACTGCACCTCCCCTGTGACCCGTCAATCAAAAATAGACAATGTCTCTTGGCACAGGGCACCATTCCGCGGGGCAGTGGGAGCAGGAAGAGTGTCAATCCTCGGGGGCTCCCACTTGACGCTGTATCTCTCTCCACAGACACTGCCTGACCTGATGGTCCATTCTCTGAGTTTAGAACATAAAACATAGCCCATAGAACAGCACAGCAAAGGAACTCTGTTTAGACCACACTTAGAGTACTGTGTCCAGTTCTGGTCACCTCATTATGGTAAGGATGTGGAAGTATTGGAAAGGGTGCAGAGGAGATTTACCAGGATGCTGCCTGGTTTAGAGAGTATGCATTATGAGGAGAGAATAAGGGAGCTAGGGCTGTTCTCATTGGAGGGGAGGAGGATGAGGGGAGACGTGATAGAGGATTACAAGATATTGAGAGGAATAGATAGAGTGGACAGCCAGCGCCTCTTTCCCAGGGCACCAGTGCTCAATACAAGAGGGCATGGCTTTAAAGTAATGGGAGGGAAGTTCAAGGGAGATATCAGAGGAAGGTTTTTTACCCAGAGAGCGGTTGGGGCATGGAATGTGCTGCCTGGGGCGGTGGTGGAGGCAGGTACATTGGTCAAATTCAAGAGATTACTAGATAAGCATATGGAGGAATTTAAAATAGAGGGATATGTGGGAGGAAGGGGTTAGGTAGTCTTAGGTGAGGTTTAAAGGTCGGCGCAACATTGTGGGCTGAAGGGCCTGTACTGTGCTGTACTGCTCTATGTTCTATGTAGGTCAGTTTCTGGATCGCTGGATCACTCCTGCTGTGGTTTGACATGCCCACAAGAGTTTGCAGGCACCTTACCATGCAACTAAGCTCTATAAATCCATACAAGCCCCTCCATCGCTGCGTTGACTCGCTTTCCCCACCCCCCTTAGGCAAGATGATTTAGTGCTGGTACATCAGAAGCAAGTGCACAGACCTGGGTGTGACACTAGCTGCGACACTCCTGTGGAAGACCTGTTCACCAGCTGCTCGTGTGATAGTAAACAACAACCTGGCTCAGAACTCCCTGGCCCCAGCCCCTCCTCCCTCTGCTCCTGCTCGTTACTTAGGGATGGCAAGACGAACTCTGCCCTCTCTGCTTCTCCCTCTCTGTTCTGGTTCCGATCGATTTCTTGAACCAGAAACTGGACATCTGATCTGTAAAACAGAACAATCTGTTCAGATCAACCTGCTAACTCCATTCTGCTAGCTAAAAAATGCCCCACTGGGTATTTACCACATTCCCCTTGTCACAGAGTTCCAGGATCCACAAGGTTCTGTGTTCATTGTTCCAGCATTAGTTTTGACCCCCACCCCCCCCCCCTCTTCTATTCTCTTTCACCTTCTGTTTACATCTCCTTCAGACAGAACAGCTGTGGTTAACAAGCTTGCTCCGATATATTTTACATCACAAACAACAAACAGAGAGGCTGGATGAACTCAGTGGGTCGGACAGCAGCCGTGGAGGGAAGTGGACAGTCAATGCTTCAGGTCGAGATCCTTCATCTGTCCAGTGAACTAGCGGACATAGATTGAGGGTAAAGGGTGAGAGAGGAGATCTAAGGGGGACCTTCTTCACCCAGAGAACACACTGCCGGAGAGAGTGAACATAGAACATTATAGCACAGTACAGGCCCTTCGGCCCACAATGTTGTGCCAACATTTTATCCTGCTCCTAGACCTGTCTAACCCTTCCCTCCCACATAGCCCTCCATTTCTCTATCATTCATGTGGCTATTTAAGAGTCTCTTAAATGTGGAAACAAAGTCGCTGACAGCATTTAGGAAGTGTCTAGACGAACTCTTGAAATCACCTAGATGTAAGAGGCCACAGGCCAAATACTGGAAGATGGGATTAATAAATTGGTAAATTGGTTTATTATTGTCACATGTACCGAGGTACAGTGAAAAACTTGTCTTCCATACTGGCCATACAGATCAATTCATGACACAGTGCATTGAGGTAGTACAAGGTAAAACAATAACAGAATGCAAGCAGTTACAGAGAAAGTGCAGTGCAGGCAGGCAATAAGGTGCAAGGTCATAACAAGGTAGATTGTGAGGTCAGAGTCCATCTCATCATACTAGGGGACCATTCAATAGTCTTATAACAGCAGGATAGAAGCTGTCCTTGAGCCTGGTGGTACGTGCTTTCAGCTTTTGTATCTTCTGCCCGATGGGAGGAAGGAGAAGAGAGAATGTGTGGGGTGGGTGGGGTCTTTGATTATGCTGGCTGCTTTACCGAGGCAGCGAGAAGTGTAGACAGAGTCCATGAAGGAGAGGCTGATTTCCGTGATATGCTGAGCTGTCCCCACAGCTCTCTGCAGTTTGGGTGCCCACTAGTGGGCATGGACAGAGTGGGCTGAATAGCCTCTTTCTCTGCCGTCTGACTCTATGACTGGCCACAGATCCTTTAACACCCACTAGAAACGAATGTGGGTTATCAGTTTATTGTCTCAGCCAAAAACTAGCACCTTCAACAACGCAGCGCTCCCTCTGTACCGCTAATGGGAACGCCAGCCTGGATTGGATGCTCATTCCTCTCGAGTGGGCCATGCACAGGAGGGGGGGAGGTGCACTGTGTGAGACAAAGTTCAATAATAGCTGCCTTGCTGGGTCACAGCACACTTCCATGTGCTGATGATTCACTTACTAAATTTAATATCTGATTCTCTCATCGTGCAGAGACTAAGACACAGATCATGATGTTATTCCTGCAATCTTTGGGATTGCAGCTTCGGTTAAGGAGGTTTGGCTTGTCACTGAACACTAACAAACTTCTACAGATGTGCTGTTGAAAGTATCCTGACTGGTTGCATCATGGTCTGGGATGGCAATTCAAATGCGCAGGAATGCAGGAAGCTGCAGAGAGCAGTGGACTCTGCCCAATACATCACGGGAACATCCCTCCCCACCATCGGTAGTATCTACAGGACACGCTGCCTCAGGAAGGCAACATCCACCATCAAAGATCCCCACCATCCGGGCCATGCCATCTTCTCACAGCTACCATCGGGCAGGAGGTACAGAAGCCTGAAGTCCCACACCACCAGGTTCAGGAACAGCTACTTCCCTTCAACCATTTGGTTCTTGAACCAACCAGCACAACCCTAATCACTACAGTTTAGCAACACTATGACCACTTTGATCACTTTGCACTACAATGGACTTTGTTCTTTTTGCTCTAATTGTGTTCTTTCTTGTAAAACTTGTGTATAATTTATGTTTAATTTATGTTTTTCTTGTGAATGCTGTTTATCTGATGCTATGTGCCTGTGATGCTGCTGCAAGTAAGTTTTTTATTGAACCTGTGACACATGTGCATATGACAATAAACTCGACCTTGGCTTTGACTGTTTGTAAGTATTAGGTGCTGCTTATCAAAAATCCTCCAGAGATCATTGTCTCCTTGGGGGAATCCAAAATCAGGGACCATTCTGGCTTCCTAATGTTGACACTAAGTGTGAAATGGGATGAATTTCTCCGTACAAAAGCAGTGTAGAAATTTGCTTCCATTTCTTCTTAACAATAGAGCAATGTGGTGTTTTACGTCCACATTGCAGTGTAGGTGGAGAAAAAGGCTGAATATATATGGTGGGGAGTCACAGCCGGCTGCCCAGATCCTGAATCGCTCAGTCTGTGAGCACCTAGAAGTTCCGATGTTACACTTGGTCAATAAATGGAGATGCTGGAAATCTGGGGCAACACACAAAATGCTGGAGGAACTCAGCAGGTCAAGCGGCATCTATGGAGGGAAATGGACAGTCGTTGATTCAGTTCGAGACCCTTCATCAGGACTGGAAAGGAAGAGGGGAGATAACCGGTATAATAAGGTGCGGGGAGGGGTGGAGCAAGGCCTGGCAGCTGATAGGTGGATCCAGGTCAGAGGGAGGGGGGAGAGTGTGAAAGATGTCAGAAGCTAGGTGATAGGTGGCAGTGACAAAGGGCTGGAGAAGATAGAATCGGGTAGGAGAGGACAGTTCTGGTCACCTCATTATAGGAAGGATGTGGAAGCGTTGCAAAGGGTGCAGAGGAGATTTACCAGGATGCTGCCTGGTTCAGAGAGTATGCATTATGAGGAGAGACTGATAGAGATGTACAAAATATTAAGAGGAATAGATAGAGTGGACAGCCAGCACCTCTTTCCCAAGGCACCAATGCTCAATACAAGAGGGCATGGCTTTAAAGTAATGGGTGGGAAGTTCAAGGCAGATATCAGAGGAAGGTTTTTTACCCAGAGAGTGGTTGGGGCATGGAATGCGCTGCCTGGGGTGGTGGTGGAGGCAGGTACATTGGTCAAATTCAAGAGATTGCTAGATAAGCATATGGAGGAATTTAAAATAGAGGATATGTGGGAGGAAGGGGTTAGACAGTCTTAGGCGAGATTTAAAGGTCGGCACAACATTGTGGGCCGAAGGGCCTGTATTGCACTGTACTGTTCTATGGTTCTATGATTCTATGGACCACGGAATAACAGGGTGAGGAGGGGAACCAGAGGGAGGAATGTGTGGGTGATGGGCAGATAGAGAGGGTGGGGGAGGGCAAAGAGAAGGGGTGATGGGGGCTGGTGGGATAAGGGAAAACTAAAGGGGGGACAGAGGGGAGTGGTTACCAGAAGCTAGAGGAATCGATGTTATCGGAAGTTAGCGAAATCAATGTTGAATTGAAGTTGGTAAATAAGTATTGATGTGGAACTGTGCTGTGACCCAGCAGAGCAGCAATTTGCAGTGGTCTGACATTCTTCTACCTGCCCCTGTTCCAGTCATGCTCCAGAGAAAGTGTTAATACAGAAGTAGCGCTCAACATTCCTTCAAGGGCTTAAAGAAAGCCCTGTTTGCTCTTTTAACTGGGTGAAAGGACACAAGAACATAATATTCAGCAACAGGAGTAGACCATTCAGCCCCTTGAGCCTGTTCCATCATTCAAGCTGATCCTGGAGTCATACAGCACAGAAACAGGCCCTTCAGCCTCACCGGTCCACGCCGACCAAGACGCCCATCTAAGCCAGTCCCATTTGCCCGCATTTGGCCCATATCCCTCTAAACCTTTCCCATCCATGTACCTGTCCAATTGCCTTTTAAATGTTGTTAATGTGCCTTCCTCAACAACTTCCTCTGGCAGCTCATTCCATATACGGACCACTCTCAGGGAGAAAAAGTTGTCCCTCGGGTTCCTGTTAAATCTCTCCCCCTCACCTTAAAGCTACACCCTCCAATTCTTGATTCCCCAACCTTGGGAAAAAGATGGCGTACATTTACCCTATCTATGTCTTTCTTGATTTTATACACCTCCATCAGATCTCCTCTTATCCTCCCAGGCTCCAATGAATGAAGTCCTAGCCTGCTCAACCCCCCTCCATAACTCAGTCCCTCAAGTCCTGGCAACATCCTCATAAATATTTCCTGCACTCTTTCCAACTTAAGGACATCCTTCCTATAGCAGGGTGACCAAAACGGAATACAATATTCCAAATGCGTCCTCACCAGCATCATGAAGAACCGCAACATAAGATCCCAATTTCTATATTCAATGCCTCAATGTTCCTCTTCTTTGACACAATCTTCCTGCCCTATTCCAAAAATGTATCCACCTTAAGTTTTGAATAAAACCAACAAATGAGATTGCGCAGCCACCTTGGGGAGAGAATTCCAAAGATACACCACCATTTGTATGACAAAATTTCTCCTCATCTACATTCCAATGGTCTACCCCTCAGTTTGAGACAGTGACCCTTGGATTTAGACTCCTTACCCAAGGGGAACATCCTTCCTGTATCTGCCCTGTAAGAACTTTGAACGTTTCAATGACGCCACCTCTTATTCTACTAAACTCTAGAGAATTCAGGTCTATTCTTCTTAATCTCACCTCATTGCAGATGACACAAAAATTGGTGGAATTTGCGAAAACTGGTGCTGTGGATAGTGAGGAAGGTCGTCAAAGGATACAGCAGGTTATAGACAAGTTGGAAATTTGGGTGGAGAAATAGCAGATGAAGTTTAAACTGGACAAGTGTGAGGTGATGCATTTTGAAAGGTCAAATGCAAGAGGAAAGTACACAGTAACTGGCAGGACCCTTAGGAGCATTGATGTACATCACGGAAACCAGCCTCCCCTCCGTGGACTCTGTCTATACCTCTCACTGCCTTGGTGAAGCAGCCAGCATAATCAAAGACCTCACCTACCCGGGTCATTCTCTCTTCTCCCCCCTCCCATCAGGTAGAAGATACAGGAGCCTGAGGGCACGTACCACCAGGCTCAAGGACAGCTTCTATCCCACTGTGATAAGATTATTGAATGGTTCCCTTATACGATGAGATGGACTCTGACCTCAATCTACCTTGTTATGACCTTGCACCTTATTGTCCACCTGCAATGCACTTCCCTGTAGCTGTGACACTTTACTCTGTACTCTGTTATTGTTTTTACCCTGTACTACCTCAATGCACTGTGTAATGAATTGATCTGTACAAAAGGTATGCAAGACAAGTTTTTCACTGTACCTCAGTACAAGTGACAATAATAAACCAATTCCAATACCAATGTACAGTGAGATCTTAGGGTTCAAGTCCATAGCTCCCCAAAAGTTATCATCAGTCCTGACCAACACTTAATCCTCACCCCAACTCATCCCAAACCTGCACAAGAGACTGGTGATGCTCGTCATTAACTTCTGTATTTGCTGATCTGGGTAGCAATTGAAAGTAGACCAGTGAACTTAAACAAAGCAACCAAAAGCCTTATAGTACATTCAATGGTAGAGAAAGTGTGCTTTCCATACTAAAACAAGGTGAATTTAGGGCAGACATCAGGAAGAATTGTCTATGAACAGTGACCAAGTCCTGGTAAAGTCTTTTGCATTGGATAGGAGGGGGAGCCATCGTCAATGATGGAAATTCTATCTCTCAGAATCAATGTGCTGAATGGCCTCCTCTACCTGCGTGAATTCTCATGAAACCTCTCATCCTCTAATTTCTCTTCCCTCTATCTGAAAATAAATCAGGTCCCACCAAGTGCAACATCTCGTTCCCAAATTGCAAGCCTGGCAAAGTAGCTTTGAGCAGAGCTGGGGCCTCTGTGGGTGGAACTGAGAGAACATATTCACACCCCAAGGCAGCATCCATTTGGCGTTTGCCATTTCTTGGAATCACACAACAATGGGGGAGGTCATGTAACCCACTCCACCTCTTCAATTAGTCCCAAGATCTACCTCCAAACCCGGCATATCTTTCAACTTCAACACTTATCCAGCGCCTTTTCAAAAGCTGCTGTTGCATCAGCTTGCAGTGTGCCTTCTGAAGTGCCTTCAGATCACAGAAGCAAGTTGCAGAGTACACAGTTGGCTCACGGCCCAGCACATTCATAAATGAAACCCCTCTTCTCACACCACAGTTCCACATCTGTCTCAGCCACAGTTTACTGTATAAAGCTATTCCTTTTTCCCCTAGCCCTTATCCAGAATGAGGCCACCGCAGAATTAAAACGATGCTAATGATGTTGTTGACCTTTAAGCACTTCACTAAATATAAACCTACAGCTCACATATCTGCAGTGCTTGGCTTCGAGCCTCTCTGCTGTAGCACAGGGAATTTTTCTTCAGCTGTTCCATTGCTCCTGGTGGATTCTCTGCTGCAAAGTTCATGCTTTCTACAATATTGTGCTCCTGTTAAAGAATTATACTTCATGACCAGATGCTCTATGTATCTATTGTTGCATTGCTAGTATTGGTAAATTAGTTTATTATTGTCACATGTACCGAGGTGCAGTTAAAAACTTTGTTTTGCATGCCGTCCATACAGAGCATTTTATTACATCAGTGCGTTGAGGTAGTACATGGAAAACAATAACAGAATGCAGAATAAAGTGTTACAGTTACAGAGAGAGTGCAGTGCAGGCAGACAAGGCCATAACGAGTTGGATTGTGAGGTTGAGAGTCCATTTTAATGTACAGGAAGTCTGTTCAATAGTCTTATAACAGCGGGATAAGAGATATCTTTATGAGTCACATTTACGTCAAAACACACAGTGAAATGCAGCTTTTGTGTAGAGTGTTCTGGGGGCAGCCTGCAATTGTCGCCACGCTTCTGGCACCAACATAGCATGCCCACAACTTCCTAACCCGTACGTCTTTGGAATGTGGGAGGAAACTGGAGCACCCGGAGGAAACCCACGCAGACACGGGGAGAACGTACAAACTCCTTACAGACAGCAGCGGGAATTGAACCTGGGTCGCTGGTGCTGTAATAGCGTAACGCTAACCGCTGCACTACTGGTAGAAACTGACTTGAGCCTAGTGGTGCGTGCCTGAAAGCACATACAACTTAGGTGGGTTTGAACCAGTCTACCAAACTGGGAGGTGCACAGGTGTAACATTGAATGAAACACTTTGCAAGTTTATCTTCAGTATCTCAGGGAACAAAACTGATATTGACACACCTATCCACCATCAACCCTGTGCTCACTGCACACAGGCTCAGACCTTGATTTTATATGTTCCTCCATGGTCAAGCCCCTCCCCATCTCCAATGTAGAACCCCCATCAGAATCAGATTTATTATCAGTGCATTATATGATGTGAAATTTGTCTGACCCTGTCAAGACCCTGGAGGATAACAAAACCATCCCCAGTGCAGCCTACAAGGTACCAGAGCTCTGGATTAGACAACTAATGTGACATCAGTTAAGAACATAGAATATAGAACATAACAGCACAGTACAGGCCCTTCGGCCCACAATATTGTGCCGACATTTTATCCTGCTCTAAAATCTATCTAACCCTTCCCTCCCACATAGCTCCCCATTTCTCTATCATTTATGTGTCTATCTAAGAGTCTCTTAAAAATCCCTAATGTATCTGCCCCCACAACCTCTGCCGGCAGTGCGTTCCATACACCCACCACTCTGTGTAAAAAAACTTACCCCTGACATCCCCCTTATACCTTCCTCCAATCACCTTAAAATTATGTCCCCTCATGTTAGCCAGTTACCCTGGGAAAAAGTCTGACTGTCCACTCGATCTATGCCTCTTATCATCTTGTGCACCTGCATCAAGTCACCTCTCATCTCCTTCTCTCCAAAGAGAAAAGCCCTAGCTCGCTCAACCTATCCTCATAAGACGTGCTCTCCAATTCAGGCAACATCCTGGTAAATCGCCTCTGCACCCTCTCTAAAGCTTCCGCATCCTTCCTATAATGAGGCAACCAGAACTGAACACAATACTCCAAGTGTGGTCTAACCAGAGTTCTATAGAGCTGCAACATTACCTCGTGGCTCTTGAAAGCATTCACCAGCCAAGCATGTCTCCAATACCCTGACAGTCTTCCAATTCTGGCCTTTTGCACACCTTCAGCCTTCGGTCCATTATTGGGAGCTGAACTTTGGGACCCTAAATGCTTGAAGTTTCACTTTCATCTGTTTCTTTATAACCAAGCCCTTGTCACTGCTCTCAATGTCACCGTCTTTGCCTTGATACTATTCTATTTTTCTGAATTCACCTAACTTTACATTCATGTAAAAACATGCTACATATGTCCAAGATGTTGACAACGGTAAAACTACTTATATGAAACATCTTCCTCCACGGCTCGGTACGGCAACTGTTCTGCTCGAGACCACAAGAAACTGCAGAGAGTTGTGGACACAGCTGAGCACATCAGGAAACGAGCCTCCCTTCCATGGACTCCGTCTACACTTCTCGCTGCCTCAGTAAGGCAGCCAACATAATCAAAGACCCCACCCACCCTGGACATTCTCTCTTCCCCCCCCACCCCAAATCGGGCAGAAGATACAAAAGCCTGAAAGCACGTACCACCAGGCTCAAGGACAGCTTCTATCCTGCTGTTATAAGACTATTGAATGGTCCCCTAGTACGTTAAGATGGACTCTTGACTTCACAATCTACCTTGTCATGACCTTGCACCTTATTGTCTGCCTGCACTGCACTTTCTCTGTAGCTGTGACACTTCATTTTGTTTTACCTTGTACTACCTCAATGCACTGTTGTAATGTATTGATCTGTATGGACAGCATGCAAGACAATTTTTTCACTTGGAGCAGGCACGGTGGTGTAGCGGTTAGTGTAACACTTTACAGCGCCAGTGACCTGGGTTCAATTCCAGCCACTGTCTGTAAGGAGTTTGTATGTTCTCCCTACACACTAGAGGCAATTTATAGTGGTCAATTAATCTACCAGCCAGCACACCTTTGGGATGTGGGTTAATTATTCTTCTTTCCCTGGAGAATATTCCTCCACATCCCTAAATTGTGCCTTGCAAAGCTCCTTTGTAATTGCCACCAATGGGGGCAAAGGTGGACAGTGTTACTTGCCTGATGCAGGGGGTTTAAGTACAGAAGATAGTTTAAACAGGGAATGGAATGCTGGGCCTTATCCGAAAGGGGTCGGAATATAAAGGGGAGGAAGTGGTATGTCAGTGGTACACCGTTTGAGCCAGACTTCTCCTGGAGGACAAAGTGTTCAGTTCTGGACATTGCAAGGGGTTGCAATTTGTACAGGGTGGGCATTGCAAAAATTTCAGACTGGGTTCCATCACATCTTCTTGGGTTTAGGAGGAGATTGAAGAGCGATCTGAACTAATGGTACATGCTGGAAATGCTCAGCAGGCCAGGCAGCATCCGTGGAGAGAGAAGCAGTCAACGTTTCAGGTTGGAGACCCTTCCTCAGAACTGGTTGAAAAAGGGGGTTAAGGGTTATGAGGAGGAGGCGGGAAAATGGGGTTGAAAAAAAGTCAGTCATGATTGAATGGCGGAGCAGACTCAATGAGCTGAATGGCCTAATTCTGCTCCTGTATCTTACGGTACTATGAAGGGCATAGGTAGGGTGAATGCACATGGTCTTTTTCCCAGGGAAGGGGAACTAAAAACTAGAGGGCATAGGTTTAAGGTGAGAGGTGAAAGATTTAAAAGGGACTGGAGGGACTCAGAGGGTGACGTGTAGATGGAACGAGCTGTCAGAAGTGGTTGAGGCAGGTACAATAACAACATTTGGATAAGTACATGGATAGGAGGGGTTTAGAGGGATGTGGGCCAAATGTGGGCAAATGGGACTAGCTTGGTGGGCACCGTGGTCAGCATGAATGAGTTGGGCCAAAGGGCCGATTATCAATGGCAGATATCATTCTAGTAAATCTTCTCTGAACTGTTCCAAATGCAATAACCCTTTCTTCAATGAGACACATATACAGTGCTTCAGATGTGACTCATCAGTGCCCTATATAACTGAAATGTAATCTCCCTACTTTTGCATTCAAATCCCCTGGCAATCAGCTATCCCGATTACTTGCTGGACCTGCATACTAGTCTGTTGAGAAAGAGACAATTTCCTCCAGATTCATCTTCTCCAGCACCACACCCCACCCTGTACAAATTGCAAAAGAAGATTCTGGATAGGATTAAGTGTAAACTGTGTGTTCTACCCACGACGGTAACCATGCCAACCAGTTCCTATGAGTCAGACTGTTTGCAAAAATAACACTCATGAAAGCTGCAGCTTGAGTGGGCAACCCTGGAGTTACTGAGAGAACAATCCGGTGCAAGAATGAAGGTGGTACTGCCGATAGTTAATGTTATAACAGCCCCTGCCCCTCCTCACTTCTGTCCCCTCGGACCGCGTTCTCTGTCACCCGTGAAACAGCAACAATCCAAGTTGTGAAAGGCGCCATGCAAATGCAAGTTCAATTCCACTTAGTTTATGTAAAAAAAAACCTTCCACGAGATCCTGATGGAAAGAAAACATTATTAGTCCAGCAAGTGCTTTTCTCCTCCAATTAGAATAAAGGAACTTTCAACCTTAGGATTATTCATTATTAAACAAAAAGCAAACAGTAGTGGAGATTCATTCAAGCAAAGATCAATACAGGTGGCGATGAAAGAGTAATGACCTTGGGGGCTATGAGTAAGTGTGAAAGGCAGAAACAGCTGCAGTACCGTGATACTATTTTCTGCAGAGCTCACAGAGCAACAAGTGCAGAGCACTGAGTTTATGGGTTAAGAGGCTTTCAATGTACAGATCTCCTGGAGGGACCACACAATCAGGGAGCCCCGCAGATAATGAAGACTCATTGCCCCTCCCCAGCTCTAGGCAATTTCCCGAAATAGGAGCAATCCTGCCACAAGGCAGCCCCGCTGAACGTTACAGTTCCTGCCATGATATCAACCAACAATGAAGTTTTGGAAGTCCTTATAGAACAGCACAGCACAGCACAGGAACAGGCCCTTCAGCCCACAGTGTCTGTGCTGACCAGGATGCCAATTTAAACTGTTCACATTTACCTGCATGTGGTCTGTACCCCTCCATTCTCTGACCCCTGGACACAGCTCAGCACATCACAGAAACCAGCCTCCCCTCCATGGACTCTGTCTACACTTCTCGCTGCCTCAGTAAAGCAGCCAGCATAATCAAAGACCCCACCCACCCAGTCATTCTCTCTTCTCCCATCGGGCAGAAGATACAAAAGTCTGAAAGCACGTACCACTGGGCTCAAGGACAGCTTCTATCCCTCTGCTATAAGACTATTAAATGGTCCCCTAGTACGATAAGATGGACTCTTGACTTCACTCTACCTCGTTATGGCCTTGCACCTTATTGTCTGCCTGCACTTTCTCTATAACTGTAACATTTTATTCTGCATTCTGTTACTGTTTTCCCTTGTACTACCTCGATGCACCGTGCGATGAAATGATCTGTATGGACAGCATGCAAAATAAAGTTTTTCACTGTGCCTCGGTACATGTGACAATAATAAACCAATTTACCAAATTTACCCTTCTGGTCCACGCAGCAGTTCCCACACAAAGAATTCCTTAACACCTCACAACCTCCCTCACCAGCCCAGAAGCTTTTAATTTTAGAAAATAAAAAGTAAAACTTGAGCAAATTCTAAAAAAGTCCCCTCCATCTTGTACTCCTGTTACTGCAGATTAATACACTAACCCAACAGCAACTTGTATTTTACCCTGTACTACCTCAATGCACTCTGTACCAACTCAGTGTATCTGCACTGTGTAATGAATTGATCTGTACGAACGGTGTGCAAGACAAGGTTTTCACTGTACCACTGTACAAGTGACAATAATAAACCAAAACCAATATTTATCCACTAACTTTAATACAGAAAACGTTCCATATGTGTTCACTAAAAGATGCCCAACTATAGATAGTTACACTAGAGGGCTATGGGTAAGCCTAGTAATTTCTAGGGTAGGGACATGTTCAGCACAGCTTTGTGGGCCAAAGGGCCTGAATTGTGCTATAGTTTTTCTATGTTTTATGTTTTAAACATTGGTAATTCAAAATAAAAGCAGAAAATACCAGAAACACTCAGCAGGTCAGGCAGCATCTGTGGGGAGAGAAACGGATTTCAAGTTGGATGATTTCTTATAGAGTTCACAGAGTCATACAGCACGGAAACAGGTCCTTTGGCCCAACTGGTCCATGCCGACCAGGATGCCCCATCCAAGCTAGTCCCATTTGCCAGCATTTGGCCCGTAACCTTCTCAACCTTTCCAACCCGTGTACCTGTCCAACTGTCTTTTAAATGTTGTTATTGTACCTGCCTCAACCACTTCCTCTGGCAGCTCGTTCCACATACCTACAACCCTCTGTGTAAAAATGTTGCCTCTCAAGTTCCCACTAAATCTTTCCCCTCTCACCTTAAACCTATGCCCTCTACTTCTTGATTCCCCAACCCTGTGAGTCCATTCACCCTATCTATGCCCCTCATGATTTTATACATTGTTACGGACTCAGTGAAAGTCCCTTTAAGATAGAGAGTGGGTGTGTATGTGTGTGTGGGGCGTGCTTACGTCAATAGAAGATAAAGGACGTAATGACGTTGTTGAAGAAGTCAGAAGAAGAAGGAGAGAGAGAGAAGGGAGAGAGACACCAGCCTGCTTGTTTTCTCTATCGATGGATGAGAAACAATAACTGTGTTTGCCACTGAAATCCATGTATGGAAGTTGGAAGTAATCCGGTGGAGTTCACTTTGTTGCTGACCTGTAGAAGGAAACAGGTATTTGTGTGTGGACGACCACGGTTCGGATGCTTTTCGGGGTGAGGAAGTCACTACCGAGTAAACACTGGAGTGTCGTTTGGGTTCCATCGTGGAACATTTGGATTTCATATTTACTCTCTCTATGTTTCTCTACGTCTACGTCTTATCTTCAGACAACGATGGTTGTTGAAGAAGCCCTTGCTCATGTTTCACCTTATGGCTTGCGGAACTGAACTTTAAGAACCATTCCGGAACTGGGAGTTTTGGACTTTGCCACACACACACACACACGAAGAGTTTAGTTTTGGGGTTAACGTTCGAGGTTTAACATTTTTGAATTCTAACATACTAACATTTTTACTTTTATTTTATGTATTATCACAAGTAGTGATTAATAAAATAGTTTTTAACACTGAATCATGCTCAGTGTGTTTCTTTTGTTGCTGGTTCGTGACAACATGTTTAACCTTATATCTTGCTTAATGTCTTGAGTTACTGACCCAACTATAGAGAGAAGGTAGATATCAAGGTTGACCTCAAACAGAGATGGGCCAAAGCAAGCAAGGATCCCACCATCAGTGAAGAGACAAAGATAGTGGAGGGTGAGCAGAAAGTTGTGGTGTCAAAGGATGCTGATTAGAGGGGGCAGGGTTGTTGGTGGATAGCATGGAGACTACCAAGACATTCAGGACAAGGCTACAGAGGGATGTGAAGGGTCACAATTGTGGAATGGTGAACTGGCAAACTAGAGCACTAAAGACTAGATCATTGACAAGAGCAACACCTATGGCAGGAGAGGATCAGGATGGCTGAGGTTTGGGAAGGTAGAGGAAAAACTGAACTACAAGATATTATTCCACAATTAATAAAAGTTTGCTTTAACTAACACCTTTCACATGTCCCTGAGGACACTACTACCAACAAAGGATATCATTAAGGCTGGGTTGCCAAGTAGAGGGTATAGTACAGTTTTGACTTGCACAGCAAGTTTGCCAAGCAAGACCCTCAAGGGTGTGACTTAATGAGCTTCTTTTCTCTCCTGAGTTCTACATAGAACGTAGAACACTACAGGCCCTTTGGCCCATGATGTTGTGCCGACATTTTATCCTGCTCTAAGATCTATCTAACCCTTCCCTCCCATATAGCCCTCCATTTCTTTAACGTTCATGTGGCTATCTAAGAGTTTCTTAAATGTCCCTAATGTATCTGCCCCCACAACCTCTGCAGGCAGTGTGTTCCACGCACCCACCACTCTCTGTGTAAAATCTTACCCCTGACATCCCCCTTATACCTTCCTCCCATCACCTTAAAATTATGCCCCCTCATGTTAGCCATTTTCGTCCTGGGAAAAAGTCTCTGACTGTCCACTCGATCTATGCCTCTTATCATCTTGTACACCTCTATCAAGTCACCTCTCACCCTCCTTCTCTCCAAAGAAAAGCCCTAGCTCACTTCTGACGAAGGGTCTTCAACCTGAAGCATTAACTCTGTTTCTCTTCCCACAGATGCAGCCTGACCTGCTGAGTGTTTCCAGCATTTCCTGTGTAGGAGAGTAATTGGGAAGGCAAAAAGAGACCATGAAATATCCTTGGCGGGTACAATTAAGGAGAATCCTAAGTCATTCTGGAGCAAGAGGATAACCAGGGAAAGAATGGGGCCCTTTTGGGACCAAAGGGGTAATCCATGTGTGGATCCAGGGGATGTAGGCAAGGTCCTCAATTAATACTTGTCGTCTGTATTCACCAAGGAGAAGGATGTGGAGGATAGAGAGTTCAGGGAGGGAGACATTGATATTCTGGAGCATGTCAGTATTGAGCAGATGAAGGTGTCAGATGTCTTGGAATGCATCAGAGTGGATAAATTCCCAGGGCCAGATGGGATCTATCCCAGAATGTTATGGGAAACAAGGAAGGAGATTGTTGGGGCCCTGACAGAGATTTTTGCATTTTTGTTAGCCGCAGGCGAGGTACTAGAGGACTGAAGGATAACTAATGTTGTTCCTTTATATAAGAAGAGTGTCAGGGATAAGCCATTTAACTACAGGCTGATGAGCCTTACATCAGTAGTAGGGAAATTACTGGAGAAAATTCCAATGGACAGGATTTATGCATATTTGGCAAGGACTGATGATAGATAGTCAGCATGGCTTTGTGTGGGGGAAGTCCTGTCTCACTGATTTGATTGACCTTTTTGAAGGCATTACAATGGAGATGAAGGCAGGTTGGTAGATGTTGCCTACATGGACTTCAGTAAGACTCTTGACAAGGTCACACATGGTTAGTGGGTCCAGAGGTTAAGGGACATGGGATCCACGGTGAACTGGCTAATTGGTTCCAAAATTGTCCTGGTGATAGGAGACAGAGGGTTGTGATGGAAGGATGTTTTTCTGATTGGAAGTCTGTGACTCGTGGTCTACCACAGGGGCTAGTGCTAGGACCCTTGCTGTTTGTGATGTATGTGAGCAACTTGGACGTGAATATAGGAAGTATAATTCATGAGCTTGTGGATGACATGAAAATTGGTGGCGTAATGGATAGCGAGGAAGGTTGTCTCAGGCTACAGCAGGACAAAGATCAGATGGAAAGTTGGGCGGAGCATTGGAAGATGGAATTTAATCCCAAGATGCATTTTCAGAAGTCAAGTAGGGGTAGGACGTATGCAGCAAATGGTAGGGCACCAAGGAATGTTCTTCGAGAGATCTCAGAGTCCAAGTCCATAGTTGGCTGAAAGTGGCAACACAGGTGGATAGGGTGGTGAAGAAGGCGTACGGCGTGCTTGCTTTCATATGTCAGGGCATAGAATATAAGAGTTGGGACGTTATGTTGCAACTTGACAAAACACTGCTTAGGCCCACTTGGAGAATTGTGTGCAGTTTTGGTTGCCACACTATTGGATGAGGTGAATGTACTGAAGACAGTGCAGAGGAGGTTCACCTGGATGTTATAGAACATAGGAACTGGCCCTTCAGCCCACCATGTTGTGCCAAACTAATTAAGCTAATGACACCTAACCCTTCTGTCTGCACATTGTCCATATCCCTCCACATTCACATGCCTATCTAAGAGCCTCTTAAACACCTCTATTGTATCTGCCTCCACCACCAGCCCTGGCAGCACATTCCAGGCACCCACCACTCTCTGTGTAAAAAACCTGCCCCCACACACCTCCCTTAGATTTTCCCACTGTCACCTTAAATGCACGTCCTCTAGCATATGACATTTCTACGCTGGGAAAAAGATTCTGACTGCCTACCTTATCTATGCCTCTCCTAATTTATATAAAGTTCTATCAAGTCTATCAAGTTCACACCTCAAAATTCAAATGTATAAAATAATGTAACACACCCCTTAGAATATTTTGCATAAACTTGACTTGTACTCTTTTAAGTTTAAATACTGTGGATTGTTTTCACCACAGGGACTGCCAGTACCTTCTCAAGGGCAGATCCTCAAGGACAACTAGAAATGGGCAGGTGCCCGGGTACAGTTACGTTAAACATCACCAACAGCCTGTCCTGGTCAAATCATGTAGATGCCACAACCAAGAAAGCTCATCAGCGCCTCTGCTTCCTCAGGAGGCTAAAGAAATTCGGTTTGTCCCCTTTGATTCTCACCAACTTTTACCAATGCACCATAGAAAGCATCCTATCTGGATGTATCATGGCTTGGTATGGCAACTGCTCTGCCCAGGACCGCAAGAAACTGCAGAGTTGTGGACACAGCCCAGTGCATCACGGACGCCAGCCTCCCCTCCTTGGACTCCGTCTTTACCTATCGCTGTCTTGATGAAGCAGCCAGCATAATCAAAGACCCCACCCATCCAGGTCATTCTCTCTTCTCTCCTCTTCCATCAGGTAGAAGATACAGGAGCCTGAGGGCACGTACCACCAGACTTAAGGACAGCTTCTACCCCACTGTGAACGGTTCCCTTATACAATGAGATGGACTATGACCTCACGATCTACCTTGTTATGACCTTGCACCTTATTGCACTGCACTTTCTCTGTAGCTGTGACACTTTACTCTGTACTGTTATTGTTTTTACCTGTACTACATCAATGCACTCTGTACTAACCCAGTGTAATTGCACTGTGTAATGAATTGATCTGTACGATCGGAATGCAAGACAAGTTTTTCACTGTACCTCGGTACAAGTGACAATAGTAAACCAATACCAATACCAGCGACCTGGAGCACTGATCCAGGGACACAAGTTTGAATCAAACGTGACAGCTGAGAATTTAAGTTTAAGTGATTAAATAAATCTGAAACAATAAAGGTAGTTATGCTATTAGCGATCGTAAAACAATTGGACTGTTGCAAAACCCACCTGGTTCACTAATGTCCTTCACTCAAGGAAATATGCTGTCTATACCCAGTCTGACCTACACTGACTCCAGACCCGCCAGTGTGGTTGGATCTTAAATGCTTCCTCAATTCAAAGCAATTAGTTATGGATAATAAATACTGGTATTCCCAGTGAAGCCCAGACTCCGTGAACAAATAAAGGAAGGTTACCCAAAAGGGTGCACGTTGTAAGTCACACAGACCACCTATGTTGACTCCCCAAAGGGAACGCCGAGCTTGCTGTTACCTATCACTTTAATACTCTATCCCACTCCAAGTTACCTGTGTGTGGCCTCTTGCACAGTTAAAACGAGGCCCATTTCAAGCTTGAGGAACAGCTTCTCCTCTTCAGTCTGGGCATGTTAAAGCCTTCCAGACTCAATATTGAATTCAACTGGTTGCAACACAGTACGGAGGTTCCAATGCACAGGATCGCAAGAGGCTGCAGAGGGTTGTAGACTCAGCCAGCTCCATCACGGGCACAACCCTCCCCGCCATCAAGGGCATGTTAAAGAGGCAGCACCTCAAGAAGGTGGCATCCATCACTGAGCACCCTCACCGTCTGGGACATGCCCTCTTTATGTTACTACCATCGGGGAGGAGGTACAGGAGCCTGAAGACCCACACTCAACGATTCAGGAACAGCTTCTTCCCCTCCGCTATCAGATTTCGGAATGGTCCATGAACCCATGAACACTACCTCGTTGTCCCTTCTTCTTGCACTACTTATTTATTTTTGTAAATTATAGTAATTTTATGCCTTTGCACTGTACTGCTGCTGCAAAACAACACATTTCATGTCGTTTAAGTCCGCGATAATAAATCTGATTCTGATTCTGGACAACTCAGTAATTCATTCTCTCTGTTTAATTCACAACGGGACAATCATGCTGTAGGCCATTCTCTTGTGATATTGGCTATTCTCTCTCTCCACCAGCACAACCTGATCTGCTCGGCACGTCCCACAGCCCTGGATTTTGCAGCTTTTATGTCCATGTTTCTCCAACATACAGACTCGAAGGGCCAAACGGCCTCTTCCTTGCTGTAGCAATTCTGTAATCATCATCTTTTAAAAGCACTTCTGTTTTATGTCTCCAAGGAGTCCATTGGTAATTCCTTTCTTTTGAGAGAGATATTAAATTGATATCTGCCTGCTCTCACAGCTGGGTGCTAAAGAGTGCATGTGCTTCCTTGGAAGCAGAGCTGGAGAGTCTCGCCCACTATTTATCCGTCAACTACCACCAAATATCACATTATTTGGTCATTCTCATATGACTGTTTCTTTTTATGTCCGTGTTCCCTCTAACTGCCCTCATTTCACAGCTCTGAATGTTCCTTGTTCATGTTCACTCTCCAAGTCCCCTCATCAACCTGTCAGCCTGATCACATTCTCAACAGCTTATCCCCACGACAACCCTGTCCTCTCCCATCAGAGACGATTCCTTTGTCCTGTACATCTCTCCCCCACCAACTTATATTCTCCCTTTTCCAGTTCTGAGGAAGAGTCTTCAACCCTAAATGTTAAATCAGTTTTTCCTTCCACAGAGCAACAAAACAATCTGCTGGAGGAACTCAGCGGGTCGGGCAGCATCTGTGGAGGGGAAAGGAATTGTCAGCGTTTCGGGTCACGACCGTGCATCAGGACTGGTGCAGGATCTCGACCCAAAACGTCAGCAATTCCTTTCCCCTCCACAGATGCTGCCCGACCCGCTGAGTTCCTCCAGCAGATTGTGCGTGGCTCCAGATTCCAGCATCTTTAGTCTCTTGCATCTCCATTCTTTCCACAGATGCTGCCTGACCTGCTGAGTGTTTCCTGCATTTTATGTTTATATTTCAAATTTCTAGCATCTGCAGGTTTTTGATTTTCAAAGTATAGGCACTGTTTGGCGTCCATTTGCAACAACAAGCTCCCATAAACAGCAACGAGTTACCCAGGCATTCCAGTTGAGGGATAAATATTACATTGGACACAAGGGAAAGTGTCACTGCTCCACTTTGAAGTACTACCACAGGATCTTTAGGACAGCAGATAGAACTGTGATTAACATTTCACTGCAAGCATTTCCAACAGTCCAGTGCCTCTTCAGTACTGTTATGGGAGTGGCAGTCAGAATTACATTTATATAGTTAATAAGAGATGAGATCATGGGAGAATTAGCAAAAAACCTATAGGAAAGATGTTAGAAAGACTGCAGCTGAGAGAATGACACAAGAGACCTGACGTGAGTAAAGTGGGTGTGACATTGTGGTGTCACCCAAAGAGAACTCTAGGCCATGAAATGCTTCATATTTCGGAATGATCTGATAAGTTTCTAACTTCTGTCCAGATGCATCACAGCTTGGTATGGCAAAGGCTCTGCCCAAGACCACAAGAAATTGCAGAGTTGTGAACACAACCCAGTCCACCACGCAAACCAACCCTCCCTCCACTGACTACGTCTAGATTTCCCGCTGCCTCGGGAAAGCAGCCAGCATAATCAAGGACCCCTCCCACCCCGGTCATTCTCGCTTCTCTCCCCTCCCATTGGGCTAAAGATACAAAGTCTTGAGAACATGAACCACCAGGCTCAAGGACAGCTTCTATCCCGCTGCTATCAGACTCCTGAACAGACCTCTCACACGTTAAAAGATGAACTCGATCTCCCAATCTACCTTGTCGTGGCCCTTGAACTTTCTTTCTCTGCCTGCACTTTCTCTGTAACTGTAACACTATATCCTTCATTCCGTTTTCCTTTTTACTACCTGGACGTATGGAATGATCTGTCTGGATGGCACGCACACAAAAGCTTTTCGCTGTATCTCAATGTGCCTGACAATAAAACTCTAATTCCACAAATGCAAGATTTTATTTAATCTTAATTATAAAAGCACACAAATGTGTTGGGAAATTATTACTGAAAGGAAAAGCTTACGTTTTCATGTCCTCAGGATGTCCCAAGTATTGTACAGTCAAAGATGTACCTACTGAAGTGTAGCGACCACAATTAACATGGAACAGCTATGAATACTTTTAAAGTTTGGAAAGTTAAACTGCTCAACGTTTCCTTGTCACTCAACCTTTTCATACTCCAACCAAGGAATGACCCTAGTGAACCTTCACTGCACTACCTGCAAGGCAGAGGGAGCTTTTCAACTCTTGATCAGACCTCTCACACGCTAAAGATGAATGCTTGATCTCCCACTCTACCTCTTCGTGGCTCCTGCACTTGTCTGCCTGCACTGCACTTTCTCTGTAACCGCACACTATATTCTGCATTCTACTTTCTTTTTACTGCCTCAATGTACTTGTGCGTAGAATGATCTGTCTGGATGGCAAGCAATCAAAAGTTTTTCACTGTATCTCAGTACATGTGACATTAATAATAAACCAAACCTCTTAAATAAGGAAACCAAAACTTTTACAGGTGCAATGGGCCGAATGGATTCTTTCTGTAAATGAAAACAAGCCCAGCAGACCTCCTCTACGTGACAAGTTTAGCTTCTGTGATGCTCTTCAGAGAACATGGAACAGTACAGCACTGGACAGGCTATTCGGCCCACGATGTTGTGCCAATCTTGATGCCAATTTACACTAAATGTCCTCCTCCTGTGTATCATCCACATCCCTCCATTCCCTTCATATTCATGTGTCGATCTAATAGCCTCTTAAACTGCATCAAACTGCCTGCTTCCACTACTAGCCCTGGTAACCCATTCCAGGCACCGACCACCCTCTGCGTAACAAACTTGCCCCTCATGTCACCTTTAAACTTCCCCTCTCTAACCTTAAAAGCATCCCTCTGGTGTTTGGCATTTCTACCCTGGGGAACAGACAATCTACACCTCTCATAATTTTAAAAACTTCTATCAGGTCTCCCCTCAGCCTCCGACGCTCCAGAGAAAACAATCCTAGTTTGTCCAACCTCTCCTTATAGCACATACCTTCTAATCCAGGCAGCACTGTGGTGAACCTCTTCTGCACCCTCTCCACATCCTTCCTATAATGGGGCGACCAGAACTGCACACAATACTCCAAGTGCGGTCTGACTAAAGTTTTATACAGCTGCAGCACGACTTCCTTACTCTTATACCCAACACCCCTACCAATGAAGGATTTTCCTACTGGACGCAAACCCCAGGTTTGTGTGAAATGGTGCTGTGTAATATTGGTCCCAAGATATTGCTCCGAGTCTCTCTCCATATTACGCTATGGAGTCCAGCCCAGAGCTGAGCCCAAGGGGTCCCCAACGATTGGATTCGGGTGTATCATGCTACCCTTGCACTTCATCCAGGACCGGATCACTTGCTTACCATTACCGTATGTGAATCGCATATTTCAGATTATTGAATCTACAGCAATGGTCCGGTTGGCTATAGGACTAATTATAAGGACCACACTAAGGTCGGGTTGGACTTTAGGTCTGAGCCGATCACTGGCTCCTAAAAGCCACCAGCACAGCTTCAGTCAAAGTGCACACAAAGTCAAGCATTACCTCTGTCCCACTTGTATATCGAGAAGCTCTTTCCTGTTATTTTGTTTGTTGGTCAGCCTGGTACACTTTTACACAGTTCTACAATCAGCACAGAATGACTCTTAATAATGTTAAGTCCTAATCCAAACTCTACAGAAGTAACTAAATATATTCAAATCCACTGAACAACTTGACAAACCTTTGCCACTATATACATTTAAATGCCCCACAGTGTCCACCCTCCCTATTAACAGGGAGACTTGTTAATAACTTCATAGATTGAGGCAGGGAATACACGAGTTGGAACACTTTTCCCCAGGGTAGGGTAGTCCCAGAACTACGGGGCATAGGTTCAAGGTAAGGGGAGAAAGATTTAAAAGGGACCTGAGGGGCAATTTTTTCACGCAGAAGGTGGTGTGTATATGGAACGAGCTGCCAGAGGAAGTGGGTGAGTAAGATACAATTGTATGATTTAGGAAGCACTTGGATAGGTACTTGGAGGGGCGGGGCTTGGAGGGATATGGGCCGAACGCAGGAAATTGAGACTAGCTGGGTGGGCACTGTGGTCGGCATGGACTGGTTGGGCCGAAGGGCCTGTATCCATGCTGTATTGCTCTATGACTGCAACTTCACAAAGCACCGGTTAGGCCGCACTTGGTCTATTGTGTGCAGTTCTGGTCACCACACTGTAGGAAGGATGTGGTTGCACTGGAGAGGGTGCAGAGGAGATTCACCAAGATGTTGCCTGGACTGGAGGACTTCAGTTATGGAGAGAGCTTGGATAGGCTGGACTTGTTTCCCCTGGAGCAGAGGAAGGCTGAGGGTAACCTGATGGAAGTATACAAGATTATGAGAAGCATAGTTGGAGTAAGTAGTCAGAATCTTTTTTTTGCTGTGGTAGGGGTGCCATAAAACAAGAGGGCATCAGTTTAAAGTGAGAGGGAAAAGTTTTAAAGAGAATCTAAGGTGTTTTTTTTTAAACACACACAAGAGTGGTTGATATGAGGAACTCACTGCCAGAGGAAGTGTTGGAATCAGATACAATCATGATGTTTAAGAGGTACTTACTGTAAATAGGCAGGGTAGAGAAGGATACAGGCCTAATGGGTACAAATGGGATGAGTGTTGACTGTCTATACTTCTCACTGTCTCGGTAAAACAGACAACATAATCAAAGTCCCTACCCACCCCAGACATTCGCTCTTCTCCCCCCCTCCCATTGGGCAGAACATGGACGATGACCTCACGATCTACCTTGTTGTGACCTTGCACCTTATTGCACTGCACCTTCTCTGTAGCTGTGACACTTTACTCTGTACTGTTATTGTTTTTACCTGTACTACATCAATGCACTTTGTACTAACTCAATGTGACTGCACTGTGTAATGAATTGACCTGTATGATCAGTTTGTAAGACAAGCTTTTCACTGTACCAATACCAATAGAACATACAACACTACAGCACAGTACAGGCTCTTCGGCCCACAATGTTGTGCCGACATTTTATCCTACTCTAAGATCTGTCTAACCCTTCCCTCCCACATAGCCCCCTATTTTTCTATCATTCATGTGTCTATCTAAGAGTCTTTTAAATGTCCCTATTGTATCTTCCCTCACAACCTCTGCCGGCAGTGCGTTCCACGCACCCACCACTCCCTGTGTAAAACACTTACCCCTGACATCCCCCCTATACCTTCCTCCAATCACCTTAAAATTATGCCCCCTCATGTTAGCCATTGTCGCCCTGGGAAAAAGTCTCTGACTGTCCACTCGATCTATGCCTCTTATCATCTTGTACACCTCTATCAGGTCACCTCTCGTCCTCCTCGCCAAAGAGAAAAGCCCTAGCTCACTCAACCTATCCTCATAAGACATGCTCTTCAATCCAGGCAGCATCCTGGTAAATCTCCTCTGCACCCTCTAAAGCTTATACATCCTTTCTGTAATGAGGCAACCAGAAGATAAAAAAGCCTGAAAGCACAAACCACCAAGCTCAAGGACAGCTTCTATCCCACTGTTATAAGACTATTGAACGGTCCCCTAGTACGATAAGATGGACTCTTGACCTCACAATCTACCTCGTTATGGCCTTGCACCTTATTGTCTACCTGCACTGCACTTTCTCTGTAGCTGTGACACTTTATTCTGCATTCTGTGATTGTTTTATCTTGTACTACCTCAATGCACTGACGTGATGAATTGATCTGTACGAACGGTATGTAAGACAAATTTTTCTCTGTACCTTGGTACATGTGACATTAATAAACCAATGACAATGAAAAGGTCAGCATGGATGTGATGGGCTGAAGGGCCTGTTTCTGTGCTGTACCACTCTATGATTTCAGGCAACATTTATGAGCTCATAAGTGGAAGTTAACACTCTTACACATAAGGGCTGGACATTGACCAAGAAGACAACCACTCATCCTTGACATTCAAAGGTATTCCCCACCATCAACACCACATAGCTGTGACACTTTACTCTGTACTGTTATTGTTTTTTACCTGTACTACATCAATGCACTGTGTACTAACTCAATGTAACTGCACTGTGTAATGAATTGACCTGTACGATCGGTTTCTAAGTCAAGCTTTCACTGTACCTCGGTACAAGTGACAATAATAAACCAATACCAATAATTACTGCATTGACAAACCATGAAAGTGTCCTGACTGGTTGCATCATGGTCTGGTACAACAATTCGAATGCACCGGAATGTAAGAAGCTGCAGAGAGTATTGGACTCAGCCCAATACATCACGGGCACATCCCTCCCCAACATCAGTAGTATCTACAGGAGGTGCTGCCTCAAGAAGGCAACATCAAAGATCCCCACCACCCAGGCCATGCCATCTTCTCGCAGCTCCCATCGGGCAGGAGGTACAGAAGCCTGAAGTCCCACACCACCAGGTTCAGGAACAGCTACTTTCCTACAACCATTTGATTCTTGAATCAACCGGCAAAACCCTGACCATTACAGTTTAGCAACAGTAATGACCACTTTGCACTAAAATGGACTGTTCTAATTGTGTTTTCTTGTAAAAATTGTGTATAATTTATGGTTAATTTACGATTTTCAAGTGAATGCTGCTTATCTGATGTTATGTGCCTGTGATGCTGCTGTAAGTAAGTTTTTCATTGCACCTGTGTACACATGTACTTGTGCAGATGACAATAAACTCGACTTTGACTTTGACAGGTCTGAGTCTGGGTATCCTGCAGTCACTCAGCTCCTGACACTCCAGAGCGTTTCTATAACAGAACATAGAACAGTACAGCACAGGAACAGGCCCTTCAGCCCATGGCCTGTGCTCAACACCATGCCGAATTAAACTAAATCTCTTCTGCCTGCACATGATCCATATCCCTCCATCCCCTGCATGTTCGTGTGTCTATCTAATAGCCTCTTAAACCCCACTATCATATCTGCTATCATCTCCGAGGCACAAGTCAGGAGTGTGATTGAAAGCTCTCCATTCTCCAGGGCATGTGGCTCCAACAATACATGAGAATCTCGACACTATCCCAGGGCAAAGCTAGTTTGGCACCCCTGCCACCAGCCTAAACATTCACTGCCTCCACCAGCCACATAGAAGGTGCAGTCACCAGCCTGGGTTATTACGACAGCCCCTTTGACACCCCCCACCAAAGAGGACAAGGACAGCAGGAGCAGGGAGACACCACCACCTGCAGATTCCTGGCAAGGTCAAGCAACACTTTCCCTGAGAGTGACGTCGCAGGTAGACAGGGTGGTGAAGAAGGCTTTTGGCAGGCTGGCCTTCATCAGTCAGGGAATTGAGTATAGAAGTTGGGATGTTATACAGCAATTATACAAGACATTGATGAGGCTGCATTTGGAGTATTGTGTTCAGTTTTGGTCACCCTGCTCTAGGAAAGATGCCATTAAGCTGGAAAGAGTGTAGAGCACATTTACGAGGATGTTGCAGGGACTCGAGGGACTTGAGTCATAGAGAGAGGTTGAGCAGGTTGGGACGATTCATTGGAGTGTTGGAGAATGAGGGGTGATCTTACAGAGGTGTATAAAATCATGGGGGGGCATAGATAGGCTGAACGTGCACAGTCTTTTTCTCAGAGTTGGAGAATCAATAACTAGAGGACATAGGTTTGTGAGAGGGAGGAGATGTAACAGGAACCTGAGGGGCAACTTTTTCTCCCAGAGGGTGGTCTGTATGTGGAATGAGCTACCATAGGAAGTGGGTGAGGCAGGTACATTAACAACACTTAAAAGGCACTTGGACAGGTACATGGATAGGAAAGGTTTAGAAGGATATGGGCCAAACATGGACAGATAGGGCTAACTTGGATGGGCTGAAGGGCCTCTTTCTGTGCTGAGTCTATGAGAACAGGTTGAGTGAACTTGGCCTTTTCTCCTTGGAGCGACAGAGGATGAGGGGGGGACCTGATAGAGGTGTATAAGATGATGAGAGGCATTGATCGTGTGGATAGTCGGAGGCTTTTCCCCAGGGCTGAAATGGTTGCCACAAGAGGACACAGGTTTAAGGTGCTGGGGAGTAGGTACAGAGGAGATGTCAGGGGTGTTTTTTACTCAGAGAGTGGTGAGTGCGGGGAATGGGCTGACGGCAATGGTGGTGGAGGCGGATACGATAGGGTCTTTTAAGAGACTGTTGGATAGGTACATGGAGCTATGGGTAAACCCAGTAATTTCAAAGGTAGGGACATTCGGCACAGCTTTGTGGGCCGAAGGGCCTGAATTGTGCTGTAGGTTTTCCATGTTTCTATGACTCCAACATGCTGACTTAAATACATTCTTGGGTCCAGATCGCTGCTCAACAGTACTGAGGGAGCACCTTCACCAGAAGGACTGCAGTGGGTCTAGGAGTTGGCTCAATCCCATTTTCCCAAAGATAATTAGGGATGGGCTTTGCTCCCGAATGGTTTTTTTTATTGAGGAAAAAAACCTGGTGTTGGTGGGGGGTTGGAGTCTTCTCCTGAAGGGCCCGATTTTCCCGCGGGTTTGATGGGTGCCTCCAAGCTCCAGACCACATGGGAGGCTTGAGATCTCCTCTTATGCGGCGGAGCACGTCACCCTAGTGCGGGAGAAACTGCGACAGCCGCAGAAAGCTCATCTCACCGCACGCAACGCCCCAAAGGAACCCTTCCAGTCGCGGGAAGGGTGAATATTCAGCCCGAAACGGAACCCGGGGGGTGCAGGGGGAGGCGGACGGGACCCTCCTCCAGTCACCCCGGGTTACGTAGCTCAGATTATTTCCCGAACGGGCTCTGTTGACAGGAGGCTCCGCGTACGACCTCGATTTATTCTGGTTAACTGAGTATGATTTTTGTTTTGGGAGGGTGGGGGGGGGGGGTGAGATCAGGTGCGGAGATCGGTCACCTCCTGTCCCGGGAATGTACTGCGCCAAGAAAATAAGAGGTTTACCGCAGGACTAACAAGTCGCCCCTCCCGGGGGCTAAACGCCCCGCCGAGGTACCGCAAGCGAAGGTGTAATTACGTAACGCGAGGGCAGATTGAACAACTGTCAATTTCAGGTTGATTACGTGTCAATTTCACCCAGTCCCATCCCTGTTACTGTCCGCCCACACCCTGCCTTATACAGGACACATTTATATCCACTGCGAAGATTTTTCCCATGCGGATAATTCATTCTTTATTAATTAATTTTAAATTTTTTGCTTTAAATCAATAGCCGCATTTTCAACACATCTTTGAAAGTCTTATTTCCCGCCCGCCTAACCACACAACCCAACTCCGTTTAACCTGAATATTGCAAACCTTCATATGACAACATCCCCCCACATCTTTTAAAAAATAAAAACCATCCTGATCTAAATTATTTGCAGGAAATTTTTAAATTGCAATTTAGCAGAAAAATAAACATAGTTGTAAAGTTCCCGCGACTCACCATGTTTGGGATCGATCTGTCACCTCCTGCGGGGTTTTAGGCGTAGAATTGTGGCCCTCGCTTTGCCGTCTCACTCTCAGAACCAGTGACGCGTCTGGGTGAGCACTGAGATCCGAGCACTGCTCTTCCGCCCGTCTCTTTTAAGCCCAGCGACTGGCGCCAGAGAGAAAGACAGAGGCGGAGTCCTCAGTTCCCCCGCCCATGTTCACCGGGTACCCATTCCTTGCCACTACCAGCGGTGAGCTGTAGTCACTCTCTGAGCGAGGAACACCAATAGAGGAGACACAGGAGACTGCAGACGCTGGAATCTGGAGCAACACACAGTCTGCTGGAGGAACTAACGGGTCGAGCAGCATCTGTGGAGGGAGATGGACAATCCAGGAATGGAGCTTGGAGTTAGAGAAAGCTTCTGGTTTGAACAAGATACCATGGCGTGCAGGTGGAGAAGGTGTTTCCATTAGAACATTACAGCACAGTACAGGCCCTTCGGCCCACGATGTTGTGCCGACATTTTATCCTGCTCTAAGATCTATCTAACCCTTCCCTCCCACATAGCCCCCCCCCCCCCCGCCATTTCTCCATCATTCATGTGTCTAAGAGTCTCTTAAATGTCCCTAATGTATCTGCCCCCACAACCTCTGCCGGCAGTGCGTTCCACGCACCCACCACTCTCTGGGTAAAAAACTTACTCCTGACATCCCCCTTATACCTTCCTCCAATCACCTTAAAATTATGCCCCCTTCACCCTGGGAAAAAGTCTCTATCTGTCCACTCGATCTCTGCCTCTTATCATCTTGTACACCTCTATCAAGTCTCCTCTCATCCTCCTTCTCTCCAAGGAGAAAAGCCCGAGCTCAGTGACAAGGCTGTTGGTTACCCATCCAAATAGCTCCTATATGAATTGGTGTCACACTTTGTTTGACAATACTCCCATGAAGCACATTGAGATGTACTGGCCCTGGAGAGGGTCAAGAGGAGGTTCACAGGAAGGATCTCAGGAATAAAAGGCTTAACGTATGAGGAGCGTTTGATGGCTCTGGGCCTGTACTCGATGGAGTTCAGAAGGATGAGGGGGGATCTCATTGAAACTACTGGATACTGAAAGGCCTGGATAGAGTGGACGTGGAGAGGATGTTTCCATCAGTGGGAGAGTCCAGGATCCGAGGACACAGCCTCAGAATAAAGGGACGTCCCTTTAGAACTGAGATGAGGAGGAATTTCTTCAGCCAGAGGGTGGTGAATCTGTGGAATTCATTGCCACCGAGGGCTGTGGAGGCCAAGTCACTGGGTGTATTTAAGGTGGAGACTGATGGTTCTTGATAGGTGAGGGGGTTAAGGTTTATGGGGAGAAGGCCGGAGAATGGGGTTGAAAAAATCAGGAATGATCGAATGGCAGAGCAGATGCAATGGGCCGAATGGCCTGATTCTGCTCCTTATAACACACCAAGTGGGAGTAATTTAAAATGAACAACACACTCTAAAAACTCTTATCAGCTGATAAAGATGAACTACTGATCTCTCAGTCTACCTCATCATAGCCCTTGCACCTTATTGTCTGCCTGCACTGCACTCTCTCTGTAACTGGAGCACTTTATTCTGCATTCTATTATTGTTTTCCCTTGTACTACCTCAATGCACTGTTGTAATGAATTGATCTGTCGGGATAGCACGCAAACAAAAGCTTTTCACTGTGTCACAGTACATGTGACAGCAATAAACCAACTACCAATGACCAGTATGCTTGGCTCAGTTACAGGTAATTACCAAGGGGAACTGCAGTACAGGCAGTCCCTGGGTTACAAACCCCCGACTTATGGACACCCCTACATATGAATGAACTTCATTATTAATTTCAAAAGTCCAACCTACGTACATACGTTTATTCCTACGGACGGCAGAACTGGTTTTCTTTCTCTCCCCACTTTTAGTAATTGTTCTTTCTTATCAGTCTTGTGTGCTTTTGATGCCGTTCATTACACCACTGTGAAGGTGTGGTTACCATATCGAGTGATTTTTTTTTGTGTATTTTCCGACTCACGGACAAAATCGACGTAAGGACGTCTGTCGTGTTAGTCTACTTGAAAGTGATCTGGTCAATGGGCTTGGCTAATGCAATCTGCACACTGTGCATATATAAACAGTCAGCCTACATGCCAATGTTGTTGACATTTATTTATCAGTTATGGCTAATCTACAGCTCAGCAATTACATTTTCTCAACGGCTCACTTGAGAGAGAGTCATAGAGTAATATAGCATGGAAACAGGCCTTTCGGCCCAATTGGTCCATGCTGACCATTATGCTAGTCCCATTTGCCTACATTTGCCCCGTATCCCTCTAAACCTTTCCTATTCATGTACCTGTCCAGGTACCTTTTAAATATTGTTAATGTACCTGCCTCAACCACTTCCTCTGGCAGCTCGTTCCATATACTCACCACCCTCTGAGTGAAGAAGTTTCCCCTCAGGTCCCTTTTAAATCTCTCACCTTAAATCTATTCCCTTTTTGATTTTTGATACCGTTTCCCTGGGAAAAAGACTGTGTGCATTCACCCTGTCTATGCTCCTTATGATCTTCTACACCTTTATAAGGTCACCCCTCAGTCTCCTACGCTCCAAGGACTAAAGTCCTTGCCTGCCCAACTTCTCCCTATAACTCAGGGCTTCGAGTCCTGCCAACATTCTGGTAAATCCTCTTTGCACTCTTTGAGATCTACTCATCCATGGTATAGTAAGTTGACTCAGAAGTTTCGGGAAGACATGGACAAGTTACACACACCTCAAAGCACAGGAGAGGGGACGCTAATGCATTCTCCATGAAATCCACAGTCAGGACAGGTTCTATGCAAGGTTTCTTTAAGTAGTATGTGGATAGTCCAACTAGAGGGAAGCCATACTGGATCTTATACTGGAGAATGAGCCTGGCCTGGTGACTGACCTTTCAGTGGGAAACAGTGATCACAGCTCCTTAGCGGTCAATAAGGTTAAGAGTGGATCTTGCACTCTAGAAGTCTCTAAAGGCTCTAAAAGTAAACCAGGTAATTACAGGCCGGTGAGCCTGACATCAGTAAATTATTGGAAGGTGTTCTGAGAGATCGGATATACAAGTATTTGGACAACCAAGGGCTGATTAAGGATAGTCAGCATGGCTTTGTGCATGGTAGATCATGTTTAACGAATCTTGTAGAGTTCTTCGAGGAGGTTACCAAGAAAGTAGATGAAGGAAAGGCTGTGGATGTTGTCTACATGGACTTTAGTAAGGTCTTTGACAAGGTCCCACATGGGAGGTTAGTTCAGAAGGTTCAGACACTAGGTATCCATGGAGAGGTTGTAAACTGGATTCGAAATTGGCTGTGTGGGAGAAGACAGAGAGTGGTAGTGGATGGTTGTTTCTCAGAGTGGAGGCCTGTTACTAGTGGTGTGCCTCAGGGATCTGTGCTGGGACCATTGTTGTTTGTTGTCTATATCAATGATCTAGATGATAATATGGTAAATTGGATCAGCAAGTTCGCTGATGACACTAAGATTGGAGGCGTTGTGGACAGCGAGGAAGGCTTTCAAAGCTTGCAGAGGGATCTGGACCAAATGGAAAAGTGGGCCAGAAAATGGCAGATGGAATTTAATGCAGACAGGTGTGAGGTGTTGCATTAAGGAAGGAGAAATCAAGGTAGGACATGCACAGTAAATGGTAGGGCACTGAGGAGTGCGGAGGAACAAAGGGATCTGGGAGTTCAGATACATAATTCCCTGAAAGTGGCGTCACAGGTAGACAGGGTTGTAAAGAAGGCTTTTGACATCCTGGCATTCAGAAATCAAAGTATTGAGTACAGGAGTTGGGATGCTATGTTAGGTTGTATAAGTCATTGGTGAGGCCAAATTTGGAGTATTGTGTGCAGTTCTGGTCACCTAACTATAGGAAGGATATCAGTAAGATTGAAAGAGTGCAGAGGAGATTTACTAGAATGTTGCCGGGTCTTCAAGAGTTGAGTTACAGGGAAAGATTGAACAGGTTAGGACTTTATTTCTTGGAGCGTAGAAGAATGAGGGGAGGTTTGATAGAGGTTTACAAAATCATGAGGGGTATAGTCAGAGTAAGTGCGAGTAGGCTCTTTCCACCTAGATTATGAGAGATAAGTACGAGAGGACATGGCTTTAGGGTGAAAGGGGAAAGGTTTAGGGGGAACATTAGGGGGAACTTCACTCAGAGAGTGGTGAGAGTGTGGAACGAGCTGCCATCTGACATTGTAAATGCGGGCTCCATCTTAAGTCTTAAGAATAAATTGGATAGGTACATGGGTGGGAGAGATCTGGAGGGTTATGGACTGGGTGCAGGTCAATGGGACTAGCGGAATAAAGTTTCAGCACAGACTAGAAGGGCTGAATGGCCTGTTTTATGTGCTGTAGTGTTCTATGGTTCTATGCAGGAAAGTATTAAATTGAGAGAGGGCAAATTAGGAGGGCATCAGATGGGAGCTAGAGAGAGTTAGTTGGGAAGAGTTGTTTTGGGGCAAATCCACATCTGACCTGTGGAGGTTGTTTATTGGTATTGGTATCAGTTTATTATTGTCACTTGTACCGAGGTACAGTGAATAACTTGTCTTGCGTACCATTCTTACAGATCAATTCATTACACAGCACATTGAGGTAGTACAGGGTAAAACCAATAACGGAATATAGAGTAAAGTGTCACAGCTACAGAGGAAATGCAGTGCAGGTAGACAATAAGGTGCAAGGTCATAACAAGGTAGATTGTGAGGTCAAGAGTCCATCTCATTGTGTAAGGGAACCGTTCAATAATCTTATCACTGTGGGATAGAAGCTGTCCTTGAGCCTGGTGGTACGTGCCCTCAGGCTCCTGTATCTTCTACCTGATGGGAGAGGGGAGAAGAGGGAATGACCCGGGTAGGTGGGGTCTTTAATTATACTGGCTGCTTCACCAAGGCAGCACAAAGTATAGACAGAGTCCATGGAGGGGAGGCTGGTTTCTGTGATGTGCTGAGCTGTGTCCACAACTCTACGCAGTTTTTTGCAGTCCTGGGCACAGCAGTTGCCGTACCAAGCTGTGATGCATCCAGATAGGATGCTTTCTATGGTGCATCGATAGAAGTTGGTGAGAGTCAAAGGGGACATGCCAAATTTCTTTAGCCTCCTGAGGAAGTAGAGGCGCTGGTGAGCTTTCTTAGCTGCGGCGTCTACATGGTTGGACCAGGAGAAGCTATTGGTGATGTTCACTCCTAGGATCAGCTGCAGAGAGTTCAGGACCAGTTTGTTCCAGTGAGAGGGAGGGACAGTGACTGCAAGGTATGGGAGCCTCAGATGATGAGAGACGTAGTTAACTTAGTCAGGAAGCAGATGTAAGGCTTAGGAAGCTGGAATCAAACGTGGCACTTGAGGACTATAAAGGATCCAGAAGGGAGATCAAGAAGTGACTTGGAAGAGCTAGAAGGGGTCTTGAAAAGAGAAGAATTAAAGAGAATCCCAAGGCATTCTGCATATACATCAAGAGCAAGAGGATAACTAGGGGGAGGTAGGACCGGTCAAGGATAAAGGAGGGAACTTGTACAGAGGCAGAGGATGTGGGCAAGATCCTAAATGAGTATTTTGCGTCGGTATTTACAAAGTAAAGGATAGTGAGAGGAAAGTGGAGCGTGCTGAGATGCTGGGGCATTTTGAGATAAAGGAGGAGGCAGTGTTGGGTGTCCTAAAGAGAAGTGAGGTGAATAAGTCCCCAGGGCCTGATGGGATATAAGGTATTAAGATATTTATTTATCTTAATACCTTATATCCCATCAGGCCCTGGGGACTTAATACTGAAACACACAGTGAAATACATCTTTTTGTGTTACTGAGAGTGTGCTAGGGGCAGCCCGCAAGTGTCGCCACGCTCCGGGACCTTGACCAAGTTCTTCGTATCCTCACTAGGCACAGGTGTGGTGCTGGAGGACAGGCAAGGAGCTAGTGTTGTTCCTTTGTTCAAGAAGGGGAATAGGGATAATCCTGGAAACTATAGACCGGTGAGTCTCATGTCAGTGGTAGGGAAACTAATGCGGAGGATTCTCAGGAATAGGATATATGAGTATTTGGTGAAGCATGGTCCAATTAGGGACAGTCAGCATGGCTTTGTACAGGGCAGGTCATGTCTGACTAATCTGATTGAGTTTTTTGAGGAGGTGACGAAGCTGATTGATGAAAGTAGAACAGTATTGGTATTGGAATTGGTTTATTATTGTCACTTGTACCAAGGTACAGTGAAAAACTTACCTTGCACACCGATCATACAGGTCAATTCATTACACAGTGCAGTTACATTGAGTTAGTACAGAGTGCATTGGATGTTGTCTACATGGATTCTAGTGAGGCATTCAACAAGGTCCTGCATGACAGGCTCATCCAGAAAATTAGGATGCATGGGATCCGTGGTGACTTGGCTGATTTGATCCAAAATTGGCTTGCCCATAGAACACAGAGGGTAGTAGTGGATTGAGTCCCCTGTGACTATACTTGCTGGAATTCAGAAGAATGAGAGGGGGTCTTATAGAAACATGTAAAATTATGAAAGGGATAGATAAGATAGAGGCAGGAAGGTTGTTTCCACTGTTAGGTGAGACTAGAACTAGGGGACATAGCCTCAAGACTCGGGGGAGTAGATTTAGGACAGAGATGAGGAGAAACTGCTTTTCCCAGAAAGTAGTGAATCTGTGGAATTCTCTGCCCAGGGAAGCAATGAAGGCTACCTCTTTAAATATAGTTAAGACACAGTGAGATAGATTTTTGCATAGGAGGGGAATTAAGGGTTATGGGGAACAGCCAGGTAGGTGGACCTGAGTCCACAGACAGATCAGCCATGATATTATTGAATGGCGGAGCAGACTCGATGGGCCAGATGGCCGACTCCTGCTCCTATTTCTTATTGTCTTACGGGTCTGGAGGTCTGTGACTAGTGGTATTCCGCAGGGTTCGTACTGGGACCTCTGTTGTTTGTCATATATATAAATGATTTGGATGAAAATATGGTTGGGTGGGTGAATAGGTTTGCAGACGACACGAAGATCGGTGGCGTTGTGGATTGCATAGAAGATTGCCAAAGGGTACAGCAGGAGACAGATCAGTTGCAGATACGGGTGGAG
Organism: Pristis pectinata; assembly: GCF_009764475.1. Lineage (NCBI taxonomy): Eukaryota > Metazoa > Chordata > Chondrichthyes > Rhinopristiformes > Pristidae > Pristis > Pristis pectinata. The sequence goes on along the minus strand of NC_067405.1, from coordinate 5,266,458 downwards.
AAGTGGCAGATGGAGTTTAATCCGGGCACATGTGAGGTGCTGCACTTTGGGAGATCAACATAGAGGGAGAGTACACAGTTAATGGCAGGATCCTTAACAGTGTTGATGAACAGAGGGATATTGGGGTCCAGATACATGGCTCCCTAAAGGTGGCTGCACAGGTTGATAGGGGGGTACAGAAGGCATATGGCATGCTTGCCTTCATTTGTTAAGGCATTGAGTTCAAGAGCCAGGAAGTTATGTTGCAGCTTTATAAAACTCTGTTTCGGCCACATGTAGAGTATTGCGTTCAGTTCTGCTCACCTCATTGTAGGAAGGATGCGGAGGCTTTGGAGAGGGTGCAGAGGAGGTTCACCAGGATGCTGCCTGGGTTGGAGGACATGTGCTATGAGGAGAGGTTGGACAAACTGGGGTTGTTTTCTCCGGAGCGGCAGAGGCTGAGGGGAGATTTGATAGAAGTTTATAAAATTGTGCAAGGCAGAGATAGAGTAGACAGCCGATATCTTTTTCCCAGGATTGAAATGTCTTGTAACTGGAGGGCATGTATTGAAGGTGAGAGGGGAAACGTACAAAGGAGATGTGCAAGACAAGTTTTTTATGCAGGGAGCTGTGGGAGCATGGAATGCGCTGCCAGGGGTGGTGGTGGAGGCAGATATCATCAGAGTGTTTAAGAGACTCTTAGATAGGCACATGAATATGCAGAGAAGGGAGGGATATGGTCAAGTGCGGGGAAGAGGGATTAGACTAACTTGGAGTCATTGGCTTAATTAGTTTGGCACAACATGGTGGGCCGAAGGGCCTGTCCTGTGCTGGACTGTTCTGTGTTCTATGTTCTATCACACATAAACCTCATCGGCAGCCCCAGAACCGTTAAACCAATCCGGAACACCAAGGGGCATTCTGGTTTCTTCCCATGTCCCAAAAATGTGCAAGGTGGTAGGCTAATCAGCCACTGCCAATTGCCCCTCATGTGTAGGTGAGTGGTAGAATCTGGGGGACTAGCTGACAGGAAGATAGGAGAATAAAATGTGTTAGAGTAGGATTAGTGTAAGAAGTGGTCACTTGATGGTCAGCAGAGGTTTGCTGGGCCAAAGGGCCTGTTTCTGTGCTGTACCTATGATTCTTGTATCTGATTCTGAAGTCAATGGAATCTATTATCCAGATGTTTCTGGAGTCATAGAGTTGTACAGCATGGAAACAGGCCATTCGGCCCAAGTTGTCCATGCCGACCAAGGTGCCCATCCAAGCTAGTCCCATCAGGCTGATAAAGTTGTTAAGAAGGTCTATGGTGTGTTGGCCTTCATTAGTCAGAGTATTGAGTTCAAGAGCCGCAAGGTGATGTTGCAGCTCTATAGAACTCTGGTTAGACCACACTTGGAGTATTGTGTTCAGTTCTGGTCGCCTCATTATAGGAAGGATGTGGAAACTTTAGAGAGAGTGCAGAGGAGATTTACCAGGATATTACCTGTATTGGGGAGCATGTCTTATGAGGATAGGTTGAGTGAGCTAGGGCTTTTCTCTTTGGAGAGAAGGAGGATGAGAGGTGACTTGATAGAGGTGCACAAGGTGATAAGAGGCGTAGATCGAGTGGACAGTCAGAGACTTTTTCCCAGGGCAACAATGGCTAACACGAGGGGACACAAGTTTAAGGTGATTGGAGGAAGATATAAGGGGGATGTCAGGGGTAAGTTTTTTACACAGAGTGGTGGGTGCGTGGAACGCACTGCCTGCAGAGGTTGTGGGGGCAGATACATTAGGGACATTTAAGAGACTCTTAGATAGACACATGAATGATAGAGAAATGAGGGGCTATGTGGGAAGGAAGGGTGAGATAGATCTTAGAGCAGGATAAAATGTCAGCACAACATTGTGGGCTGAAGGGCCTGTACTGTGCTGTAGTGTTCTATGTTCATTTGCCTGCGTTTGACCCATATCCCTTCGAAACTTTCCCATCCAAGTACACAATTCAAGTTCTAATTCAAATGAATCCTTGCATGGTTAGCTCAAGGAGATCCACTGAACAGGTATGGAGCAGTTGATGCGAACTGAGTGAAAGTTTAATGACACTAAAGTCTGGGAGGTAAGTGAGATCTGATGGTTTCCATTCAAAGGAAGGCAGTGGACAACAATAGAAGCAAGTTAGCTTAATCTTCCAGTGCTCTTTATTCTGGGTCCCTTTAAGACTGTGGCTTCATTATTTAAGATAAGCAAGATAATGAAATTGTCCAACATCAGTGGGTGGGAGAGTTACTGAGATCCATGATTCATAAATTAGAAACGTGAACTGATTTGATAATGCAAAAATAGATTTGTAAAGCATAGATCATGTTTAGCTAAAACCTAACTGATTTCTTGATGGAGACACAAGAGACCGCAGATGCTGGAATCTGGAGCAACACACAATGTGCTAGAGGAACTCAGTGGGTCGAGCAGCATCTGTGAGAGGAAGGGAATTGTCGATGTTTCGGGTTGAAGGATATTGACCCGAAACATCAATGATTTTTTGATGACATTATTAAGGGAGAGTCTGGATGAACCAGATAAGGTTTCACCTTAAATATCTAGCAATGGATCTGAATCAGGAAATTAAGGTAAATATTTAACTGTTTAAGAGATTGGTGAAATGACAGAACATAAAGGTGGGACAATAAGAAAGTGTTTGCTTTGGTCACCCACAAGGAGGCCTCAACTGTAAACTATAATCATCAGGCTGAATCTTGTTGGCTTTAAGTCATTCGAACTGAACTCCAGACTTGTGTGTGCACAGGGCTCAGCGATGCTAGTTCTCATTCATTATTAGCAAGACCAATGTATATTTATTCAAACTGGTAAATTGGTTTATTATTGAGAAAACATCCTATCCGGATGTATCATGGCTTGGTACGGCAACTGCTCTGCCCAGGACCGCAAGAAGCCGCAGAGAGTTGTGGGCACAGCCCAGTGCATCACAGACACTAGCCTCCCCTCCTTGGACTCTTGTCTTTACCTCTCACTGTCTTGGTGTAGCAGCCAGCATAATCAAAGACCCCACCCACCCGGGTCATTCTCCCTTCTCTCCTCTTCCATCAGGTAGAAGATACAGGAGCCTGAGGGCACGTACCACCAGACTTAAGGACAGCTTCCATCCCACGATGAGATGGACTCTGACCTCACGATCTATCTTGTTGTGACCTTGCACCTTATTGTCTATCTGCACTGCAATTTCTCTGTAGCTGTGACTCTGTAGTTCTCTGTACTGTTATTGTTTTTACCTGTACTACCTCAATGCACTCTGTACTAACTCAATGTAACTGCACTGTGTGATGAATTGACCTGTACGATCAGTATGCAAGACAAGTTTTTCACTGTACCTCGGTACAAGTGACAATAATAAACCAATACCAATACCAAAGTACAGTGAATAACTTGTCTTGCATACCATTCATACAGATCAATTCATTACACAGTGCATTGAGGTAGTACAAGGTAAAACAATACAGAATGTAGAATAAAATGTCACAACTACAGAGAAAGTGCAGTGCAGGCAGACAATAAGGTGCAAGGTCATAATGTGAGGTCAAGAGTCCATCTCATTGTATAAGGGAACCGTTCAATAGTCTTATAAAGTGGGATAGAAGCTGTCCTTGAGCCTGGTGGTACAAAGAGAGAAGCAGTAGCCATTTCACCATGATTACATATAAGCTGGACCAGGTAAAGACAGCAGATTGTTATGCCAATTCAGTATTTCTCATATTTTCTCACAACACAGAGAGAGACCATTCAGCCCACTTAGTTTATGCTGGCAGTCCCATTGATCCCATGCCCCCATTCATTTCCCTCTAACCTGTCCTCTCCCACATGCCACCAACCACCCTCAGATTCTGCCACTCACCCGCACACCAGGGGCAATTTACAGTGGTCAATGGACCTGCCAACCAACACACCTTTGGGATGGAGCACCCAGAGGAAACCCACTCAGTGACAGGGAGGAACATGCAAACTCCACGCAGACAGCACCCGAAGTCAGGATCGAACTTGGATCACTGGAGCTGTGAGGCAGTGGTTCTACCCACTGTGTTAAATTGATCATGATTAATGGTCCCCTAGTACGATAAAATGGACTCTTGACCTCACAATCTACCTCGTTATGACCTTGCACCTTATTGTCTACCTGCACTGCACTTCCCTGTAGCTGGGACACTTTACTCTGCATTCTGTTATTGTTTTACACTGTACTACCTCAATGCACTGTGTAATGAATTGATCTGTACAAACGGCATGCAAGACAAGTTTTTCACTGTACCTCAGTACAAGTGACAATAATAAACCAATACCAATACTAGCTTTTGTTTTAAATTGAACCATGATGGGATTTGACCTCAGGATTACTCATCCAGTACCTCACCTCCACCACTATTACCCTATCCCTGCACCACACGGGGGAATTGCCTCCTTAATCCCGTGCAAAGTTTCTGAATTGCTAACTTGGTAACCACTCCTCCCTCTACTTCCATGATAGCTCTCCTGGCAACAGCACACCTTTGCTTTTCTGCACTGATCCTGAGGATTGGATGTAGCAGTTTCAGAGCCTGTACCCCAGAGACCTGCTGCCCAACTACCTCCCGGACTACTGACCGATGAGTCAGTGCCATGGAGAACAATGGTGTGAACTGGTCAATAGGAATGAACTATAATGCTACATTGGCGCCGGAAGCGTGGCGACACTTGCGGGCTGCCCCCAGAACACTCTACACAAAAAGATGCATTTCACTGTGTGCTTCGATGAAACCTTGTCTTATCTAATAACGCAAGGCTGCTACTTAGAGGCCGAGCCTCATTCCACAGATCCTCCAAGAAGTGCCAGGGGTCTGCCATTTCCTCAAGAGGGAAGTCACCTCTGCCCATTGACAGATGAAAAGCAAAAAAAAACTGTTGGAAATCTGAAATAAAAACAGAAAATGCAGGAACCACTCAGCAGGTCATAGAACATAGAACAGTAACAGCACAGGAACAGGCCCTCCACACAGTTTTGTCCCCCAGGCTGTCAGGCTCCGGAATGCCCTGAATACCCTGGAGGCAGTCTCAGACAAATGCCACGTCAAAAGTCCTGGTTTGCACATCGGCGTATAAGAACTTTGGTCGCTGCTGAACATGTTATACACTTAATGCAACACACTGCATTCTGTATTTTCTTTGTCCAGTTCGATTTTGCACTAATTTTGTATCCCGTATATACCATTTTTTTGCTCTATTTGTGCTTGCACAATTTTTCTGTCTGCGTTTATTGTATGTCCTCTGTTCTGTGTAAGTCCTCTGTTGTGAGAGTCTGGGAAAAACGACATTTTGTTCCTTCATGTGTTTTGCAGCATGTGGGTGAATTACAATAACATAACTTGAACTTGAACTTTGGCCCACAATGTTGTGCCAAACTAATTAAATTAGTAATCAAATGCCCTTTAACTAATCCCTTCTGCCGACACAATGTCCATATCTTTCCGTTTCTTACACATTCATGTGCCTATCTCAGAGCCTCTTGAACACCTATAACATATCTGCCTCCAGCACCACCCCTGGCAGCCCGTTCCAGGCACCCACCGCTCTCGGTGTGAAAAACTCGCCCCGCACATCTCCTTTGAACTTTCCCCCTCTCACCTTAAATGCATGCCCTCTGGTATTAGACATTTCAACCCTGGTCAGTCAGCGTCCATGGAAATAGAAATGGTTAATGTTCCAGGTTGATGTCCTTTTGGTTATTCATAGCGTCATACAGCACGGAAACAGGCCCTTCGGCCCAACTCATCCATACCGACCATGTTCCCCAGCGAGCTAGTCCCATCTGCCTATGTTTGGCCCATACCCCTCTAAACCTCTCCTAACCATGGACTTCTCTAGATGGCTTTTAAGTGTTGCTAATGTGCCCGCCTTGACCACTATTTCTGGCAGCTCATTCCAAATACGCAGCACCTTTTGTGAGCCTTTACCTAACATTGCCACCAGGATGTCCCGGGACTCAAGGGACTGAGCAGCCTGGGACATTATTCATTGGAGCATAGGAGAATGAGGGGTGATCTTACAGAGATGTATAAAATCATGAGGGACATAGAGACAGTAAGTGCACACAGTCTTTTCCCCCAGGGTTGGGGAATCGAACTAGATTTAGAGTGAGAGGTGAGAGACTTAATAAGAACCTGAGGGGTAATATTTTCACCCAGAGGGTGATCTGTATATTGAACGAGCTGCCAGAGGAAGTGGTTGAGGCAGGTACATTAACAACATTTAGAAGATCCATGGATAGGAAAGGTTTAGAGGGATATGGGCCAAACACAGGCAAATGGAACAAGCTGGGGTAGACATCTTGGTCAGCATGGATGAGTTGGGCCGAAGGACCTGTTTCTGTGCTGTATGACTCTGTGACTCCATAACTACAAGTTGAGTCAATGTAGGGAATGGAACTGGCAGAGTTACTGCGCTAGTTATCCAGAGGGAGCTGCGCAATTTAATTGGAATTGGTTTATTATTGTCACTTGTACCGAGGTCCAGTGAAAAACTTGTCTTGCGTACCGATTGTACAGGTGAATTCGTTAAGATAAGACATCTTCGTTAGTCACATGTACATCGAAACACAGAGTGAAATGCATCTTTTGTGTAGAGTGTTCTGGGGGCAGCCCGCAAGTGTCGTTACGCTTCCAGCAAAAACGTAGCATGCCCACAACTTCCTAACCCGTACATCTTTGGAATGTGGGAGGAAACCGGAGCACCTGGAGGAAACCCACGCAGACACAGGGAGAATGTACAAACTCCTTGCAGACAGTGGCAGAATTGAACCCGGGTCTCTGGTGCTGTAATAGCATTACGCTAACCGCTACACTACTGTGCCTGCACCTACCGTGCCTGCACAGTGCAGACAAGTGCAGTTACATTGAGTTAGTGCAGAGTGCATTGAGGTAGTACAGGTAAAAACAATAACAGTACAGAGTAAAGTGTCACAGCTACAGAGAAAGTGCAGTGCAGGTAGATAATAAGGTGCAAGGTCACAACAAGGTAGATTGTGAGGTCAGAGTCCATCTCATCATCTAAGTTAACTCAATTAAAAAATACTAGTTGGTTGTACTGATGATAGAGAAGGAGAATTGTCATAAAACCCATCTGCTTCATTAACGTTCTCTAGGGAGGACATCTGACATCATCACCAAGTCTGGCTTCAATGTGACTCCAGACCTGGTGGCTGATCTGAAATGTCTCCTGGAATGGCCCACCAAGCCATTCAAGAGGAAATTAGAGATGGGCAATAACTGCTGCCTTTGCCAGTGATCTGACATCTCCCCTGATCTCCAGAACCTCCTTTTTGTTCTGACTGCAATAAACCACATCCCCACTGCACTTTCTCCATTTTATCTCTGATGAAAGGTCCTGGACCTGAAATGTTTCCTCTGTTTCTTTCTCCACAGATGCTGCCTGACCTGCTGAGTGTCTCCAGCATTTTCTGTTGTATTGACTGTTCCCATGGCCTCCTGATTTGGAGGTCGAAGTGGTACACGTTTAGACACAGGTGTCACTTTCCACCTTGCAGTGTTGGGAAACACCAACTCTCTACGTTCTGTACTACAGAACATCCCCACCATTGAAACGTCTACAGGAGGTGCTGCCTCAAGAAGGCGGCATCTGTCATCAAGGATCCCCACCATCCGGGTCATGCCCTCTTCTCAAAGCTACCATCAGGCAGGAGGCTGAAGTCCCACACCACCAGGTTCAGGAACAGCTACTTCCCTCCAACCATCAGGTTCTTGAACCGACCTGCACAACCCTAACCCTCCCTCAGCAACGGAACACTACGGACCACCTCTTGCACTACCAAGGAAATGTCTCTGATTGTGTCTTCTTTTTGCATTAATTTCTTGTTTTGCACAGTCTATATTTTCACTGTCTTGTATAATTTCTGTATAATTTATGTTCTGTGTGTTGTCTGTACCTACGTACCTGTGATGCTGCTGCAAGCAAGTTTTTTATTGTTCCTGTACCTCACCGTACTTGTGCACACGACAATAAACTCAATTTGACTTGACCAGTGACGGTAACCTTCTCTCCAACGGGAGCAAACACAATGGGCAGGCTCCAATTTTCTCTGCACTTCAGTGAGCCAGTGACGTGAACCTGATACTTCACTGCCCTCTGGTGGCTGAGTTTGTTTTTGCTGTTTGAGACAATCTTTCATCCCCTTGTCAGAGGAGATGGGACTGCTTTGGTTCTGGCCAAGGTGGCCATTCACGGGTCCAGTTGGCGGGCATTCGAAGGTTCTGCCTGAGCTGATTGCCTGCCCCTCTTCCAGGGGTTACATCTGTGCCCATGTGTCCCTGGAAAAGGAGCACATGGTATCCACGGGTTTAATGGGGGTCTCTTGGGACTGGTGGGTGTCACAGGGGCTCGAGTGCGTTCTGGATAGAGATGACTGTGTCGTAATTTGAAACTATTGACAGTAAATAGTGTGAACCATGGAATATTGTAGTATTGTAATGAAGTGATGCTGCAATCAATGACTAAACCTCCTTTGAAAAAGGAAACAGAAAACAGGATTTGCTTTAATTTCCATCATTACTGTAATGACAAGTGTTTAAACTTCTGGTTAGAAAGATGTGCTACTGTGTTCCACAGGGACTGGAGTGGAAGCACAACTTTAACGATATATATAGATGACTCAGATTAAGGTACTGAGGTTATGGTCACTTTATTTACTGGAGAGACACATATGCTGATAGGAAAGTAAGTTGTGAAGGAGACATAGATAGAGTCAAGAAAGCTCACCAGAGCATCTACTTCCTCAGGAGGCTAAAGAAATTTGGCATGTCCTCTTTGACACTCACCAATTTTTATCGATGCACCATAGAAAGCATCCTATCTGGATGCATCACAGCTCGGTACTGCAACTGCTCTGCCCAGGTCCGTAAGAAACTGCAGAGAGTTGTGGACACAGCCCAGCACGTCATGGAAACCAGCCTCCCCTTCTTGGACTCTTGTCTATACCTCTCGCTGCCTTGGTGAAGCAGCCAGCATAATCAAAGGCCCCACCCACCCGGGTCATTCTCTCTTCTCCCCTTTCTTATCAGGCAGAAGATACAGGAGCCTGAGGGCACGTACCACCAGGCTCAAGGACAGCTTCTATCCCATGGTGATAAGACTATTGAACGGTTCCATTATACGATGAGATAGACTCTTGACCTCACAATCTACCTTGTTATGACTTTTCACCTTATTGTCTACCTGCACTGCACTTCCCTGTAGCTGTGACACTTTACTCTGCATTCTATTATTGTTTTTACCTTGTACTACCTCAATGCACTCTGTACTATCTCAATGCACTGTGTGCTAACTCAATGTAACTGCACTGTGTAATGAATTGATCTGTACGATCGGTTTGCAAGACAAGTTTTTCACTGTACCTCGGTACAAGTGACAATAATAAACCAATACCAATTTGGCAAAGTTGTGGAAAATTAAGTATAATGGGGGAAAATGTGAAATTGTTCTCTTTGGCAGAATAAATGGAAAGTATCATCAAACACAAAAAACACCGCAGAAGCTTGAAATCTGAAACAAAAGCAGAAAATGCTGGAAATACTCAGCAGGCCAGGCAGCATCTGTGGAGAAACAGTTAACGTTTCTGATCAATGATGTTTTGTCAGAACTGGGAAAGAGAGAACAAGTTACAGGTTATTCCTGGGTTACGAACAGGTTTCATTTTTACAGATGTTCGTAATTCAGTTTGTCCGTAAGTCAGAAAATACACAAAATCATTCGATATGCTGACCATATCTCCTCAGTATTGTAATGAATGGTGTTGGTGAGTACCAAGTAACATGAACATTTACTTATTGTCTTCCCCTGGTTACAATGGAACAGAATCAGGATGTCCCATGCTAAATGGCTGGTTTCGATGGGCTAGAGTATCAATGGATGTTACATTGTTTAACAGAGCATCGTTGCACAGGTATCAATGGAAATGATTGCTTGTCAGTTTCCAAAGCAACTCTTTTAAGTGGCCTCCCGCGGTGAAACTGGCAGCCTGCGTTTGTAAGAGACAATGGTGTCTGATTACTGCGGAGAGGTTACATGTAAGCAGGGCTTTTTCAGAACTGGTTCTTGTTTGAATTTAATAATATTTTATGGGAGCTCATTCATGTGTAAGGGGTGACTATAAGTCAGGGATTCATAACCTGGGGAGGGCCTATAGTCTTAAATTGCAGAGAGGGAGGGTTGGGGGAACAGAACAAAGGCAGAGTAAGGCTAGAGTTACCCAGTTTATTGAACCGTCTGTGTGTGTGTGAGAGAGAGAGAGAGAGATTAACCTGTGAAATGTAGGTCAGAGCTATGCTGAAACTAGAAAACGCTGGAAATGCCAGATAAATCAGAAATCCTACAGAGAGAAAACAAATGAGTAAATATTACAGACAGATAACCTTCCCGCATAACTGACCAGTTATGATCTGAATAGGAAAAGAGAGTTATCTTAAATTATTAAATTTGATATTGAGTCTAGAAGACTACGGTTTGCCCAGACAGAAGGTGAGGTGCTGTTCCTCCAGCACGTGTTCAGAGTGGGAGTGGAATGGATCCTTAAAATACAGGCAAATTTTCAGCAATTTCTGTTTCTATTCTGGTAGATAAGATAAGATTTCTTTATTAGTCACATGTACATCAAAACGCACAGTGAAAGGCATCTTTTTGCGTAGAGTGTTCTGGGGGCAGCCCGCAAGTGTCGCCACGCTTCTGGCGCCAACATAGCATGCCCACAACTTCCTAACCCGTACGTCTTTGGAATGTGGGAGGAAACCGGAGCACCCGGAGGAAACCCACGCAGACACGGGGAGAACATACAAACTAATTACAGACAGAGGCCGGAATTGAACCCTGGTCTCTAGCACTGTAAAGTGTTAGGCTAACCGATATACTACCGTGCCTGCCCTTTCAAATTATTCAAATGGTGAGGGTTTGCAGAGAAGTGAAATGCAGAAGGATCTGGGAGTCTTAGTGTATGAAAAAGATTAGTGGCAGAAGGTATCAGTACACAGACACAGCAAATCATTAAGTAAGTTGCAGAAGGTTATTGTAGAATCAAAAAAACAGCAGATGCTGGGAATCTGAAACAAGAGCAGAAAATTCCAAAAAATGCTCAACAGGTCGGGCAGCATCTGTGATGAGAGAAACACAAAATGTTTCTGGTCATTGGCCCTTCATTGTCACCAAAGGGCCTGCTTCCATGCTGTATGACTCTTTGACTCTTTCAGAGATTGAGACGAGGCAACTTTTTCTCTCAGAGGGTTGTGAGTTTTTGGATCTCTCTTCGGTGGAAATAGAGTATTTTGAATATTTTTAAGGCAGAGGGAGATAGATTCTTGATAAACATGGAGGTGAAAGGTTCTTGTAGGTAGACAGGAATGTGGAGTCAAGGTTACAGTTGGATCAGCCACCATCTAATTGAATGGCAGAACCGGCTTGAATGTGGAGCTCTGATGAAGTTGTATTTCATATGCTGGTAATTGGTTGTAAAGCACACTGCAAGTGGCCTCAAGTTAATGAAAGGCTCTTTGGAGATTGAAAGTTATTATTTTAATAAAATAACCCCTGATTCAATTCTGGGGCAAGGAGTTTGTATGTTCTCCCTGTGTCTGCGTGGGTTTCCTCCGGGTGCTCCGGTTTCCTCCCACATTCCAAAGACGTACGGGTTAGGAAGTTGTGGGCGTGCCATGTTGGCGCCAGAAGTGTGGCGACACTTGCGGGCTGCCCCCAGAACACTCTACGCAAAAGATGCATTTCACTGTGCGTTTCGATATACATGTGACTAATAAAGAAATCTTAAATAACCTGCCTTAAACTTACCTCCCCTTGTGTAAATGATGCACGCTTGCATGTTTGGGGAGGGGTCATATGAGAATACCCCCTCAGACAGGAGGGGGTACCTGGCACCTGGCACAAAAGACGTGGGAGGAAACCGGAGCACCCAGGGGAAACCCACCCAGTCTGCATCTGCAGTCTCTTGTGTCTCCACCTTAAGATCAATGTTCTGAATCAATAATAACTTAAGGTGATCATGTTAAACTCATCACCAAGTTTGGCTTCACTCTTGACTGTCAGAGCAGGCACATGGGCTGAATGACCAATTGCTGCTTCCATTCCTTATGCCCGAGCTGGTACTTGTACAGCTTATTTAGTGCAATAAAATATCCCTCTGGTTCTTCACAAGAGGATTACCAGACAAGATGCCTCACTGATCACATGGGGGTTTATGAGTAAAACCTTGAGCAAAGAGATCGACCTTAAGGAGCAGCGTCAAGGCTGAACAGGAGGTTCAGTGAGGGAACCAGATGTGGAGGGATTAAGGTCAGCCGGACTGATAGACCACAACTGGGTATCTTGCTGGGAAGTTACAGAGATGGGGGGAACTTTCTTAGGAGGTTGAGGAGGTTCAGCTCGTCACCAAACACTCCAACAAACTTCCACAGAGGTACTGTTGAAGGTGTCCTGACTGGTTGCATCACGGTCTGGTGCGGCAATTCCAAAGCACAGGAATGTAAGAAGCTGCAGAGAGTAGTGGACTCAGCCCAATACATCACGGGCACATCCCTCCCCACCATCGGGAGTATCTACAGGAGGCGCTGCCTCAAGAAGGCAACATCCATCATCAAAGATCCCCACCATCCGGGCTATGCCATCTTCTCACAGCTCCCACCGGGCAGGAGGTACAGAAGCCTGAAGTCCCACACCACCAGGTTCAGGAACAGCTACTTCCCTTCAACCATTCGGTTCTTGAACCAACCAGCACAACCCTAATCACTACAGTTTAGCAACACTATGACCATTCTGATCACATTGCACTAAAATATACTTTGTTTTTTTTTGTTTTAGTTGTATTTTTTTCTTATAAAAATTGTGTACAATTTATGTTTAATTTATGTTTTTATTGTGAATGCTGCTTATCTGATGCTATGTGCCTGTGATGCTGCTGCAAGTAAGATTTTCATTGCACCTGTGCACACATGGACTTGTGCATGTGACAATAAATTCGACTTTGACTTTGATCCATACAGATCATTTCATCACATCAGTACATCGCAGCAGTACAAGGGAAAACAATTACAGATTGAAGAGTAAAGTGTCCCAGCTACAGAGAAAGTGCAGGCAGGCAATCAGGCGCAAGGCCAGTTACAGCACCACCCCCAGGCAATAACGGGTAATTCACAGGTCCAGTAACAGCATCACTCTGTGGCAATTAGATTCATAGAGTTGGTATTAGTATTGGTATTGGAATTGGTATTGGTTTATTATTGTCACTTGTACCGAGGTACAGTGAAGAACTTGTTTTGCATACCGTCCGTGCAGATCAATTCAGTAAACAGTGCATCGAGGTAATACAGAGTGCATCAAAGTAGTACAGAGTGCATTGAGGTAGTACAGAGTGCATCGAAGTAGTACAGAAGGCATTGAGGTAGTACAGCAAGGAAGCAGGCCCTTCAGCCCAACCGTTCCATGCTGACCAAGGTGCGCCATTTGCCAGCGTTTGGCGCATTACTTTCTAACCCTTTCCAATCCATGTACCTGTGGGAGGAACGGGTTAGATAGTCTTAGGCGAGGTTTAAAGGTCAACACAACATTGTGGGCTGAAGGGCCTGTATTGTGCTGTACTGTTCTATGTTCTATGTACAACAGTCTTTCAAAAGTTATTATTGTACCTGCCTCAACCACTTCCTCTGGCAACTCGTTCCACATCCTTTGTGTAAAAAGGTTTCCCCTCATGTTCCGAGTAAATCTCTCCCCTCTCACCTTAAACCTACACCCTCCAGTTCTTGATTCCCCAACCCTGGGAAAAAGACTGTGTGCATTCACCCTATCTCTGCCCCTCATGATTTTATACACCTCTATACGATCACCTCTCTAAGATCAATTGTAAGAAATTGCCACAGTTGTGGAGGCTTCTGTTTCCAAAGAAATGCAAATAAAATTTCACCCCAGATAATTCCTTCTATTCTCTCTGGTATTGATATTGATTGCCCCATTTATCCTCAGGGGTGAGATTGATTAGTTCAGGACTGCATTTTCTTTTAAGTAGGAACATAAGAACTCAAGGCTACAGGGACTCATTAAGCCTGCCGTGTGACCCAATAAGCTCGTGGCTGACTTCTACCTCAGCTCCATTTTCTTGCACTAATCCCCATATCCCCTGACTCCTTCAATATCCAGGGAGCTGTCAGTCTCTGTTCTGGATAATGGGGACGCACTGAGTTCCTCCAGCACTCTTTTTGCTATGTTCTGAATCAACTCAGTGACTGAGCTTCTTGGGTTGAGAATTCCAAAGATTCACCACCATCTAACTCAAGAGGTTGTCTCCTCAGCCAGTGGGAAGCAGCCTCGCTGTACCCAGCTTGTCAAGCCCCCCCAAGGATTTGTACATGTAAATGCAGTCACCTCGCATTGTCCTAAACTCTAAACAGAGGACTAACTTACTCGATCTCCTCATACAATAGGCCTGCCATCCCAGGACCTAGCCTGGTGAATCTTGTTGCAGCCCTTCCAGACAAGGTATGTGCCTTTGAAGGTAAGGAGACTGGAATTGTACACAGTAGTCCAGATGTGGTCGGACTTAGGCCCTAGATAATTGGAGAGGGCAGGCACGGTAGTGTAGCAGTTAGCATAACGCTATTACAGCGCCAGCGACCCGGGTTCAATTCCGGCCGCTGTCTGTAAGGAGTTTGTACCTTCTCCCTGTGTCTGTGTGGGTTTCCTCTGGTTGTCCGGTTTCCTCCCACATTCCAAAGATGTACGGGTTAGGAAGTTGTGGGCATGCTATGTTGGCGCCGGAAACGTGGCGACACTTGCGGGCTGCCCCCAGAACACTCTACGCAAAAGATGCATTTCATTGTGTGTTTCGATGTACATGTGATTAATAAAGATATCTTAATAGACGTTTACCCTTGTATAGGCCATTCCCAGGTTACGAATGCCCGATTTATGGACAGCCCTGCATACAAACAAATTCCTATAACATTATTAAATTCAAAAGTCCGATGTACGTACGTACCTTCATTCTCAAGAACGGTAGAACTAGTTTCCTCTCTCTCTCTCCCCACCGATAACACCCCCGGCACTTATCCCTGCAACTGCACCGGGCTACACCTGTCCCTACACCTCCTCCCTCAGCACCATTCAGGGTCCCAGACAATCCTTCCAGGTGAGGCAGCGCTTCACCTGTCAGTCCGAGGGAGTCATTTATTGCATCCGGTGTTCCTGGTGCAGTCTCCCGTACATTGGTGAGACCCAACGCAGATTGGGTGACCGCTTCGTCAAGCACCTTTGCTCCGTCCGCCACAACAGCCAGGACCTCCTGGTGGCCACCCACTTCAATTCCACACCTCACTCCCATACCGACATGTCTGTCCACGGCCTCCTCTACTGCCATGTTGAGGCCAGATACAGCTTGGAGGAACAACACCTCATATTCTGCCTTGGGAGTCTCCAACCTGACGGCCTCAACATCGATTTCTCCAACTTCCGGTAACCCCTCGCCTTCTTTTTCTTCCCCCCCCCCCAACTCCTTTGCCTTCCCCCATTTCTGTGGCTCCCTTCCCCCGCCTTGATGACCTGCCCACCTCCTCTCCTCCCCTCCCCCATCCTTTATTCCATGGTCCACTGCCCTCTCCGACCGGATTCCTTCTTCTTCAGCCCTTTGCCTCTTCTACCCCTCACCTCTCAGCTTCTTACATCATTCCCTGTCAGCACCCCCCCACCCCCACCCCCACTCTCCCCCTCTCACCTGGACTCACCTATCCTCCCCCTCCCCCAACCTGTTTATTCTGGCTTCTGCCCTCTTCCCTTCCAGTCCTGATGAAGGGTCTCGACCCGAAACGTCGACTGTTTATTTCCCTCCATAGATGCTGTCTGACCTGCTGAGTTCCTCCAGCATTTTGTGTGTGTTTGTTTTTTTTGTTCTAATTGTGTTCTTCTTTGTAAGAATTGTGTAAAATTTATGTTTAATTTATGTTTTTCTTGTGAATGCTGCTTATCTGATGCTATCTGCCTGTGATGCTGCTGCAAGTAAGTTTTTCATTGCACCTGTACTTGTGCAGATGGCAATAAACTCGATTTTGACTTTGATCTATACAGATCATTTCATCACATCAGTGCATTGAGGTAGTACAAGGGAAAACAACAACAGAATGCAGAGTAAAGTATCCCAGCTACAGAGAAAGTGCAGGCAGGCAATGAGGTGCAAGGCCAGTTACAGCACCACCCCCTGGCAATAACGGGTAATTCACAGGTCCAGTAACAGCGTCGCTCTGTGGCAATTAGATTCATAGAGTTGGTATTGGTATTGGTTTATTATTGTCACTTGTACCGAGGTACAGTGAAAAACTTGTCTTGCATACCATTTGTACAGATCAATTCATTACACAGTGCATCGAGGTAGTACAGAGTGATTTTGACTTTCGGTGACCTGCGTACAAGGACACCAAGGTCCCTTTGAGCATTAGCATTTCCCAATCTCTCACTACTTAAAAAATATTTTTACTTTTGTCTTTCTCACCTCATTGTTCTCCACCTGCCGTGTTGTTACCCACTCATCTTGTCCGCATCCTCTTGAAACCTCTTAACACCTCATCAGCATTCGCGTTCCTTTAGTCATCTCAGCCAAATCATTGATTGCATCTTGTAGCAATCACGGCGGACTTTAATCTGGATAAATCAAATTAGTACGAACAATGGAGATGCAAGAGACTGCAGATGCTGGAATCTGGAGCAATACCTCAAGGACCCTTCCCACCCCGGACATTCTCTCTTCTCCCCCCTTCCATCAGGCAGAAGATACAAAAGCTTGAAAACACACACCACTAGGCTCAAGGACAGCTTCTATCCCGCTGTTATACGATTCTAGAAAGGACTTCCTGTATGATAAAGATGAACTCTTGATCTCACAATCTACCTCGTCGTGGCCCTTGAACCTTACTGTCTGCCTGGACTGGACTTTCTCTATAAATGTAACACTGCATTCTGTTATTGCTTTTCCCTTTGTACTACCTCAATAGACCATAAGATATAACAGCAGAATTAGGCCATTCAGCCCATCATGTCTGTTCCGCCATTCAATCATGACTGACTTTTTTTTCAACCCCATTCTCGCACCTTCTCCCCGTAACCCTTAACCCCCTTACCGATCAATGTTCTTATGTCTTGAAGTGATCCGTATGGATGGCATGCAAAACAAAGGTTTTCACTGTACCTTGGTACATGTGACAATACTAAACCAATAACCAATTACCACTTACCAACAAACAATCTGCTAGAGTAACTCAGCAGGTTGAGCAGCATCTGTAGAGAGAAAGGAATGGCAGTAGAAAGCAGAGCTTCGACCTAAATCATCAGAACCAGAATCAGGTTTATTATCACTGACGTATGTCGTGAAATGTGTTGTTTTGTGGTAGCAGTACAGTGCAAGACATAAAAGTTGCTATAAGTTACAAAAATAAATAAATAATGCAAAAGAGGAATAATGAGGTAGTGTTCATGGGTTCATGGACTGTTCAGAAATCTAATGGCGAAGGGGAAGAAGCTGTTCCTAAAACACCGAGTGTGGGTCTTCAGGCTCCTGTACCTCCTCCCCAATGGTAGTTATGTGAAGGGGGCATGTTCCGGATGATGAGGGTCCTTAATGATCAACAGTTTATCTCACCCCACAGATGCCACTCGACACACTAGTTCCTCCAGCAGATTGTTTCATACTACAATGTTGTGGATGAAATCCTGGGATGCATACCAGATGGATTTGCAGATCAGAATGCTGAGGAACTGTCCAAGGAACAGCCTATTTTATGTCTAGGAACTGTGCAACAAGAAAGGGTTAATTGGTAATCTTTTTATAAAGGGGTCCCTTGGCAAGTGTTACGGACTCGGTGAATGTCCCTTTAAGATAGAGCTAGTAGTGTGTGTGCGTGCGTGCGTGCGTGCGTGTGTGTGGCATGCTTACATCAACAGAAGATAAAGGATGTAATGACATTGTTGAAGAAGTCAGTCAAAGTCAGTCAGAGGAGAGAGAGAGAGAGAGAGAGAGAAGAGAGAGAGACACCAGCCTGCTAGTTTCTCTATCGATGGATGAGAAACAATAACTGTGTCTGTCACTGCAATCCACGTATGGAAATTGGAAGTAATCCGGTGGAGTTCACTTTGTTGCTGACCTGTAGAGGAAAACAGGTATTTGTGTGGACGACCACGATTCGGATGCTTTTTGGGGTGAGGAAGTCACTACCGAGTAAACACTGAGGTGTGGTTTGGGTTCCATCGTGGAACATACTCTCTCTATGTTCTCTCTACATCTACATTTTATCTTCAGACAACGGTGGTTGTTGAAGAAGCCCTTGCTCATGTTTCACCTTATGGCTTGCGGGACTGAACTTTAGGAACCATTCCCGGACTTGGAGTTTGGGACTTTGCCACACACACGACGAGTTTAGTTTTTGGGGTTAATGTTCAAGGTTTAACATTTTTACTTCTAACATTCTAACATTTTTACATTTATTTTTCTTATTATCATAAGTAGTTATTAATAAAATAGTTTTTAACACTGAATCATGACTCAGTGTGTTTCTTTTGTTGCTGGTTCGTAACACAAGAGTGACCAAAGTATCATGAAATTTTACAATAAGTCATAAAGTTGCAGCTCTAAACCAGGATTTCCAATTTAAGCAAAGGAGAACTGGAAAATTACATTGAAAAATATAACAGTGAACAGGAAATGGGTAGCACTTAGAAAGATAGCACATGAATTGCAGTAAATATAGGTTCTTCAATACAGAATAAAAACAACAAGAAAAGTTGTCCAACCCTCAATTACAAGAGAAATTAAAGACAATAGTAAATCTAAGGAAAGAGTCATAGGGTCATACACCAGGACCTTCAGCCCAACTGGTCCACGCTGACCAAGATGCCATCTAAGCTAGTCCCATTTGCCAGTTTTTGGCCCATAAACTTCTAAACCTTTCCAATCCATGTACCTGTCCAACTGTTTTTTAGAAGTTGTTTTTGTACTTGCCTCAACCACTTCCTCTGGCAGCTTGTTCCATATACTGACCACCCTCTGTGTAAAAAAATTGCCCCTCAAGTTCCATTAAATCTCTCCCCTCTCACCTTAAACCTTGATTCCCCAAACCTGGGAAAAAGACTGGCGCGTTCACCCCGTCTATGCCCTTCATGATTTTATACACCTCTAGAAGATCAACTTTCAGATTCTGAAGAATGAAGTCCGAGGCCATCCAACTTCTCCCTTTAACTCAGGCCCTCAAGTCCTGACTCAGTCCCTCAAATCTTGTAAAGTTGCTGTAAAGTTGCCTGAAAGCGCAGTAGATCTGAGAATTGTGAGTTGATTAGAAATCAACAAGGGATGACCATAAAATTGATAAAGAAATGGAATATAGACTATAAAGTAAAGTAGCAAGAAACAGTAAGACTTTGCTTGGTATTAAAGAGGAACAGATTAATGAGGCCCAACTGAGTCCTTTACAGAAGAGACAGGAGAAATTAGAATGGGAAGTAAGGAAACACAAGTAGATTGGGTTGTAAAGAAGGCATACAGCATGCTTGCCTTCATCAGTTGGGACGTTGAGTATAAAAGTTGGGAAGTCATGTTGCAGCTGTATAAAACTTTGGTGAGGCCACATTTGAAATATTGTGTGCAGTTCTGGTCACCCCATTACAGGAAGGATGTGGAGGCTTTGTAGAGGGTGCAGAAGAGGTTCCCCACAATGTTGCCTGGATTAAAGAGTATGAGCTATAAGGAGAGGTTGGACAAACTTGGATTGTTTTTCTCTGGAGTGTTGGAGGCTGAGTGGAGGCTTGACTGTGTATAAGATTGTGAGAGGCACAGATAGGGTAGACAGAATGTTTTTCCCAGGGTGGAAATGTCAAATACTAGAGGGCACAGCTTTAAGATGAGAGGGGGAAAGTTTAAAGGAGATTTACGAGGCAAGTTTTTTAGAGAGTGGTGGGTGACTGAAACGCGCTGCCAGGGGAGGTGTTGGAAGCAGATACTATAGCAATGTTTAAGAGGTATTTAGACAGTCACATGAACAGGCAGGGAATGGAGGGATACAGACCATGTGCAGGCAGGTGGGATCAGTTTAATTGGCATCATGACCAGCACAGACAATATGCGCTGAAACTCCTGTTCATGTGCTGTACTGTTCTACGATCTATGAAATGGCAGAGGAATTAATCAAATACTTTGTGTCTGTCTTCATAGAAGAAGATATAAAAAACCTTCCAGAAATACAGAAGGACTAAGTCTCCAGTGCAAACTACTAATAATAAAGAAATACGACTGGATAAGTTAATGAGTCTGAAAAGTGATAAACCCCAAAAACCCAATGACCTACATCCCAGAATGGCTTCAGAGATAGCAAATACTTTGGCCATTGTCTTCCAAACTCTATGGATTCTGGAACGGTTCCTATGGATTGGAGGGCAACAGATGTGACCCAGTTATTGGAATTGGAATTGGAATTGGAATTGGTTTATTACTGTCACTTGTACCGAGGTACAGTGAAAAACTTGTCTTGCATACTGTTCATGCAGATCAATTCATTACACAGTGCATTGAGGTAGTACAAAGGAAAACAATGCAGCATGCAGAGTAAAATATCTCAGCTACAGCTGTAGGGAAGTCAGTGTCCTTGAACCTGGTGGTGTGGGACTTCAGGCTTCTGTACCTCTTGCCCGATGGGAGCTGTGAGAAGATGGCACGGCCCGGATGGTGGGGATCTTTGATGATGGATGTTGCCTTCTTGAAGCAGCAGCTCCTGTAGATACTCCCGATGGTGGGAGGGATGTGCCCGTGATGTATTGGGCTGAGTCCACTACTCTCTGCAGCTTCTTGTGTTCCTGCACATTTGAATTGCCGTACCAGACCATGATATCTCTGGAATTTTGTTAGACTTTTGACAAGACCCTATGCAAGAAGTAGGCCAAGCGGTTAGAGGCATGTGGAATTGTGGGTAATACACGAGCATTGATTGAATGTTGGATTGAATGACTATCTATGCCTCTCATATTCAAATGTGCAGGAACGTAAGATGTCTGCGCCGACCATAGTGTCAATTTAAACTGCCTGTAGATGGTCTATATCCCTCCATTCCCTGCCTGTTCGCATGTTTATCTAAATGCCTTTTAAACTTTTCCATAGTATCTGCTTCCACCACTTCCCCTATCGGCATATTCCTGGCACCCACCACTCTCTCTGTAAAAAAACCTGCCACATAAATCTCCTTCAAACTTCCTTCTCTCAGCTTAAATCTATGTCCTCTAGTATTTGACATTTCCACCCTGAGAAAAAGATTCTGACTGTCTACCTATCTATGCCTCTCATAATTTTATAAACTTCTATCAGGTCTCCCCTCAGCATCCGACACTCCAGAGAAAACAATCCAAGTTTTTTCAACCTCTCATTATATCTAATACTCTCTAATCCAGGTAACATCCTGGTGAACCTTTTCTGCACCCTCTCCAAAGCCTCCACATCCTTCCTGTAATGTGACGACCAGAATTGCACACAATATTCCAAAGTTTTATACAGCTGCAACATGATTTCCCAACTTTTATACTCAACTTCCTGGCTGATGAAAGCAAGCACGTCGTACACCTTCCTTACCACCCTGTCTACTTGTGTTGCCACTTTTAGGGAACTATGGACTTGCACCCCAAGATCCCTCTGTACATTAATGCTCCTGAGGGTCCTGCCAATTACTGTAGACTTTAATTTGACTTCCCAAAGTGCAACACCTAACATTTGTCCATGTTAAACTCCATCTGCCATTTCTCTGCCCATATTTTCAACTGGTCTATATCCTGCTGTAACCTTCGACAGCCTTGCTTGCTATCTCCAACTGAATCAATTTTTGTGTCATCTGCAAACCCACTGTGATAAGACTATTGAACAGTTCCCTTATACAATGAGATGGACTCTGACCTCACGATCTACCTTGTTGTGACCTTGCACCTTATTGCACTGCACTTTCTCTGTAGCTGTGACACTTTACTCTGTACTGTTATTGTTTTTACCTGTACTACATCAATGCACTCTGTACTAACCCAATGTAACTGCACTGTGTAATGAATTGACCTGTACGATCAGTTTGTAAGACAAGCTTTTCTCTGTACCTCGGTACAAGTGACAATAATAAACCAATACCAATACCAATACTAATCAGCCCACCTACATTTTCATCCTACGTTTGTGTCATCTGCCTTTTCCTGGTCACCATCCTATCACATATATTGTTTTCTCCATCTCTCCAACCTCCCTGCAGCTTAACACAAGTCTGTTTTCTATAGTTCTGATCGAAGGTCTGTTGACCTCAAATGTTAATTCTGTTTTTCTCTCCCCACAAACTCTCCTCTTCTCGAATTCTGGCCTCTCGAATACCCCAATTTTGATCTACCACTGGCTGCCATGCCTTTAACCACCAACCTTCTAAGGAATTCCCTCCCTCAACCTCTCCAGCTCTCTCTCTCCCTGTTCTGAAGAAGCTTCGTAAAACACTTCTCAGTGACAAGGCTGTTGGTTAGGTTACCTGTCCAAATAGCTCCTTATGTGAACAGGCATCACACTTTGTTTGACAATACTCCCATGAAGCACATTGAGATGTGCTGGCCCTGGAGAGGGTCCAGAGGAGGTTCACAAGAACGATCTTGGGAATGTATGAGGAGTATGAGGAGTGTTTGATGGCTCTGGGCCTGTAATCATTGAAACCTACTGGATACTGAAAGGCCTGGATAGAGTGGACGTGGAGAGGATGTTTCCATCAGTAGGAGAGTCTAGGATTTGAGGGCACAGCCTCAGAATAAAGGGACATCCCTTTAAAACTGAGATGAGGAGGAATTTCTTCAGCCAGAGGATGGTAAATCTGTGCCACAGAGGACTGTGGAGACCAAGTCATTGGGTGTATTTAAGGCAGAGATTGATAGGTTCTTGATTGGTAAGGGGGGGTTAAGGGTTAAGGGGAGAAGGCGGGATAATGGGGTTGAAGAAAAACTCAACCATGATGGAACGGCAGAGCAGAATCATAGAACATAGAACATAGAACGTAGAACAGTACAGCACAGGAACAGGTCCTTCGGCCCACAATGTTGTGCTGAACTAATTAAACCAGTAATGAAATGCCTAGTTTAACTAATCCCTTCTGCCTACACAATGTCCATATCCTTCCATTCTCTGCACATTCATGTGCTTATTTAAGAGCCTCTGAAACGTCTCTGTTTGCCTCCACCACCACCCCTGGCAGCGCATTGCAGGCACCCACCACTCTCTGTGTAAAAAACTTGCCCCACACATCTCCTTTGAACTTATCCCCGCACCGTAAATGCATGCCCTCTAGTGTTAGACATTTCGACCTTGGGAAAAAGATACCGGCTGTCTATCTATGCCTCTCATAATCTGGTAAGCTTCTATCAGGTCTCCCCTCAGCCTCCGCTGCTCCAGAGAAAACAACCCAAGTTTGTCCAACCTTTCCTTATAGCTCATGCCCTCTAATCCAGGCAGCATCCTGGTAAACCTCTTCTGCACCCCCTCCAAATCCTCCACTTCCTTCCTATAATGAGGCGACCAGAATTGAACGCAACACTCCAGATGCGGCCTAACCAGAATTTTATAAAGCTGTAACACGCCAAAGGGCTGAAGGGCTCAAGTCACAAATTCTCAGTGGGCCAAATGGCCTAATCCTGTTCCTATATCTGATGGTCTTATGGGACACCTTGCCACAACACAAACATCACAGTAATAAAAGTGATTGTCTTCAAAAAATTCATCGATAGGGGTTGAACAACATTCCGATGCCCATTCCTGGTTTGCAGTGAACAGAATATTCCCATTTATTGTGTTGTTTCGGAATCTCTAGTGTAGTGGTACTATTACAGCGCCAGCGACCCGTGTTCAATTCCGGCCACTGTCTGTAAGGAGTTTGTATGTTCTCCCCGTGTGTGCGTGGGTTTCCTCCCACATTCCAAAGACGTACGGGTTAGGATGCTGTGGGCATGCTATGTTGGCGCTGGAAGTGTGGCGACACTTGCGGGCTGCCCCCAGAACACTCTACGCGAAAGATGCATTTCACTGTGTGTTTCAATGTACATGTGACTAATAAAGAAATCTTAGCAGTTTTACTGAAAGCCAGTCCCGTCTTGTAGGAATGATGTTTAATGTTTTAAAGTAGGTATTAAATATAAAAATATATATTTGAGCACATATTTTGTCAGCATAAGATGCAGGTTGGTGGGGATACTGTGAGTGAAACTGGTTCCACTGGCATAGAAATAGGGGGAGATGCTTTAGCGGGGGAAAGGGGTGAGGTAGGAGAGCTGAATTGATGTCATCTGTTTAATGGCATCAGCTCAACTTAAAATTACACCAAAACTCAGTCTGGCTTCAGGGAGGAGCTGGATTCTCTGTAGCAACAGTGTGAAATGTTTTGAATGGGCAAGGAGGAAAGAGGAGAGTGAGTGGACTAATTGGGAAACTCTTCTGCAGTGCTGGCAGGACACTATGGGCCGAATGGCCTTCTTCCCTGCTGTATTGTTCAATGATCCCCTAAGGCTAACTCAGAATCACGAGAATTTGCATTTTCTGTTTCTATGAAAGATGGAAAACAGTTGCAAATCCTACCACAACGTATGCAAAGCCACAGGGAAGATACAAAGAACTAGTCTTGTGCTAGGTGGGGCTGGAGAGAGGAGGCATTGAGGCAACTGGAGTAGAAGCGAGAGGGTGAAAGGGAGGAACACCCCCAGCACATTGTCCACTGTCGGGGGAGTAGCGGAATGCGGGTCCCAAATCGGGAAGTGGGAGCAGAAGAATTGCACAGAGGGATCCTAGTTGTTAGAGAGAGATGAAGGCTTTCAATGACTAGAAAGAGTGTTTGTACATACAGCCATTGTAGAGATGGATTCTGTGTGGAAATAATGATTTGCATTTAGATGGTGCCTTAATATACTTAGAAATACTTACAATAGAACATATAGAACAAAGGACAGTACAGCACAGGAACTTTGATCCACAATGCTAATTTAAACTGCACATGGTCTATATCGCTCCATTCCCTGCATGTTCATGTGCTTATTTAAATGTCCCTTAAACGTTGCTATCATATCTGTTTCCACCAACACCCCTGGCAGCCCGTTCCAGGCACCCACCACTGCCTGTGTAAAAAAACTTGCCCCGCACATCTCCTTTAAACTTTCCCCTCTCACCAGAACATTATGCCCTCTTAGTATTTGACATTTCCACCCTGGGAAAAAGATTCTGGCTATTTACCCTACGCCTCTCATAATTTTATATACTTCAATTAGGTCACCCCTCAGCCTCTGACGCTGCAGAGTAAACAGCTTTAGTTTGTCCAACCTCTCCTAATATTCTCTAAACCAGACAACATCCCAGTAAACCTCTTCTGCACCCTCTCCAAAACCTTCCCATTCCTTCCTGTAATGGGGCGACCAGAACCGCGCACAATACTCACACAATCAGATGATGAGAGGCATTGATCGTGTGGATAGTCAGAGGCTTTTTCCCAGGGCTGAAATAGTTGCCACAAGAGGACACAGGTTTAAGGTGATGGGGAGTAGGTACAGAGGAGAAATCAGGGGTAAGTTTTTTACTCAGAGAGTGGTGAGTGTGTGGAATGGGCTGCCGGCAATGGTGGTGGAGGCGGATATGATAGGGTCTTTTAAGAGACTTTTGGATGGGTACATGGAGCTATAGGTACATGGATCCGTAAGCCTAGTAATTTCTACGGTAGGGGCATGTTTGGCACAACTTTGTGGGCCAAAGGGCCTGTAAGTGCTGTAGGTTTTCTATGTTTCTATGTTTCTGCTCCCATTATGGCCAGACCTAAGTTTTATACAGCTGCACATGACCTCCTGAATTTTATACTCAGCACCCCAACTGATGAAGGCAAGAATGCTGTACACCTTCTTTACCACCTTACCTACTGGTGTTGCAACTTTCAGGGAGCTAAGGACTTGATTAGTGGGTTTTCGTAATTCATGGGTTTTCATACCAGCGGAAAATGAAGCCAGGTACAATTCACAGAGAACTGCAAGGAGAGTGGGGGGCAAGTGAGGACAGAGAGAGGCATCAAGTCAAGTCGAGTTTACTGTCATGTGCACGAGTGCGGTGAGGTACAGGTGCAGTGAAAAACTTGCTTGCAGCAGCATCACAGGCATGTGGCTTAAGACAACAGAGAATTTCAATTATACATAAATTATACAAGGCCATGAAGAAAAAATAAACGCTGTGTTCAAAACCAGACGTCAGTGCAAAAAGACACAATCAGACACAAGTCCATGATAGTGCAAGAGGTGTCATAGAGTCATAGAGTATTACAGTACAGAAACAGGCCCTTCGGCCCATCTAGTCCATGCCGACCTGATCTTCTGACTAGTCCCATCTACCTGCACCCAGACCATATCCCTCCAAACCCCTCCCATCCATGTACCTATCCAAACCGCTCTTAAATGTTACAATTGAACCCGCGTCCACCACTTCCGCTGGCAGCTCGTTCCACACTCACACCACCCTCTGAGTGAAGAAGTTCCCCCTCAGATTCCCCTTAAATATTTCACCTTTCACCCTAAGCCTATAGTTCTAGTCTCACCCAACCTGAGGGGAAAAAGCCTGCGTGCATTCACCCTATCTATACCCCTCATAATTTTGTATACCTCTACAAGATCTCACCTCATTCTCCTGCGCTCCAGGGAATAAAGTCCGAACCTATTCAACCTTTCCCTATAACTCAGGTCCTCAAGTCTCGGCAACATCCATGTAAATTTTCTCTATTGATGTCTTTCCTGTAGGTAGGTGACCAGAACTGCACACAACACTCTAAACTCGGCCTCACCAACATCTTGTACAACTTCAACATAACATCCCAACTCCTGTACTCAATGCCTTGATTTATGAAGGCCAAAGTGCCAAAAGTTCTCCTTATGACCCTATCTACCTGTGATGCCACTTTCCATAGAACCATAGAACCATAGAACCATACAGCACAAAACAGGCCCTTTGGCCCACCATGTTGTGCCGTCCATCAGACCACCCTCACACTACCTAACCCCTTCCTCCCGCATATCCCTCTATCTCACGTTCCTCCATATGCCTATCCAACAAGCTCTTGAACCTGTTCAATGTATCTGCCTCCACCACCACCCCAGGCAGTGCATTCCATGCACCAACCACTCTCTGGGTGAAAAACCTCCCTCTGACATCTCCCCTGAACCTCCCCTGAACCTGACATCTCCCCTGAACTTTAAAGCCATGACCTCTCGTCTTGAGCATTGGTGCCCTGGGAAGGAGGCGCTGACCGTCTACTCTATCTATTCCTCTCAATATTTTATATACCTCTATCATGTCTCCTCTCATCCTCCTCCTTTCCAGTGAATAAAGCCCTAGCACCTTAAGCCTCTCCTCATATTCAATACTCTCCAATCCAGGCAGCATCCTGGTAAACATCCTCTGCACCCTCTCCAATGCCTCCACATCCTTCCTATAATGAGGCGACCAGAACTGAACACAGTACTCTAAGTGTGGCCTAACTAGAGTTTTGTAAAGCTGCATCATCACCTCACGGCTCTTAAACTCAATCCCGCGATTTATGAAAGCCAACATCCCATTGGCCTTCTTAACTGCTCTTTCCACCTGTGAGGCAACTTTCAATGAACTGTGAATATGAACCCCCAGATTCCTCTGCTCCTCCACACTGCCAAGTACCTTGCCACTTACCTTGTACTCTGCCCTGGAGTTTGTCCTTCCAAAGTGTACCACCTCACACTTCTCCAGATTGAACTCCATCTGCCACTTGTCAGTCCAGCTCTGCATCCTATCAATATCCCTCTGTAAGCTCTGACAGCCCTCCACACTATCCACAACACCGCCGATCTTAGTGTCGTCCGCAAACTTACTAACCCAGCCCTCCACCCCGTCATCTAAGTCATCTATAAATATCACAAAAAGTAGAGGTCCCAGAACCGATCCCTGCGGGACACCACTAGTCACTGCCTTCCAATCCAAGGGCACTCCTTCCACCACAACCCTCTGCTTTCTACATGCAAGCCAATTCCTAATCCACACAGCCAAGCTTCCTTGGATCCCTTGGCCTCTGACCTTCTGAAGAAGCCTACCATGAGGAACCTTATCAAATGCCTTACTAAAATCCATGTAAACCACATCCACCACACTGCCCTCATCAATCTTCCTGGTCACCTCCTCAAAGAACTCTATTAGGCTTGTGAGGCAAGATCTTCCCTTCACAAAGCCATGTTGGCTGTCCCTAATCAGTCCATGATTTTCAAGGTGTTCATAAATCCTATCCCTTAGAATCCTTTCTAACAGCTTACCCACCACAGACGTGAGACTCACTGGTCTATAATTCCCTGGCCTATCCCTATTACCTTTTTTGAACAAGGGGACAACATTCGCAACCCTCCAATCCTCCGGCACCACCCCTGTAGACAACGAGGACTCAAAGATCCTTACCAGCGGTTCAGCAATCTCCTCCCTAGCCTCTCGAAGCAGCCTGGGGAAAATCCTGTCAGGCCCTGGAGATTTATCTGTCTTAATATTATTTAACAACTTCAACACATCCTCCCTCTTTATATCAACAACCTCGAGAACAATACCCCTACCAGCACTCCCTTCCGCATCATCAAGACCCCTCTCCCTGGTGAATACCGAAGAGAAGTACTCATTGAGAACTTCTCCCACTTCCGCCGCCTCCAGGCACATTCTCCCACCTTTGTCCTTAATCGGACCTACCTTCACCCTAGCCATCCTCCTACCCTTCACGTACTTGAAAAAGGCCTTGGGATTTTCCTTAACCCTACTAGCCAAAGCCTTTTCATGTCCCCTTCTAGCTCTCCTCAGCTCTTTCTTAAGTTCCTTCCTTGCTACCCTATATTCCTCACGGGCCCTGTCTGAACCTTGCTACTTATACCTCACGTATGCTACCTTCTTCTCCCTAACAAGTCGTTCCACCTCTCTCGTCACCCACGGTTCCTTCACCCTGCCATTCCTTCTCTGCCTCACCGGGATATATTTATCCCTAACATCCTGCATAAGATCCCTGAACATCGACCACATCTCCATGGTACATTTTCCTTCAAAAAGGACATCCCAATTTACACTCCCAAGTTCTCTCCTTATAGCCTCGTAGTTAGCCCTTCCCCAATTGAAAAACCTCTTGTCCTCTCTGCACCTGTCCCTGTCCATGACAATTTTAAAGGTTATGGAGCAATGGTCACTGTCCCCCAAATGCTCACCCACCGAGAGATCTCTCACCTGACCCGGTTCATTACCTAAAACTAGATCTAATATGGCATTCCCTCTAGTCGGCCTGTCAACATACTGCGTCAGGAATCCCTCCTGGACATATTTAACAAATTCCGTCCCATCTAAACCTTTGGCACTAAGCAGGTTCCAGTCTATATTTGGGAAGTTGAAGTCTCCCATTATAACAACCCTGTTATTTTTGCTTCTCTCCAAACACTGCCTGCCAATCTGCTCCTCTATATCTCTACTGCTACCGGGGGGCCTATAGAATACTCCTATTAGAGTAACTGCTCCTTTCTTGTTCCTTAATTCCACCCATATGGACTCTAGAGATGATCCTTCTACAACATCCATCTTTTCCACAGCCGTAACAGTGTCCCTGAACAGTATCGCCACCCCTCCCCCTCTTCTCCCCCCTTCCCTATCCCTCTTAAAACACCGAAAACCAGGAATATTCAATATCCACTCCTCTCCTGACATCAGCCACGTCTCAGTAATAGCCACGATATCATAGTCCCCCATACTTATCCAAGCCGTCAGTTCATCCCCCTTATTCCTGACACTTCTTGCATTTAAGTAAACACACTTCAGTCCATCTACCTTACTACTTTTATAGCCTGTATTCTGCTTCACCTTCCCCAAAGCCTCTCTACCTGTTTGATCTAACTTTTCCCCATTCCCTTCTTCCTCTGACCTACTCCTCCGGTTCCCTTCCCCCTCACAAACTAGTTTAAACCCTCCTGAACCACCCTAGCAAATCTCGCCGCAAGGATATTGGCCCCCTTCTGGTTCGGGTGTAACCCGTCCTCTCTGTACAGGTCCCACATTAAATCATTAATATAGATGATAAACAACAATGGACCCAGCACCGATCCCTGCAGCACACCACAGGCTTCCAGTCAGAGAGACAACCATCTACTACCACTCTCTGGCTTCTCCCGCTAAGTCAACGTTGAATCCAATTGGGTACTTCATCCTGAATGCCACACAACTTAACTTTCTGGACCAGCCTCCCATGGGGACTTTGTCAAATTTCTTGCTAAATTCCATGTAGACAACATCCACCGCCTTTCCCTCACCGACCTTCTTGGCAACCTCCTTGAAAAACTCCATAAGATTGGTTAGACATGACGTACCACACACAAAGTCATGTTGACTATCCCTAATCTGGCCCTGTCTATCCAAATATTTATATATCCTGTCCCTTAGAATACCTTCCAATAATTTACCCACAACTGATGTCAGGCTCACCGGCCCATAATTTCCTGGTTTATTCTTGGAGCCTTTCTTGAACAATGGAACAACATCAGCTATCCTCCAGTCCTCTGGCACTTCACCCGTGGCTAAGGACGTTTTAAATATCTCTGCCAGGGCCTCCGAAATTTCTGCACTAGCTTCCCACAAGGTCCGAGGGGAAACCTCGTCAGGCCCTGGGGATTTATCCATCTTCATTTGCCTCAAGCCAGCCAGCATCTCCTCTTCCGTAATCCGGATACGGTCCATGACCTTACTACTCTTTTGCCTCAGCTCTATGGACTATGTGTCTGTCTCCAGAGTAAATACAGATGCATTTAATAAATTATCCATAGTGTTCCGTTGCTGAGCTAGGGTTAGGGTTGTGCAAGTCAGTTCAAGAACCTAACGATTGTGGGACAGTCGCTGTTCCTGAACCTGGTGGTGTGGTACTTCAGGCTTCTGTACTTCCTGCCCAATGGTAGTGGCGAGAATGATGGGAAGACAAGAGCAGGAGACACAAGAGGTGGCAGATGCTGGAAATCTGGAGGAACTCAGCGGGTCAGGAAGCATCTGTGGAGAGAAATGGAGAGTTGACATTTTGCGTTGAGACCCTTCATCTGGACCGGCTGGCCATTTCCTTCCATAGATGGCTGCCTGACCCACTGAATTCCTCCAGCCCCTTTGTGTGGGAGACAGAGTTGGATTAGTTAAGACAATGAACAACTGAGCAATGCAGGTAGGTAAGCTCCCAAGTCCAGTGTCCTGTCTCTGCAGTGCCACCTTGGGTAGGGGTAACAGTGGTGGTCCCAGCATCATGAGTGGCCTTTCCCCACCTGATCACTACACCTCCTGGGATGTGGTCTTTGGGAAAAGCTGGACTTGGCTTGGTTGTGAATCCTCTCTATGCCCACTGTCTTGATAATATTTCCAGCCCGGGTCTCCTTGCTAACAACTTCAATGGGTAAAGAACCAAAGGATGCCTGGTACCTAATGCCAGCTGAACTGTATCCCAAAGAGACCAGGCATCACCACGCTGGCCTTCATCAGAAGCTCCTGAATAGAAGTTGGGACGTTATGTTGAGTTGTACAAGACGTTGGTGAGGCCGCATTTGGAATATTGTATTCAGTTTTGGTCATTCTACAAAAAGGAAAGATAAGATATCTTTATTAGTCACATGTACATTGAAACACACAGTGAAATACATCTTTTGCGTAGAGTGTTCTGGGGACAGCCCACAAGTGTTGCCACGCTTCCAGTGCCAACATAGCATGCCCACAACTTCCTAACCCGTACGTCTTTGGAATGTGGGAGGAAACCGGAGCACCCGGAGGAAACCCACGCAGACACGGAGAGAAAGTACAAATTCTTTACAGACAGTGGCCAGAATTGAACCTGGGTCACAGGCACTGTAATAGCGTTACACTAACCGCTACACTACAGCGTCTGCATTAAGCTATTAAGCAGGAAAGAGTGCAGAGTTACCAGGACTCGAGGGACTGTCATGGAGAGAGGTTGAGCAGGTCGGGACTTT
The DNA here is from genome assembly GCF_009764475.1 of Pristis pectinata. Classification (NCBI taxonomy): domain Eukaryota; kingdom Metazoa; phylum Chordata; class Chondrichthyes; order Rhinopristiformes; family Pristidae; genus Pristis; species Pristis pectinata. The sequence goes on along the minus strand of NC_067405.1, from coordinate 5,234,370 downwards.
ATTCATCGGATCATAGGAGAATGAGGGGTGAACTTAAATAGAGGTGTATAAAATCATGAGGGGCATAAATAGGGTGAATATGCATAGTCTTTTTCGCAGGGTTGGAGAATGAAGAACTAGAGGGCATAGGTTTAAGGTGCGAGGGGAAAGATTTAGTAGGAACCTGAGGGACAACTTTTTCACCCAGAGGGTGGTCCGTATATGGAAGGAGCTGCCAGAGGAAGTGTTGAGGCAGGTACAGTAATGACATTTAAAAGGCACTTGGACAGATACATGGATAGGAAAGGTTTAGAGGAATATGGGCCAAATGCGGGCAAATGGGACCAGCTTAGATGGGAATCTTGGTCGGCATGGACGAGTTGGGCCAAAGGGCCTGTTTCTGTGCTGTAAGACTCCATGACTCCATGGCCAAGAGAGGGGAAGGGAAGGTGATTGTGGACTCATATTCCAAAAGGAGAGAGTGGGAAGAACTTGGGAAAAGTACAAAAGGAAAATAGATTTCAATGCAGGGGAATAATTTGGCAATTAGATGATTCTGCTGAGTCTGCTGTTTGCTTTGGCTGCAGGAGGAGGTAACTGGGGAGGAAGTGTCTGTCTGCACTGATGGATTTGAGCTTATGATTTCCTGTTTTACATCAGCTTTACTCCAGAGATCGATCCAGAGGTATAAAATTCCACTGAAGATCCTCCCCCCCCCCCCTTCATTCTCATTTCATTATTCACACTGACTTCAATCTCCCCTGGTTAACTGCACCATGTTCCTTACTCTCCTTTTCCTCCCTCTGCCTGTTGCCTGGAGATTGGAGCACAAGGTGCCATGATTTTGTGCATACGGTGTGTTTGAGTTTCTGGGATATAGACAGGGTTAACGGAAATCAGGGTCTTATCATCCTTCCCAATCTTCTGTGTTTCCAATGCACAACACACACGTGACCCCTGACATGCACAGTGTCCATCATCCAATGATGAGCGGGTTTCATGGGGTGCAGGGAATCTGGGGCGTAGGTCCTCTTTAAATAATCGACCTACCCAACTCTCCCTTGGGCCTTCCAATGCAACAGCCCACTACCATTGTACCTGGCACAGTCACACTCCCCCTCCAACCCATCGGATTCCAGCCCAGAACACCAACAATCACTCCCCAACAGCCAATCAAACCCCAACACCCAATCGCAACCACTGACTATCCCCAATACTTCAATATCCCGGAGGGGAGATTTGTTAGTGCTACTGAGGAGGGTTTAAACTAGTTTGGGAGGGGCGGGGTAATTGGTTTATTATTGTCACATGTACCCAGATACAATGAAAAGCTTTTGTTTGCGTGCCATCCAGACAGATCAGTCCGTACATAAGTACATCGAGGAGTACAAAAGGAAACCAGAATGTGGAATGCAGTGTAACAGTTACAGAGAAAGTGCAAGGGCCATAATGAGGTAGATTGAGAGATCTACCTCACATACGAGGTCCATTCAAGAGTCTGATAACAGCGGGATAGAAGCTGTGCTTTAGCCTGGTGATACGTGTTTTCAGGCTTTTGTATCTTCTGCCCGATGGGAAGGGGGGGAAGAGAGAACGACCAGGATGGGAGGAGTCCTTGATTTTGTTGGCTGCTTTCCCGAAGTAGTCAATGGAGGCTGGTTTTTGTAATAGACTGGGCTGTGTTCACAACCCTCTGCAATTTCTTGCGGTGGGACCCAAAGCAGTAGTGTGGCTGATGGGGAAGTTGAGGCAAATATAAATGTTAAAGTGAGCAGGTTCAGTAGACAGGACAGGCAGGGGCAGAGCAGGGAGCGAGGAAGGTCTGATAAACTAAACTGCATTTATTTTAATGCAAAAAGCCTGACAGGTATTGGTTTATTATTGTCACTTGAACCGAGGTACAGTGAAAAACTTGTCTTGCATACTGATCGTACAGGTCAATTCATTGCATTGATGTAGTACAGGGTAAAAACAATAACAGAATGCAGAGTGGAGTGTCACAGCAGTGCAGGCAGACAATAAGGTGCAGCGTCATAACAAGGTAGATTGTGAGGTCAAGAGTCCATCTCTTCGTATAAGGGGACCATTCAATATTACAGTGGGGTAGAAGCTGTCCTTGAGGCAGAGGAACTCAGGGCAAGAAACAAAACATGGGACTGGGATACTGTAGCCATAACAGAAATATGGCTGAGGGAGGGGCAGGACTGGCAGCTCAGTGATGCAGGATACAGATGCTACAGATGTGACAGAGGTAGGGGTAAGAGAGGAGGGGGAATTGTGTTTTTGATTTGGGAGAGGATGATCAGTGAGGCTTTATGGATGGAACTTTGAAACAGGGGATGATCACTTTGAAGGGATTGTATTATAGGCCCCCTAATCATCAGCGGGAATTAGAGGAGCAAATATGTAGAAAGCTGCAGGAATAAAAGTAGATGATTTCAACTTACCTCATATTGCCTGGGACTGCTATAGTGCAAAGGGCTTGGAGGGGTCAGAGTCTGTTTAATGTGTCCAGGAAAGTTTCCTCAAGAAATATGGAGATGGCCCTACTAAAGAGGGGACAACACTTGACCTCCTGTTGGGAAATGAGGCAGGGTAAATGACTGAAGTGTCAGTGGGGGAGCACTTTGGGATCAGTGACCCTAATGCTACTAGGTTTAAAATAGTTATGGAAGAAGATGGGATAGGCCCACAAATTAAAATCTTAAATTGGGGCAAGGCAAATTTTGAAGGCACTAGACTAACTAGCAAAGATTGTTTGGGAGAGGCTGTTTGCAGGTAAAGGGATGTCTGGCAAGTGGGAGGCTTCTACAAGTGGATTGGAAGGGTTCAGGGGCAGTATGTTCCTGTTAGGATGAAGGGCAAGGCTGGTAGGATCAGGGAACCCTGGCTGACGAGGGATATTGAGGCTCTGGTCAGGAAAAAGGAGGCATATGTCAGGTGGGATCAAGGGAACCCCTTGCGGAGTATACTTCAGAGGGGAATCAGGACGGCAAAAGAGGGCATGAGATAGCTTTGGCAGATCAGGTCCAAAGATGTTCAGGTTAGGGCTGTGGGCATGCTATGTTGGTGCCGGAAGAGTGGCCACACTTGCGGGCTGCCCCCAGCACATTCTCAGGAACGCAAAAAGACGCATTTCACTGTGTGTTTCGATGTACCTGTGACTAATAAATAAATATCTTATCTGATGTATATCTTCTATCTTAAAGGAGAATCCTAAGAGATTCTACAAATAAATTAAGAGCAAAAGGGTATCCAGAGAAAGAATAGGTCCCCTTAAGGGTTAATGTGGCCATCTATGTGTGGAGCCACAGGAGATGGCCGAGCTATGAAATGAATATTTTTCATCTGTACTTACCATGATCATGGAAACTAAGGAGTTAAGGGAAATAAATAGTGACCTTACATTAGTGGTGAGAAAGTTACTGGAGGGAATTCTGAGGGACAGGATCTACCTGCATTTGGAAAAGCAAGGGATACTCAGCAGGGCTTTGTGTGTGGGATATTGTGTCTCACAAAGTTGATTGAGCTTTTTCAAAGAGGTGATGAAGAGGATTGACCAGGGCAGGGCAGTCGACATTGCCTACATGGACTTTAGCAAGGCCTTTGTCAAGTTCCCGCCAGGTAGGCTATTCTGGAAGGTTAGAGCACCCGTGATCCAGGGTGAGACAATTGGATACAAAATTGGCTCGGTGGGTGGTAGTGGAGGGTTGTTATTCAGATTGGAGGCCTGTGACCAGTGGTGTGCCGCAGGGATCGGTGCTGGGTCCACTTGTTGTTCGTCATATATATTAATGTTGTTAACATGATTAGTAAGTTTGCAGATGCCACCAAAATTGATGCTGTAGTGGACAGTGAAGAAGGTTGTCTAAGACTACAACAGGATCTGGTTGAACTGGACAAGTGGGCCAAGGAATGGCCAGATGCAATTTAACTTGGAAACGTGCGAGATGTTGGGCTTTGGTCAGTTATACCAGGGCAGGACTTACACAGTAAATGGTGGGGCCCTGGGGAGAGTTGTAGAACAGAGAGACCAAGGGGTACAGGTACATAGTTCCCTGCAAGTGGTGACACAAGTAGACAGGGTGGTGAAGAAGATGGTTGATGTGCTTGCTTTCATTGGTCAGGGCATTGATTACAGGACTTGGGACATTATGTTGCAGCCATGCAAGATGTTGGTGAGACCACACTCGGATCATTATGCTCAGTTCTGGTCACCCAGCTAAAGAACAGATGTCATTAAGCTGGACAGAGTGCAGAAAAGATTTGCAAGGGTGTTACTGGGACTGGAGGGCTTGAGTTATGAGAAGTTGGATAGGCTGGGACTTCTTTCCCTCAGCATCGGGGGTTGAGGGATAATAACATCATGAGTGGCATATATAAGGTGGATGGTCACAGTCTCTGTTCCAGGGTAGGGGAGTCTGGAACTAGAGGGCACAGGTTTAAGGTGAGAGGGAAAAGATTTCAAAGGGACCTGGGGCAAGATTTTCACGCAGAAGATGGTGGGTATATGGAACGAGCTGCCAGAGAAAGTATTAGAAGCGGGTACAATTATGACATTTAGAAGATACTTGGACAGGTACAGAGGTAAGGAAGGTTTAGAGTGATACGGGCCAAATGCAGGCAAATGACAATAGCTCAGTTAGGCAACTTGGACAGCACGAACGAGTTGGGCCGAATGGCCTGCTTCCGTGCTGTATGACTCTGTGACTCTATTTAGGCTTGCAATGGTATGGTACTTCCAGTTCCCCTTTCAGGATGAAACAGTAGCACATTACAGTCCTTTTGGGAGTGAACTCACTGCTGTAATGTGAGAAATGTCTTGGCCAGGTTAGACAGCAAGATCCCACAATGTGATAATGACCAGAGTTTTTTTTAGAAATGTTGATTGAATCCCTGCCCTGGCTTTTTCCCTCTAACATTGCAAATGGACATTTGGAATTGGAATTAGAATTGGTTTATTGTTGTCACATGTACCAAGGTACAGTGAAAAACTTGCATATCGTTCATACAGATCAATTCATTACACAGTGCACTGAGGTAGTACAAAGTAAAACAATACAGAATTCAGAGTAAAGTGTAACAACTACAGAGAAAGTGCAGTGCAGGCAGACAATAAGGTGCAAGGTCATAACAAGGTAGATTGTGAGGTCAAGAGTCCATCTCATCGTACTAGGGAACCATTCAATAGTCTTGTAACAGTGGGATAGAAGCTGTCCTTGAGCCTGGTGGTACGTGCTTTCAGGTTTTTGTATCTTCTGCCCAATGGGAGGGGGAGAAGAGAGAACGTCCGGGGTGGGTGGGGTCTTTGATTATGTTGGCTGCTTTACCGAGGCAGCGAGAAGTGCAGACAGAGTCCATTGAGGGGAGGCTGATTTCCGTGATGTGCTGAGCTGTGTTCACAACTCTCTGCAGTTTCTTGTGATCACAGGCAGAGCAGTTGCCATACCAAGCCGTGATGCATCCGGATAGGATGCTTTCTATGGTGCATCGATAAAAGTTGGTGAGGGTCAATGGCAACATGTCAAATTTCTTTAGCCTCCTGAGGAAATAGAGGTACATGGATAGAAAAGGTTTTGAGGAACAGGGGTCAAGACAAGCAAATGGGACTAGCTCAGGTAGACAACTTGGTTGGCCTGGATGAGTTGGGGCAAAGGACCTGTTTCCATGCTGTATAACTGTGACTCTATGACCTTTGGCCACCTGCTGTCCACACCAATCCCCAACAATTGGTTCTCACTGCAATTCTCTCCCTAACCCTCACCCCAACCACTTCTGGTCCATTTCCCTGGCCTTCCCCATCAAACTCTGACTCCCAAACACACCAGATCTCCTTCATACATCTGCACTGACAGTGCTCAGGTAAGTAAGATGTTACCTCAATGTAGCCTGATGCAGCCGTGCACAAGACGTATGCCTTAGGCATGTACTACAGAAGTTTCCTCAATAGATTCAACGTTGGCTTAGTGGGAGAAGCCAGAGAGTGGTAATAGATGGTTGTCTCTCTGACTGGAGGCCTGTGACTAGTGGTGTGCTGCAGGGATCAGTGCTGGGTCCATTGTTGTTTATCATCTATATTAATGATTTAGATGATAATGTGGTAAACTGGACCAGCAAATTTGTGGATGACACCAAGACTGGGGGCATAGTGGACAGCGAGGAAGGCTATCAAAGCTTGCAGCGTGATCTGGACTAGCCGGGAAAATGGACTGAAAAATGGCAGATAGAATTTAATGCAGACAAGTGTGAGGTGATGCACTTTGGGAGGAGAAACCAGGGTAAGACTTACACAGTGAATGGTAGGGCTCTGAGGTGTGTGGTAGAACAGAGGGATGTGGGAATACAGATCCATAATTCCTTGAAAGTGGCATCCCAGGTAAATAGGGTCATAAAAAGAGCTTTTGGCACATTGGCCTTCATAAATCAGGGCATCGAGTACAGGAGTTGGGCTGTTATGTTGGAGTTGTATAAAACTTTGGTGAGGCCAAATTTAGAGTATTGTGTGCAGTTCTGGTCACCTACCTACAGGAAAGATATCAATAAGCTTGAAAGAGTGCAGAGAAAATTTACACAGATGTTGCCAGAACTTGAGTTATAGGGATAGGTTGAATAGGTTCGGACTTTATTCCCTGGAGCACAGGAGAATGAGGGGAGATCTTATAGAGGTATACAAAACTATGAGGGGTATATATATGCATGCAGGCTTTTTCCTCTCAGGTTGAAATTTCCACTCAGGTTCCCCTAAGACTAGAACTAGAGGTCATAGGTTTAGGGTGAAAGGTGAAATATTTAAGGGGAATCTGAGGGGGAACTTCTTCACTCAGAGGGTGGTGCAAGTGTGGAACGAGCTGCCAGCGGAAGTGGTGGATGCGTGTTCAATTGTAACATTTAAGAGAGGTTTGGATAGGTACATGGATGAGAGAGGTACGGAGGGATATGGTCCAGGCGCAGATAGATGGGACTAGGTAGAAAACCAGGCTGGCATGGACTAGATGGGCCAAAGGGACTGTTTCTGTGCTGTAGTGCTCTATGACGCTATGGCCCATGTGTGGAACATATTTTGGCCAGTTTTTACTTCAAAAATAAACCTTATTCATGAAAATATACACAGAAAATACTGACCAGCAATTGTTTAACGCACTGTTATGGACACTGACCCAATCCTGCAGAGGGTCGTAGACTCAGCCAGCTCCATCACAGGCACAACCCTCCCCGCCATCGAGGACATCTTCAAGAGGCGGTGCCTCAAGAAGGCAGCATCCGTCACTAAGGACCCTCGCCACCCGGGACATGCCCTCTTCTCGTTACTGCCATCGGGGAGGAGGTACAGGAGCCTGAAGACCTAATGATTCAGGAACAGCTTATTCCCCTCCGCCATCAGATTTCTGAACGGTCCATGAACCCATGAACACTACCTCGTTATTCCTTTTTTTTTGCACTGTTTATTTACTTTTGTAATTTTTTCATAATTTGATGCCTTTGCGCTGTACTGTTGCCGCAAAAACAACAAATTTCACGTCATCTAAGTCACAGATGATAAACCTGCTTCTGATCTGATTCCACATCGCTCAAGTTTTTCTCCTCCTCTCCATCACTTTTACCTCTTTTTCTCCCTTTCTCTCTCACTTTTTCTTCCCCTCTCCCTTCCATCACTTCCGAGAAGGTGCGTTGCACCCAGAAGCCATTTGATCTATTTGCACCGTAGAATAGATGTATGCAAATGAGTTTGTTAATGTTCTGTTGTTCAGCATCTTTTGCATATTGTGACCAGGCACACTAACCCTCAGCCTATTGGAGTTGAAAGGTTTTTTTAAATTCATCTTCCCTGTAACCCCCTTTCATATAATCATAGCATTTAGTACTTTTGATTGCCATGATGTTTTTTCTAAACCAATCCCCCATTCTGTGACGTGCACAGCTGTATAAATAAGGTCCCGGGACAGCTGTTTTCCGTTTTCTTCTACCTCTGGCTCATTCTCTATTGTTCCCTGTCTGAGGTGGTTGGCTTTCGTACAATCTCTCATCCCACCTCAGGCAGTTGAGAGAGAGATAAAGAGACACAGCGAGAAGGAAGGACATTTAAAATGGTAAGTGGCTTGAACACAGCTGGTGGACCCAAACCTTTAAACTGTTGAAACTAAAGGTGGAGTGTTACGATTTCTTTTAATCTGATGATGTGAACCCAAGCTGTTGTCTTAGGGGTCAGTTCTGGTTACAGAGGAGGGATCACTCTGATGGGAAACAATGGGGAGACAGTTTGGGGAGCAGTTACTCGGGGTGAAGTCAGAGAGTAAGGGTTTCATCGAATTGCTTTAAGTACGGCTAAACTGAGGGCCCCAAAAATTCTGCTGGAGTCAGGGAAGGATTTCTTTTGAGTAAAGGGAGACGATCTCAGTGTCCACTTGGGCTAATTCTCCAGGGAGTCCTCATCCTCACTGAACTCTCCATGTGCGCCTATCTTTGGGGGCTAGGTCATCCCAGGGACAGTCCAAGTCACGGGAGTTCGAGTTGCCAGCTATCACAACTGCAGCTATGCACTGACAATGAAAGCCAACCACTTAACACAAACTAAAAAATGCTGCAAATTTTTAAGGGGTGCACTTTCCCCTGTGTTGGAGAATCTAATGCAAGTGGAAATGTGTCTGTCTGACAGTGTGTGTGCCTGTGTGTGTTTCTGTCTTTCTGAGTATGTATTTGGGAGTGTGTGTGTGTGTGTGTGTGTGTGTGTGTGTGTATCTGTCTGTCTGTAGGTCTGACTGACTCTGTGTGTTTCTGTCTGATTGTGTCTGTGTGTATCTGTCTGTCTGCAGGTCTGACTGCATGTGTGCGTGTGTGCGCGTGTGTGCGTGCGCGTGCGTGTGTGTGCATGTGTGCGTGCGCGTGTGTGTGTATGTGTGTTTCTGAGTGACTGTGTGGCTTTCTGTGTGTGTGTTTCTGTCTGAGTGTGTGCGTGTGTTTCTAAGTGACTGTGTGTGTGTTGCTGTCTGAGTGTGTGCGTGTGTGTGTTTCTCTGAGTGTCTGTTTCGTGTGTGTGTGTGAGACTGAGTGTGTGTCTGAGTGTGTGTGTGTGAGTGTGTGAGTGTGTAAGTGTGTGTCCTGCTTCACTCTCATTCCTTTTATTGCTTCTTAGGGGCCATTTCTGAATTTGAAAAAATGTGATTTAAGAAGGAGCGAAGGGGGGATTCAGAACTTGGCTGAGTTCAGAGCTTATCTCAGGCTCTGTGTACATTTTAAAAATCTGCAGATGGGACTTTTTTGACTGGGTTAATGCAACTTTATCATGAAGAGGCAAATGGTTTATATTAACCTAATCTAACACGTTCAGGTTAGCTGTGTGCAACGCATTCCAATTGTGTGACGGCAACTAGCCGTGAAATGGGAGCTTTATAAGTTTTTTTGCAAAGTGCATTTTTCGCCCTTTCTCTTGGCCTTCTGCCAATCTCCCCCATTTCCTGGCAGTGCTGTGATTGGCCACCTTCTGTTTCCATTCAGCAGTCTTCTGGCGTCTGTGGAATTTGGGCTGTAGTTACACCGACACCTGTGCACAACTTGCTGCTGCCAACACTTGCGTTGCACTGGGATCCATGTCTAGGCAGGAATCAGCTGAATGTATGCGTGTGTGCATGCCTGTGTATGTCCATATGTGTACACGTATGTGTATCCACAAAGGAAGCTCAACATGGGAATACCTCTCTTGATCTCTTTCCCTTTCCCTTCCCTTGCCTCTGTTCCTTTTTATCTTTTTGTCTTTTTTTCCACGATCATTTTCATTTCTCCTTCTCATCCTTTCTCTCTTTCTCTTTCTTTGATCAGAGTCACAGAGTCATACAGCAGGGAAACAGGCCCCTCGGCCCAACTGGTCTATGCCGACCGAGATGTCCACCTAATCTAGTCCCATTTGCCCGCATTTGGCGCATATCCCTCTAAACCGTTCCTATCCATGTACCTGTCCAAGTGTCTTCTAAATGTTGTTATTGTACCTGCCTCAACCACTTCCTCTGGCAGCTCGTTCCATATACGGGCCACCCTCTGGGTGAAAAAGTTGCTCCTCAGGTTCCTATTCAATCTCTCCCCTCTCGCCCTAAACCTATGCCATCAAGTTCTTGATTCCCCAACCCTGGGAAAAAAACTATGTCCATTCACCCAATGTATGCCCCTCATAAGAACATAAGAAATAGGAGCAGGAGGAGGCCATTTGGCCCATCAAACCTACTCCACCATTCAATAAGATCATGGCTGATCTGGCCATGGACTCAGATCCACCTACCTGCCTTTTCCCCATAACCCTTAATTCCCCTGCTATGCAAAAATCTATCTAACTGTCTCTTAAATATATTTAATGAGGTAGCCTCTACAGCAGAGAATTCCACAGATTCACTGCGCTCTGGGAAAAGCAGTTTAGAACATAGAACAGTACAGCACAGTACAGGCCCTTTGGCCCATGATATTGTGCTGACCTATATAAACACCTTCTCCACAATCAATCGAACCTTTTTTTCCTGCACAGCCCATAATCCTTCATTTTTCTTACTTCTATGTGCCTATCTAAGAGCCTTTTAAATGTCCCCATTGTATCAGCCTCTACCACCACCCCCAGCAGTGCATTCCAGGCACCCACCACTCTCTGTGTAACGAACCTACCTCTGACATCTCCCCTGAACATTCCTCCTCTGACCTTAAACGGATGTCCTCTGGTATTGGCCATTGCCGCCCTGGGGAAAAGGTGCTGGCTGTCCACTCTATCTATGCCCCTCATAATCTTATACACCTCTATCAAGTCACCTCTCATCCTGCATCACTCCAAAGAGAAAAGCCCGAACTCGCTCAACCTTTCCCCATGAGACATAAGAGAAGATAAAATGTACGGGTTAGGAAGTTGTGGGCATGCTATGTTGGCACAAGAAGTGTGGCGACACTTGCGGCTGCCCCCAGAACACTCTACGCAAAAGATGCATTTCACTGTGTGTTTCGATGTACATGTGACTACTAAAGATATCTTTCTGTAAGCCTTGTGTACTCTTTCTGACTCTGAACATCTTCTGCTTAAATTAAACTGTTCAGAGGCTGGGCATCGCAATGCAAAGTTCATGTGGTCAATAATCGATCCAAACCATCTTCTTGCACAGAGCCAGAAAACAAGTGCGGACTCTGTGAATGGGGTAAAGCTGGGTTTTAAACAGAGAACGCTGCAAGTGCTCAGCAGATCAAGCAGCATTTAAGGTTATTGGACTGAAAGGCCATTTCTGACCTGGACATTTCCAGCTCTTATTACTAATCCATCTGGGGTTGATGCTAACTAATCAGTGCATGTCTCTCTTGACTATCCTCCATTTTCAGGAATCAGAATCACTAACTTATATGATATGAAATGTGTTGTTTTGCGGCAGCAGTACAGTGTAAGATATAAAAATCTATAAATTACAAAAATAAATAAATAGTGCAAAAACAAAAGGGATAACGAGGTAGTGTTCATAGGTTCATGGACCGTTCAGAAATCTGAAGGCAGACGGGAAGAAGCTGTTCCTGAATCGCTGAGTGTAGGTCTCCTGTACCTCCTCCCTGATGTAGTAACATGAAGGGGGCATGTCTCGGAAGGTGAGGGTCCTTAGTGGCTTCTTAAGTAGTTAGGATGCAGTTAGGGATGGGCACTAAGGTCTAGACCTAGCTCAGGACATCCATTTCCCTCAGATGAATAATAAACTAATAGAATAACTCACTTCTCCCACAGCGTGAATGTATCTCCATCCATGTTGGCCAGGCTGGTGTCCAGATGGGCAATGCCTGCTGGGAGCTGTACTGTCTCGAACATGGCATCCAGCCCAATGGCCATAGACTGGACGGCAAAAGCAACGCGGAGGCTGACGACTCATTCGACACCTTCTTCTGTGAGATGGGGTCTGGGAAACATGTGCCCAGGGCGATCTTTCTGGACCTGGAACCATCTGTGATCGGTAATGGAAATGTTCAATGACTAGAAGGTTGATACTTAGCAGTGAGAATCTGGTTCTCTGTTATCTGAAACTGGATTCATCAGTAACTACAAAGACAATTGAATACATTTCTGAAAAAGAAGTTCCTTGCAGTGCAATGCAGTAGGAGGGTAGTGGGGTTAATTGGATAGTCTGAAAGCACATACCCCCAGGCTCAAGGACAGCTTCTGTCCCACTGTTATAAGACTATTGAACAGTCCCCTAGTACGATAAAATGAACTCCTGACCTCACAATCTACCACGTTATGGCCTTGCACCTTATTGTCTGCCTGCACTGCACTTTCTCTGTAGCTGTAACACTGTTATTGTTTTCTGCATTCTGTTATTGTTTTCCCTTGTACTACCACAATGCACTGTGTAATGATTTGACCTGTACGAACGGTATGCAAGAAAGGTTTTTCACTGTACCTCAGTACAAGTGACAATAATAAACCAATTCCAATTCCAATTCTTTAAAAGTGCTGTCCCAAGAAAGGACAAATTGAAAATTGGTAAATTGGTTTATTATAGTCACATGTACCGAGGTACTGTGAAAAACTTTGTTTTGCATGCCATCCATACAGATCAATTCATTTCAACAGTGCATTGAGGTAGTACAAGGGAAAACAATAACAGAATGCAGAATAAAGTGTTACCATTACAGAGAAAGTGCAGTGCAGGCAGACAATAAGGTGCAAGGTCATAAAGAGGTAGACTGTAAGGTCAAGAGTCCATCTTATCGTACAAGGAGACCATTCAATAGTCTTATAACAGCGGGATAGAAGCTGTCCTTGAGCCTGGTGGTACGTGCTTTCAGGCTTTTGTATCTTCTGCCCAATGGGAGGGGGGAGAAGAGAGAATGTCCGGGATGGGTGGGGTCTTTGATTATGTTGGCTGCTTTACCGGGGCAGTGAGAAGTGTAGACATGGAGGGGAGGCTGGTTTCTGTGATGTGCTGAGCTGTGTCCACAACTCTCTGCAGTTTCTTGCGGTCTCGGGCAGAGCAGTTGCCATCTATCTCACAGGAACATCTCTACCCTGAACATCCAGTTGTGTTCAAACCACCAGGTGGTAGGAGACCAGTCCTTATGAGTAGCAAATTGTGATGGGACTGTCAAGACAGTCAAGATGATGTCCACTGCCATCTACTGGTGCAAGAATTAAAACCCATTAGAGTATTTTGTCATCTCTACTTTGAGGTTAAAGATAAATATTAAAACTGGTTGGAAAAGCAGCTGAAGGGGTTGAAGATGGGTATAATTTTTATCTTCCATTGCATAGATGTGTTCACTTTCATTTGAATGTTGAAATGATCCACAGCCAAGTGCCTGAAGAGAAGGAATGATACAAAGCAGGATCTGTCTGCTGTGTTGTGCCTGCATCAGCCATTTCAACAATCTCTCTAATTAGTCCCCCCCTTTCTGCACTCCGCGATTCCAGATCACAACAATCTTCTCATCTTCCCCTCTTACCAAGTACCTCAAATCTGTGCATCTATTTACTGACCCCATCTGTCAGTAGAAACAGTGTTTCACCTGATCTATCAACACCTTTCATAATTTTGACTGCCTCTGTTAAATCTCCCCTTAATCTTCTCTGCTGTAAGGGGAACAACAACAGCTTCTCTATATTCCGCACAAGCCAAGCTGAGTTGATGTTGTTCCCATTCTTTGTTCAGATGAGGTCCGTACTGGTGCCTATCGCCAGCTCTTCCATCCTGAGCAGCTCATCTCTGGCAAGGAAGATGCTGCCAACAATTATGCCCGTGGGCACTACACCATTGGCAAGGAACTGATTGATCCCGTCTTGGAGAGACTTCGGAAACTGGTATGGATATTTAGGGTGTAAGGTTCAGTCGTGGAATGATATGAGTCTGTTGTGTATTGAGTGCTTGTGTGTGTGTGTGTGTGTGTGTGTGTGTGTGTGTGTGTGCGCGCGCATATGGGTGTCTGTGTGTGTGGTCCTGTTTGACTCTGTGTGTGTGTGTGTGTGTGTGTGTGTGTGTGGTTCTGTCTGACTCTGTGTGTGTGTGTGTGTGTGTGTGTGTGTTGGGGTGTTCTGTCTGACTGTATACGTATGTGTGTGTGGCTCTATCTGACTGTGTTGTGTGTGTATGCGTATGTGGTTCTGTCTGAATCTGTGTGTGTGTGGTTCTGTCTGATGGGTGTGTGTGTGTGTGTGTGTGTGTGTGTGTTGGGGGGGTTCTGTCTGACTGTATACGTATGTGTGTGTGGTTCTATCTGACTGTGTTGTGTGTGTATGCGTATGTGGATCTGTCTGACTCTGTGTGTGTGTGGTTCTGTCTGATGGGTGTGTGTGTGTGTGTGTGTGTGTGTGTGTGTGTGTGTGTGTGTGTGTGTGTGTGTGTGTGTGTGCGTGTGTGTGTGCTGTTCAAAGTGCTTCAAATCTTGATTTACGGTCTCTTTTCCTAAATAAGGAGAGCACTTCTGCATTCAGTACTCCAGATGTGATCTCAGTGGTGCTCTTTTATAACCTACACCAACCTCCCAACTCTGTCAGCTTTTCTCGTTACTTGCTGCACCCACATACCAGCATTTTGCAAATCTCACGAGGACATTTAGATCCCTCTGTCTTTCAGATCTACTCAAACTCTCACTGCTTAGATAATATGCCAAAATAGAGAATTTCACATTTTCCCACATTTGTCAGATCTTTGTCCATTCACCTTAACCCATCCACATTCCTTCTTACATCCCACACTCAACGATTCAGGAACAGCTTCTTCCCCTCCACCATCAGATTTCTGAACGATCCACAAACCCATGAACACTATCTCGTTATTCTGGGGTTTTTTGCACTATTTATTTATTTTTGTAATTTATAATAACTTTATGTCTTGCACTGTACTGCTGCTGCAAAACAACAAATTTCACGTCGTATGTCAGTGATAATAAATCTGATTCTGACTCTGATTCTGATCCTCTGTACAGTGGGGGAGTGGTTTTGCCGATCAGGGACAGTGTCACAGCTGTAGAAAGGGAGGACGTCCTGGCGGTATCATCCACTGAGTCAGTGTGGGTGGAAGTCAGAAGCAGGAAGGGAGTGATCACTCTATTGGGAGTATTCTACAGACCCCCCAATAGCAGCAGAGATTCTGAGGAGCAGATCGGGAGGCAGATTTTGGAGAGGTGCAAAAATAACAGGGTTGTTGTCATGGGTGATTTCAACTTCCCTAATATTGATTGGCACCTCCTTAGTGTAAAGGGGATAGATGGGGCGGAGTTTGTTCAGTGTGTACAGGAAGGATTCCTGACACAGTATATGGACAGGCCGACTAGAGGAGAGGCCATGCTGGACATGGTACTGGGCAATGAGCCTGATCAGGTTTCAGATATCTTGGTGGGAGAGCATTTTGGAGATAGTGACCATAACTCCTTGACCTTTACCATAGCCTTGGAGAGGGATAGGAGCAGATGATAGGGGAAAGTATTTAACAGGGGGAGGGGGAATTATGATGCTATTAGGCAGGAACTTGGGAGCGTAAATTGGGAACAGATGTTCTTGGGGAAGTGCACAGCGGAAATGTGGAGGTTGTTTAAGGAATACTTGCATGGGGCTCTGGATAGGTTTGTCCCATTGAGGCAGGGTAAGGATGGTAGAGTGAAGGAACCGTGGTTGACATGAGATGTAGAATGTCTTGTCAAAAGGAAGAAAGAAGCTTACCTGAGGTTTAGAAAGCATGGATCATACAGGGCTCTGGAGAGTTACAAGGTAGCCAGGACAGAGCTTAAGAATGGACTTAGGAGAGCTAGAAGGGGGCATGAGAAGTCCTTGGTGAATAGGATCAAGCAGTGTGGAGGAACGGAGGGATCTTGGGGTCCACGTCCATAGATCCCTCAGGGTTGCCACGCAGGTCGATAGAGTTGTTAAGAAGGCCTTAAGTGTTGGCCTTCATTAGTTGGGGTATTGAGTTCAAGAGCCGCGAGGTAATGTTGCTGCTCTATAGAACTCAGATTGGACCACACTTGGAGTATTGTGTTCAGCTCAGGTTGCCTCATTATAGGAAGGATGTGGAAGCTTTAGAGAGGGTGCAGAGGAGATTTACCAGGATATTGCCTGGATTGGAGAGCATGTCTTATGAGGATAGGTTGAGTGAGCTGGGGCTTTTCTCCTTGGAGAGAAGGAGGATGAGAGGGGACTTGATAGAGGTGCACAAGATGATAAGAGGCATAGATCGAGTGGACAGTCAGAGACTTTTTCCCAGGGTGACAATGGCTAACACGAGGGGGCATAATTTTATGGTGACTGGAGGAAGATATAAGGGGGATGTCAGGGGTAAGTTTTTTTACACACAGAGTGGTGGGTGCATGGAATGCACTGCCGGCAGAGGTTGTGGGGACAGTTACATTAGGGACATTTAAGACACTCTTAGATAGACACATGAATGATAGAGAAATGGGGAGCTGTGTGGGAGGGAAGGGTTAGATAGATCTTAGAGCAGGATAAAATGTCGGCACAACATTGTGGCCCAAAGGGCCTGTACTGTGCTGTAGTGTTCTATGTTCTATGTAACTCACTTTCACATCAGTAAAACAATCATCTGAGGAGTTTTCCAGAGTACTTTTCCCATTTAATCCCAGGAATTTTTAAATGGAATTTTTGCCTCTGCCAGTACATGCACGGATAGGAAAGGTTTAGAGGGATATGGGCTAAACGCGGGCAAATCGAACTGGCTTAGATGGGACCTCAGTCAGTGTGAATGAGTTGGGCTGAAGGGCCCGTTTCCATGCTGCATGACTCTAGTCTAGGACTCTATGTCTAAGAGGAAGTAAGGACCTGTAATGATGCTCCATCCATTATCAAGGAGGTCAGGAACTGCTGGCTTTCCTGAAATATTCTTGTGATCCAGATGCCTTTATTGACAGTCATAGAGCAATACAGGATGGATAGAGGCCCTTCAGCCCAACAGGTCCATGCTGACCATGGTGCCCACCCAGCTAGTCCCAATTTCCTGCATTCAGCCCATATCCCTCCAAGCCCCACCCCTCCATGTACCTATCCAAGTGCTTCTCTGGACTCTGGGCAGGTCCCGGTGAATTGGAAGACAGCGAATGTCATACTACTGTTTAAAGCAGGGTGTAGGCAAAAGGCAGGTAACTATAGACCAGTTAGCTTAACATCTGTAGTCAGGAAAATGCTTGAAGCTATCATTCAGGAAGAAATAGTAAGACATCTGGATAGAAGTGGTTCCATCAGGCAGACACAGCATGGATTCAGGAAGGGCAGGTCCTGCTTGACATTCTTACTGGAGTTCTTTGAGGATATATGAGTGCAGTGGATGGAGGGGAACAGGTGGATGTTGTATACTTGGATTTCCAGAAGGTATTCGATAAGGTGCCACATAAAAGGCTTATCAATAAGATAAGGATGCATGGAGTTGGGGGTAATGTATTAGCATGGATAGAGGATTGGTTAACCAATAGAAGGCAGACAGTTGGGATAAATGGGTGTTTCTCTGGTTAGCAATCAGTGGTGAGCGGGGTGCCACAGGGGTCGGTGCTGGGCCTGCAACTGTTAACAATATACATTAAGGATTTGGAAGCGGGTACAGAGTGTCGTGTATCTAAGTTTGCTGATGACATTAAATTGAATGGAAAAGCAAATTGTGCAGAGGATGTGGAGAGTCTGCAGAGAGATATAGACAGGTTAAGTGAGTGGGAAGATGGAGTACAATGTTGGTAAATGTGAGGTCATCCACTTTGGAAGGAAAAATAGAAGATCAGATTATTATTTAAATGGTGAAAGATTGCAGCATGCTGTTGTGCAGAGGGACTTGGGAGTCCTTGTGCATGAATCGCAAAAGGTTGGTTTGCAGGTGCAACAGGTTATTAAGAAGACAGATGGAATGTTGGTCTTCATTGCTAGAGGGATTGAATTAAAGAACAGGGAGGTTATGCTGCAACTGTACAGGGTACTGGTGAGGCCGCACCTGGAGTACTGCGTGCAGTTCTGGTCTCCATTGATTCGGGAGATGAGGGGGTTAGCCTATGAGGTGAGATTGAGTCGCCTGGAATTATACTTGCTGGAATTTAGAAGAATGAGAGGGGGTCTTATAGAAACATATATAATTATGAAAGGGATAGATAAGATAGAGGCAAGAAAGTTGTTTCCTCTGGCAGGTGAGACTAGAACTGGGGGACATAGCCTCAAGATTCAGGGTTAAATATTTAGGATGGAGATGAGGAGAAACTGCTTTTCCCAGAGGGTAGTGAATCTGTGGAATTCTCTGCCCAGGGAAGCAGTGGAGGCTACCTCATTAAATAAATTTAAAACAAATTAGATAAGTTTTTGCATAGTAGAGGAATTAAGGGTTATGGGGAAAAGGCAGGAAGGTGGAGCTGAGTCCACGGCCAGATCAGCCATGATATTGAATGGCGGAACAGGCTCGATGAGCCAGATGGCCTCCTCCTGCTCCTATTTCTTATGTTCTCATGTACTTAAATGATACTATTGTTCCTGCCTCACCCACTTCCTCTGGCAGCTAATTCCATATATTCACCACCCTCTGTGTGAAAAAGTTGCCCCTCAGGTCCCTTTTAAATCTTGCCCCTCTCACCCTAAACCCATGCCCCCTAGTTTTGGACTCCCCAACCCTGGGGAAAAGACTGTTACCGTCCACCTTATCTATGCCTCCCATAATTTTAAACATTTCCATAAGGTCACCCCTCATTCTCCTACGTTCCAAGGAATAAAGACCCAGCCTGCCCAACCTCTCCCTATAACTCAGGCCCTCTGGTCCTGGCAACATCCTCGTAAATCTTCTCTGCGCTCTTTCCAGTTTAACCACGTCTTTCCTATAACGGGGTGACCAAAACTGTAGACGTGTGGCCTCCCCAACAACTTATACAACTGCAACATAATGTCGTAATTCCTGCACTCATTGCCCTGACTGATGAAGGCCAGCGTGCTGAACACCTTCTTCACCACCCTGTCTACCTGTGATGCCGAGATCTTGCAGCATTTGCTTCTCTTTGGGAGCTAACGTTTGTTCCTTTTGCTCTTTCTCTTCTACTCACTCAGGCTGACCAGTGTACGGGGCTGCAAGGCTTCTTTGTGTTCCACAGCTTTGGTGGTGGTACCGGCTCTGGTTTCACCTCCCTGTTGATGGAACGTCTTTCCGTTGACTACGGCAAGAAGTCCAAGCTGGAGTTCTGCATCTACCCAGCTCCTCAGATCTCAACAGCTGTGGTGGAGCCCTACAACGCCATTCTGACTACCCACACCACACTGGAGCACACCGATTGTTCCTTCATGGTGGACAATGAGGCCATCTACAACATCTGTCGCAGAAATCTGGATATCGAGCGCCCCGGCTATGTAAACCTCAACAGGCTGATTGGTCAGATTGTGTCGTCGATCACAGCTTCTCTTCGCTTCGATGGAGCTCTGAATGTTGATCTGACAGAGTTCCAGACCAATTTGGTGCCTTATCCCCGAATCCATTTCCCTCTGGTGACGTATGCTCCAGTGATCTCGGCTGAGAAAGCTTACCATGAGCAATTAAGTGTGGCTGAGATCACCAGTTCCTGCTTTGAGCCGGGCAACCAGATGGTCAAGTGTGACCCTCGCCATGGCAAGTACATGGCTTGCTGCCTGCTGTATCGGGGTGATGTGGTGCCGAAAGATGTCAACGCTGCTATTGCAGCCATCAAGACCAGGCGGAGCATCCAGTTTGTCGACTGGTGCCCGACTGGCTTCAAGGTTGGCATCAACTACCAGCCTCCCACTGTGGTGCCTGGTGGGGACCTGGCCAAGGTGCAGCGTGCGGTGTGTATGCTGAGCAACACCACTGCCATCGCTGAAGCTTGGGCACGTCTCGACCACAAGTTTGACCTGATGTACGCCAAGCGCGCCTTTGTGCATTGGTATGTTGGGGAGGGTATGGAGGAGGGGGAGTTCTCCGAGGCCCGGGAAGATCTAGCAGCCCTGGAGAAGGATTACGAGGAGGTCTGTGCAGATAGCACAGCGGATGATAATGATGGAGAGGAATTTTGAATTCCATCCATCCCCGTGCAGATCTTTTCACTTATGCGCTACATAAATTAGATTTGAATGAAACCACATTACTATTGAGGACTTTAATGTGTTTTCCACTTGAATTAATCATTGTGTAAAAAGTTGAAAATGTTGAGCATGTTAGACTGATCGGTTTGGCATATTTAATTGGAAACACATCTGTTTTCATCTAATGAAAGTAACTGCTGCAGTAATGCATTGGAAATACCTTTGATGTTCCTCATGGAGATCGAGTATACTGTTACAGTGGACATGGTGCCTTGTGATATGCTAAATGTTCCATTTCTTAGTCACAGCCTGCAATAATAAAGTAATTACATTCCATAGACGATGAGTGCACTCCCACCCTGGGAATATGAATTCATTTTAAAAGGAATTCCAGAAATAAGAATCTGGAATTGGTAAAAGTGACTTGGATTGTCACAATAAGATCTAGCATCTTCATGTACAGCCTTCAAGGAAGGAACCTTGCCATCTTTCTGTGCTCAGGCCTTTTTTATTCCTCTCCTGCCTCACATCGATGCTGTAATCTCCTTAAACATTCCCCTCAATTAGGTTAACAAGCTAAATGCACGTTGCATCCGGTGCTCCCGGTGTGGCCTCCTCTCTTATCGGTGAGACCGGACACGGATTGGGGGACCACTTCGTCGAGCACCTCAACTCTGTCTGCCGTGCCAGATCTCCCGGTGGCCAGCCATTTCAACTCCACATTCTCACACAGACGTGACTGTCCTCGGCCTCCTCCATGGCCAGGTCACGTCCAAACGAAACTTGGAGGAACAACAGCTCATATTCCGCATCGAATCCTCACATTTCTGGTAGCTGCTCCCCCTCTGTCCCTTTTCCCCTATTTTTCCTTTTTCTTTCCCTCTTTCCCCCTGATCTAACTGGCCCCCATCACCCCATCTCTTTCCCCTCCCTCTCCATCTGCCCATCACCCACACACTCCTCCTACTGGTTCCCCTCCCCACCTCCCTCCCTTTATTCCTTGCCCCACCTTCCTCTCCTATCAGATTCCATCATCTTCAGCCCTGTCACTTCCACCTATCACCTCCCAGCTTCTGACATCATTCCCATCCTCACCTGCCTATCAAGCCCCTCACCTGGATCCACCTATCACCTGCCAGCTCTTGCTTCACCCCTTCCCCCCACCTCTTTATACCGGCGATCTCCCCTCTTTCTCTCCAGTCCAGATGAAGGGTCTCGACCCGAAACGTCGACTGTCCATTTCCCTCCACAGATGCTGCCTGACCCGCTGAGTTCCTCCAACATTTTGTGTGTTAAATCACACCCATCACTGTTCTGGGGATGATCTGAATGTTGGGCTTGCCCATGACGCCCATACACTAAAAATTAGTAAGATCTGTGTGATCCTGCCTCAGTTGTTGTGAGATCCCAGAACCCATAGATCTGATGTGCTGAAATTTGAAGAGAATATGTGCTAGAGAAAGTTGTTGAGGCAGGTATAATAACAACATTTGGTGTTGGTTTTAAAAGACATTTGGACTTGTACATGGATAGGAAAGGTTTAGAGGGATATGGGCCAAATGCAGGCAAATGGTACTAGCTTAGATGGGCATCTTGGTCAGCATGGATGAATTGGGCTGAAGAGCCTGTGTCTATGCTGTATTGCTCTATGACTCTAATAAGAATTGCTCATTAATAGTTCTCAATAATTTTTCACCAATAATAGTTCTCAAGAGCTCAGGATGTGCAGAAGACACTCCCACATTCACAGACTCCCAGTGGTAGAACTCTCGCCTCAGGGCAAAAGGTTGTGTCTTAAAAGCTTTGACTCACTTCCCATTCAGTGTGGAAGGAGTACCACAACATCAGAGTTGTTGCTTCCAGAACAGACATTAAACTGAGGCCCTCCAAATCTTCAGGTGGACAGGAAAGGGTAGGGGAAAGACAGTAATACTCTCAGAGAGAAAGCACATTGCAAACCTAAAAAGGGTCCAAGGGACCTTGTAACCAATGAAGTTCTTTTAAAATGGAGTTTCACGTTGTAACACTGGAAACTCAGCAGCCTTCTGGCTCCTCTAGATCAGAATGAGGTAATGACCATAACACTGGTGGGAGCTCCCCTGCTATTCAAATTCGTGCCTTGGTATTTTTTATATTCACCCTAAATGCAGGCAGGGCTTCCATTTAACATCTTATATGAAAGAAGAAACCTTAGACTCCTTTACTGCTACACCAGGACTTCATCCCAGGTTAAGTTCTTAAATCCATGAAGCGGGACTTAAACTGACTAGTTTTTAACCCTGAAACAACAATGCTACCAACTGATCTACAGCTGATTTGTATCAATGCCTTAGGAAGCAACAAATCAAATAAGTACACTTAATTAAGAAGAGTCCAAGTGCAGTGGTGAAATATCTGCTGGGGTAATGGAAGGTTGTTCTTATTTCAAAGTCGAAGTCAGATGTACAAGTACATGTGTGCACAGGTGCAATGAAAAACTTGCAGCAGCACCACAGGCACATAGCATCAGATATGACAAGATTTCTTTATTAGTCACATGTACATCGAAACACACAGTGAAGTACATTTTTTGCGTAGAATGTTTTGGAGGCAGCCCGCAAGTGTCGCCACGCTTGTGGTGCCAACATAGTATGCCCACAACTTCCTAACCTGTACGTCTTTGGAATGTGGGAGGAAACTGGAGCATTCATAAAAAAAACATCAATCATACACAATATCTACAGGAAAGAATGCAATTAGAACAAAACAGATGACCATTGTAGTGCAAAGAGGTCAAAATGGTCATAGTGTTGCTAAACTGCAGTGATTAGAGTTGTGCTGGTTGGTTCAAGAACCAAATGGTTGAAGGGACATAGCTGTTCTTGAACCTGGTGGTGTGGGACTTCGGGCTTCTGTACCTCCTGCCCAATGGGAGCTGTGAGAAGATGGCATGGCCCGGATGGTGGGGATCTTTGATGATGGATGGTGCCTTCTTGAGGCAGCACCTCCTGTAGATACTCCCGATGGTGGGGAGGGATGTGCCCATGATGTATTGGGCTGAGTCCACTACTCTCTGCAGCTTCTTACACTTCTGTGCATTCGAATTGATGTACCAGACTGTGATGCAACCAGTCAGCATAAAACAAAGACTAAATAGAGAAAGTCTTGTTATGTATGCTGGCAACTCATGCTGTTTGCATTCTTTATACAAAGACTTTAAACAAATATATTATTATAAACAGCTACAATTTGCATAGAACCAAATGGATAACAAGAAGTTAGACTGCACAGTTCCCAGTTCTTCATTGCCTTTTAAATTGGACTTACTGGTGTTATTAGGCTTCTGTCTGGGATCAGAAGAGTACAGGGACATTCATCTCCTTGAGCCTGTTCCGCTATTCAATTAGATCATGAGCAAACCACATAATCACTGCCAAACCAGCCCAACCACAACTCGGCCTTGAATGTTTCCAACCTGACCTCATTACACATGAGGAGAGAGTTCCAAATTTCCTCAAATGCCTCAGGACTTCACCGCTGATGACCTAATTCTAATTTGGAGGTTGGAGCCTCTTTCTTCTGGACACATCACCAGTAGAAATGATTTCTATCTATCCTGCCAATCCTTTGTCATCTTAAACACCTCCTCACTCCACCCTCTCAAGCTCCCAAGCACAAGGGAATACACGTTTATATATCCTGACCTTATAACTTAACCCTTTCAGTTCCCGTTTCATTACACAAATCAGAATTGTGCCCTGTCCATCCCCAGTACCTTCTGAGTCAAAATTGAATGAAGTAACTTCAGTTGATTCCTTACCTGGGAATACCATGACTTCACCCAATCCCCTAGTAATTCATGAGAAGAAACTGGGCTCCAAGAGCTTTGAGGCAAATGCTGCACAAGTATAGAAGAAAGCCCACCCATCAACCATCTCCCGTCTTCCTTCCACAGAGCCACCTGGTCTATAAATGGCAAAGGCTATTGATAGTTTCAACAAATCATCTCTGCTCTTTATATTGATTGATTAAATCAGTATGTTTGCATTATAAAGTGTCACACATGGACCACTAATTTCCAAGGGCATCATGACTAGTGGGAAACAGACCTCTGTGTGTGTACAGATGAACCCGATAGAGTTTGGGAGTGGGAGAGAGATTCTGGCTTCTGCTCTCTTCCTCTCCAGCCCTGATGAAGGGTCTCAACCCGAAATGTCGACTCTTTATTTCCCTCCATAGATACTGCCTGACCTGCTGAGTTCCTCCAGCACTTTGCGTTCATTGTTGATTCAGCTGTCTTGGAGATCAACACAATGTATGCACTGGAGGTAAGGGAAGAGATGTGTACCCAAGGCTGGATCCTGAACACAGGGAGCATATCTTGCATGCGTGTCCCACTGTAACAGGACAATTGAGAGGATGGGTAAAGTCAACCAAAATGATTAAAAAGAGGAAAAGTGCCTAAATTAAACTTTATAAATAGAGACAATTAAGAAGACCATAAGAGACATGGGAACAGAATTAGGTCATTCAGCCCATCGAGTCTGTGCCACCATTCATTCATGGCTGATTTTTTTTGTCTCAGCCCCATTCTCCCCATAACCCCTAACCCCCTAAAGAACCTGTCAATCTCTGTCTTAAATACATCCAATGTCTTGGCCTCCACAGCTCCCGGTGGCAATGAATTCCAAAGATTCAGAAGGAAAGACCTAGAGAAAGTAAAAGACTAGAAGAGAAGTTGACTGCTGAGCCACCTGCCAAGTGCCAGGACAGTAATAGGAATGCAACTATCACAACACATGTACTGCTTGCATAATATGAACTATAAAATTGTAAAATTGCCTTTGATTTAATAAAATTCACTGTTAACAAGAATAGTATTGTCAATAGCATGATGTCAGGGGAGTGCCTGCACTTAGCTGGAACCGGGTATCAGGATTAGCTGCATGTTGAAGTTCTAAAGTGTGATAATGATCAAAACTCTCCTGAAGCTTCCTTCCAATACCAGAGGGCATGCATTTAAGGTGAGGGGGGTAGGTTCAGAACAGACATGAGGGTTATGTTTTTTACTGAGAGAGTGGTGGATGCCTAGAATGCGTTGCCTGATAGGGTGGTGGAGGCAAATTCATTTGGGGCTTTTAAGAGCGGCTTGGATGGGCACATGAATGAGAGGAAAATAGAGGGATATGGACATCCTGTAGGTAGGAGGGAATAGATATGTTGGCACAACATTGTGGGCCAAAGGTCTTGTTCTGTGCTGTACTGTTTTCTATGTTTTATGTTCCTCCTGCTTTGTATTCTGGTCATTTTCAAATAAAGTTCAATATTTCATTAGCCTTTGTCAACATGAAAAGGAGAGAGATTTTAGAACGTTTAATGACATGAGGCCATCCCAAAGTGCTTTATGGTTGATTATATTTTCCTGGTGTGTACATTCTTGCAGTGCAGGGAGCATCTCAACATTTGGCCCTCATTAGTCAGGGCATTGAGTATAGAAGCTGGGATGTTATGTTGCAGTTGTACAAGACGTTGGTGAGGCTGCACTTGGAGTATTGTGTCAGTTTTGGTCACCCTGCTATAGGAAAGATGTCATTAAACTGGAAAGAGTGCAGAAAAGATTTACAAGGAATCTGCCAGGACTTGAGGGACTGAGTTATAGGGAGAGGTTGGACAGGATAGGCCTTTTTTCCTTGGAGCGTAGGAGACTGAGAGGTGATCTTATAGAGGTGTATAAAATCATGAGGGGCATAGATAGGGTGAATGCAGTCAGTCTTACTCCCAGGGTTGGAGAATCAAGAACTAGAGGGCATGGGTTTAAGGTGAAAGTGGAGAGATTTAATAGGAACTTGAGGGACAACTTTTTTACACTGAAGGTGGTATGTATGTGGAACGAGCTGCTAGAAGAAGTGGTTGAGGCAGGTACAATAAGATATTTAACATATTTATTTGTTAGTCACATGCACATCGAAACACACAGTGAAATGCATCTTCTGGCGTTACTGAGAATGCACTGGGGGCAGCCCGCAAGTGTCGCCACTCTTCCAGCGCCAACATAGCATGCCCACAGCTCCTAACCCATAGGAATGCGGGAGGAAGCCGGAGCACCCGGAGGAAACCCACGCAGACACGGGGAGAACATACAAACTCCTTACAGACAGCGGCTGGAATTGAACCCAGGTTGCTGGTGCTCTAATAGCGTTACATTAACCACTACACTACTGTGCCAATTGGACAGGTACATAGATTGGAAAGGTTTAGAAGGTTATAGGCCAAACATGGGCAAATGGGTGGATGGCTAGCTTGGATGGGCATCTTGGTCGATGTGGACCTGTTAAGCTGAAGGACCTGTTTCCGTGCTGTATGACTCCATGACTCTATAAGGGCCAGAACAGTAAAAGGAATGCAACCAGGAGAAACCCGCTATAATATTGTAAACTTATAGAATGTTTAATGGACATCCCAAAGTGCATTATAGTTGACCATATATTTTTCCAAGTGTGTACACTCTTGCAGTGCAGGGAGCATCTCGGCAATTGGCATCACAGCAATGGTACGGCAGTGTAACGGTTAACCTAACGCTATTACAGCACTAGCGACCCAGGTTCAATTCCAGCCGCTGTCTGTAAGGAGTTTGTATGTTCTCCCCGTGTCTGTGTGGGTTTCCTCCGGGTGCTCCGGTTTCCTCCCACATTCCAAAGACATACGGAATTAGGAGGTTGTGGGCATGCTATGTTGGCGCCGGAAGTGTGGTGACACTTGTGGGCTGCCCCCAGAACACTCTACGCAAAAGATGCATTTCACAGTGTGTTTCGATGTACATGTGACTAATAAAAAAGTCTTATCTTAAATAAACAGTTGTATGATCTGTTTCTTCAGTGATGTTAACTGAGAGATAAATATTGGCACTGCACTCCGAGGAGAATTTCGCATGTGAATAGTGACACAAGATCTTTTACTTGTGGCCTAGACAGCAGATGGATCCTTAGTTTAAAATAAAAGGTATCACTAGGGAGCTCATCAGATTCCATCAATCAAAGTTTCCCTACCTTCTCCTGCTTCCTAACCAATATCGAACATACTACTATACAATTGTATTCCCTTTCACTTTTGGTATTTAAAGTAAGGACTTGTTGTCTCAACCTGAAGCATTGACTGTTTATTTCCCTCCATAGATGCTGCCTGACCTGCTGAGTTCCTCCATCTTCTTGTGTGTGTTGCGTTAAATTTCTCCATACAGATACCACGTGTTCTCACACCTTACCTGCCATTATAATAACCTCCAGATTCTAGGAATCAAGTCTCACTAACTGAACTTGTGTGGTTACTTGATTTTTCTCCCTTGCTTAAAGAATAGAACGGAATTTACAGATTTCCAATCCAATGGAAACTTTCCAAAATCAACAGAACTTTCCAACCAGGGCCTCAATAAGGTTCATTATTGTATCATTATTATTTTATTCTCTTCTCCTACAGTGAAGGTGCAATCAAAAATACTCATTCAACACATTTGCCATTTTGTTATTGACCGTTACAGACATTGTAATGTTGTTGTCTGTCTTTAATAGACATATATTCCCCTTTATCACTTCTTTTACTTTGCAGACTTTACCCGTTAACTTTGATGTGGCTGGTAATTTTTTCAGACAGTCACCTCATACACCTCTTTTATTACACTCAAAGAGCACTTAGGGATGTTTTACTAGGTTAAAGGTGCTACTTAATTCTAGACTGATGCAGTTCTTCAAACACATTATAGTTTTCAATTAATGATCAGAACTGAGTATGCTGGTCATTTTCCTCCTCAATGTTGCCTTTGGAAGTTAATTCAATAAATTAATTTGAATCAGAATCTTCCCCTCCAACATCAGATTTCTGAATGGTCCATGAACACTACCTCGTTATTCCTCTTTTGCACTATTTATTTATTTTTGTAACTTATAGTTATTTTCATGCCTTGTACGGTACTGCTGCTGCAAAACAACACATTTCATGACAAATGTCAGTGATAATAAACCTGATTCTAATTCTGATTCTGATACATGAGGCGCTGCTTCAAGAAGGCAACATCTGTGGGCAGGCACGGTAGAGTAGCAGTTAGCGTAACGCTATTATAGCCCCAGCGACCTGGGTTCAATTCCAGCCGCTGTCTGTAAGGAGTTTGTACGTTCTCCCTATGACTGCGTGGGTTTCCTCCCACATTCCAAAATACATATGGGTTAGGAAGTTGTGGGCATGCTATGTTGGCGCCGGAAGTGTGGCGACACTTGTGGGCTGCCCCCAGAACAGCCTACGCAAAGATACATTTCACTGTATGCTTCGATGTACATGTCAGTAATAAAGATACCTTATCTATCATCAAAGATCCCCCACCAGCTGGACCATGCCATCTTCTTGTAGCTACCACCGGGCAGGAGGTACAGAAACCTGAAGTCCCACACCACCAGGTTCAGGAACAGCTACTTCCCTTCAACCATTTGGTTTTTGAACCAACCAACACAACCCTAAGCACTACAGATGAGCAACATTGTGACCACTTTGCACTACAATAGACTGTCTTTGTTTTGTTCTAATTGTGTTCTTTCTGTAAAAATGGTGTACAATTTATGTTTAATTTATGTTTTTCTCGTGAATGTTGCTTACATGATGCTATGTGCTTGTGATGCTGCTGCAGGTAAGTTTTTCATTGCACCCGTGCACACATGGACTTGTACAGATGACAATAAATGACCTGGAACATCTGGTGGTCAAGTGTTCGTCCGCACTACCTGCCGAGGGAGTTCTCCGCAGTCTTCCTGGTAGCTGTGAACATTCTCCCCTGGCATACGTCAGTCTGGCACTGGAGGAGCTGAGCACCGTGATCAACAGTCACGAGACAGTGCACCCTGATGCCTTCCTGATCACCACAGAAGACTTCAACCAGGCCAGCGTGAAGAAGTCTCTGACAAACTACCACCGACATGTCACCTGTGCAACCAGAGGAGCCAACACACTCGATCACTGTTACACCATCATCAAGAACGCTTACCATGCCATCCCACACCCGCACTTTGGCAAGTCTGATCACCTGGCTGTACTTCTACTCATGACACACAGGCAGAGACTGAGGACCGCAGCACCAGTGGTGAGGACCATGAAGGTCTGGTCCAGGGAGGTGGAGGATCGTTTACAGGACTGCTTTGAATCAGTGGACTGGACCATACTCAGGGGTTCATCTTTGGATCTGAATGAATACGTCACAGCCGTCACCGACTTCATCAAGACCTGTGTGTGCCGTCAAGAACATACTGAGTTTTCCCAAACCAGAAGTCCTGGATGAACTAGGAGATTCACAGTCTGCTGAGGGCTAGATTTATGACGTTCAAGACCGGCGATCCAGAACCCTACAAGAATTTCAGGTACGACCTACGGAAGGCGATTGTGAGAGCAAAAAGGCAATTCTGTGTGAAGTTAGGGACACAATCAGACACATGACAGCTGTGGCAGGGTATGCATGCCATTACTTCATGTAGTGGTTGGCATAACACTATTACAGCGCCAGCAACCCGGGTTCTATTCCAGCTACTGTCTGTAAGGAGCTTGTACGTTCTCCCCATGTGTCTGTGTGGGTTTCCTCCGGGTGCTCCGGTTTCCTCCCACATTCCAAAGACGTACAGGTTAGAAAGTTGTGGGCATGCTATGTTGGTGCCGGAAGTGTGGTGACACTTGCGGGCTGCCCCCAGAACACTCTACACAAAAGTTGCATTTCACTGTGTGTTTCGATGTACGTGACTCATAAAGACACCTTATCTTATAAATGGCAGTGATGCTTCACTCTCTGATGAGCTCAACACCTTTTATTCATGCTTTGAAAGGGAGAATAACACTACACCTGTGCAAATCCCCACAGCATCTGGTGACCCTGTGATCTCTGTCTTGGAGGTCGACGTCAGAACATCCTTCAAGAGGGTGAACCCTCGCAAGGTGTCAGGCCCCAACAGTGTATCTGGCAGGGTACTGAAAATCTGTGCCAACCAACTGGTTCAAGGACATCTTCAACATCTCACTGCTGCAGTCAGAGGTTCCCACCTGCTTCAAAAGTCCATCAATCATACCGGTGCCCAAGAAGAGCAGGGTGAGCTGCCTCAGCAACTATCACCCGGTAGCACTCACATCTACTGTGATGAAGTGCTTTGAGAGGTTGGTCATGGTTAGAATTAACTCCTGCCTGAGCAAGGACCTGGACCCACTGCAATTTGCCTACCGCCACAACAGGTCTACAGCAGACGCAATCTCAATGGCTCTCCACTCAGCTTTGGAGCACCAGGACAACAGCAAAACATATGTCAGGCTGCTGTTTATCGCTAACAGCTCAGTGTTCAACACCATCATCCTCTCTGTACTAATCAACAAGCTTCAAAACCTGGGCATCTGTACCTCCCTCTGCAACTGGATCCTCGACTTCCTTATCGAGAGACCACAGTCAGTGCAGATCGGTAGTAACATCTTCTCCTCACTGACAATCAACACAGGCACACCTCAAGGATGCGTGCTTCGCCCACTGCTCTACTGTCTCTACACTCATGACTGTGTGGCTAGGCCCAGCTCAAATGCCATCTCTAAATTTGCCAATGACACCACTGTTGTTGCCAGAATCTCAGATGGCGATGAGGAGGTGTACAGGAGTGAGATAGATCGGCTGGTTGAGTGGTGTCGCAACAATAACCTCGCACTAAATGTCAGCAAGACCAAGGAATTGATTGTGGACTTCAGGAAGGGGAAGTCAGGAGAACACACATCAGTCCTCATTGAGGGGTCAGCGGTGGAAAGGGCGAGCAGCTTCATGTTCTTCGGTGTCAACATCTCAGAGGATCTGCCTTGGGCCCAACACATTGATGCAATCATGAAGAAGGCACATTATACCATCGGGGAGGAGGTACAGGAGCCTGAAAACCCACACTCAAGGTTTCATGAACAGCTTCTCCCCCTCCGCCATCAGATTTCTGAACGGTCCATGAACCCATGAACACTACCTCATTATTCTTCTTTTGCACTATTTATTTATTTTTGTAAGTTATAGTAATTTTTATGTCTTGCACTGTACTGCTGCCACAAAACAACAAATTTCACAACATATATCAGTGATAATAAACCTGATTCTGAATCTAAATGGACTTTGAAATTAAGTTGAGATTCTGTTTGCTCTCACACATGCAGATGTAAAAGACCATGTGGGACTATTTCAAAGAATAAGTGCCTGGTGCTCAGTCCAATATTCACCTCTCCCCCAATGTTCCCAAAATGTCATTATCACATTGCTGCTTGTGGGAGCTTGCTGTGCAAAAATTGGCTGCATCATCCTCCACTACAGCAGTGACTACACTGCCAAAGTGCCTAGTTGGTTATAAATCTCCTGCAGTGTTGAACAACTCTCTCTTACTTTACTGAATTAGTTATCCCAGTAGTCTGGATCAATAACCTTGAGAACACAAAACTCAGTTGGTCCACTAACGCCCTCTAGAGAAAGAAACCTGTCGTTCTCAACAGGTTACTTTGGATATTTGTGGTTCTAGTCCCACACCAAAGGGGTTGACTCCCACTTGAAAGATGTGCAATTGCAGCAGTTTCTAAATTATCCTAATTGTAATCATTTATGTTTTAACCAATCACTTTTGGTGCATCAACAGTTGTATAAATAGGCTACCAGGTCAGCTAATTGTTGTTGATACCTTTTGTTTTATTCCTGGTTGGGGACAATCTTCTCACCTGCATCAGTCAGCTCAGAGAGAGTGAAAGAAATTAAAAATGGTGAGTGTGTTGAAAATGGCCCCACGCTTTAAAGAGTGAGTGAGGACGGGTACAAAGTTCTGACAGGAAGGACTCAGTTGGCTGAATGTAGGGAGTATGTTCCCCCGGGTGTGGGGGTCCAGAACTTGGTTTGAACAACTGGTCCTGCTTGGGAAGGATCATGTGAATTTGAAAAGGATGCAGAGGCTGAGTCTCCTGTGGTAAGGCTGAGAGTGAGGTGACGGAGGTTATGTTTCTTCAGTCATAGTGAAGTGGAGTTGAGATGGAAGGTGTTTGAAGGGGCACATGGAATCTTTCTAACCCAGATTGATTCCAATGGGGATCTATCACCCCTTCACTCCTGGTCCCATCCCTTCTACCCTCCCCCACTGTTCCCATCTCCCCACATCTTTCCCCCACCTGGTTCCACTCACCACCTTTCTTATCAGATTCCATAATCTGTAGCCTTTCTTGTCTCCACATCACCTCCTAGCCTCCCTCTCCCACATACCATCAACCCCCTCCTCACCTGGTTGCACCTATCACCCATCAGCCCCTGTCTCGCCCTTCACCCCTTTTATACTGGCTAAGGCCCACACTCAATGGTTCAGAAACAGCTTCTGCTCCTCTGCCATCAGATTTCTGAATGGTCCATGAACACTACCTTGTTTTTTTTTGCACTGTAAATTTATTTTAGTAACTTATAGTAATTTCTTTGCACTGTACTGCTGCTGCTGCAAAACAACAAATTTCATATGATGTAATTCTGATGTAACAGCTAGGTAAGCTTGCATGGTTGTAAAGACCTAGCAGACCTTCGATGCAAGTAGGATTGGTAATTTTGTGGTTATTCTTATTGGTGGCTTCTTTCCCTGTCAGTACGGTTAGTGGTGAAGGATGTTTCACCTCGTTCCTCCTCCTCATCTCAGTTCTAAAGAGATGTCACTTTATTCTGAGGCTGTGCCCTTGGATCCTAGACTCCTCTACTGATGGAGACATCCAACTATGAAACTGATGGGTCGGCTTAAGAAAAGAGATGGGAGGTTTAAAAATTGTTGAAGGATAATTTTTTCACCCAAAGGGTGGTTGGAATCTGGAATATACCGTCTCTACCAATTCATGTAAAGACACTAAACACATGGCTCTAGACGACTACTTGAATTACTAAGGCTATGGACCAAGTGCTGGAAAATGGGATCAGTACAGATAGGTAATGAATTGTCAACATAGATGTCAATGGCTGAGGAGCCTGTTGGTGGTGTATGACTGACTTGATGAATTTAAAATCCCACTTACACTCCCAATATTGCAATTAAAAATAATTCTGTAAGGGTGCACAGGTGGAGGGAAATTCACGCAATAATACTTTATCCCCTCACTCTCTTCATCTGGGATCTTTCAACTTGTTTGGAATTGGTTTATTACTGTCACTTGTACTGAAGTACAGTGGAAAAACTTATCTTGCATACCGTCCAGACAGATCAATTCATTACGTGGTGCATTGAGGTAGTACAAGGTAAAACAATGCAGAATGATGTGTTACAGAGAAAGTGTAGGCAGACAGTAAGGTGCAAGGCTATAACGAGGTAGACTGAGGCTAAGAGTCCATCTTATCATTACTAGGGGCCTGTTCAATAGTCATAACAGCGGGATAGAAGCTGTCCTTGAGCCTGGTAGTACGTGCTTTCAGGCTTTTATTTAGTTTTGTTTAGAACATAGAACAGTACAGCACAATACAGGCGCTTCGGCCCAGAATGTTGTGCTGACCTTTAAACCTTGGCTAAGACTATCTAACCCCTTCCTCCCACATATCCCTCTATTTTAAATTCCTCCATATGCTTATCTAGTAATCTCTTGAATTTGACCAACGTACCTGCCTCTACCACTGCCCCAGGCAGCGCATTCCATGCACCAACCACACTCTGGGTAAAAAAACCTTCCTTTGACATCTCCCTTGAACTTCCCACTCAATACCTTAAAGCCATGTCCTCTTGTTTTGAGCATTGGTGCCTTGGAAAAGTGGTGCTGGCTGTCCACTCTATTTATTCCTCTTAATATCTTGTATACCTCTATCATGTCTCCCCTCATCCCCTCCAATGAGAACAGCCCTAGCTCCTTTAGTCTCTCCTCATAATCCATACTCTCTAATCCAGGCAGTATCCTGGTAAATCTCCTCTGCACCCTTTCCAACATCTCCACATCCTTCCTATAATGAGGTGACCAGAACTAGACATAGTACTCTAAGTGTGGCCTAACCAGAGTTTTGTAAAGCTGCATCATCACTTCACGGCTCTTAAACTCGATCCCTCCAACTTATGAAGGCTGACATCCCATAAGCTTTCTTAACTACCCTATCCACCTGCGAGGCAACTTTCAGTGATCTGTGGATATGAACCCCCAGATCCCTCTGCTCCTCTACACTGCCCAGAATCCTGCCATTTACCTTGTACTCCGCCTTGGAGTTTGTCCTTCCAAAGTGTACTACCTCGCACTTCTGGATTGAACTCCATCTGCCACTTGTCAGCCCAGCTCTGCATCCTATCAATATCCCTCTGCAAGCTTCGACAGCCCTTCACACTATCCACAACACCACCAATCTTTGTCATCTGCAAACTTGTTAACCCAGCCTTCCACCCCCTCATCTAAGTTGTTAATAAATATCACAAGAAGTAGAGGTCCCAGAACCGATCCCTGTGGGACACCAATAGTCACAGCCCTCCAATCCAAATGCACTTCCCTCCACCACAACCCTCTGCTTTCTACAGGCAAGCCAATTTTGAATCCACACGGCCAAGCTTCCCTGGATCCCTTGGCCTCTGACCTTCTGAAGAAGCCTACCATGTGGAACATTGTCAAACATCTCTATCGTCTCTCCCCTCATCCTCCTCCTCTCCAAAGAGTAAAGCCCTAGCACCCTTAGTCTCTCCTCATAATGCATACTCTCTAAACCAGACAGCATCCTGGTAAATCTCCTCTGCACCCTTTCCAACGCTTCTACATCCATCCTATAATGAGGTGACCAGAACTGGATACAGTACTCTAAGTGTGGTGCAACCAGAGTTTTATAGAGCTGCATCATTACTTCACGGCTCTTAAACTCGATCCCTTGACTTGAAGCTTAGGAATGTTAGCTTTCATAACTACCTATCCACCTGTAAGGCAACTGTGGATATGGACCATCAGTTTCCTTGTAACTGATTCTCCAAATCTGGCAACATCCTTGTAAGTCTCATCTACACACCAGTGCTACAATAAATTACCTAAGTTTTAAATAAGGGGACCAAAACTGTGCACAGTATTCCAGGTGTGATGTCAAGAATACCATGTAACATTAAGTCTAACTCCCTAGTAATTGAGGTCAATGTGCTACTTGCTTCCTTAATTACTTGCTGCACCTGCTTGTTAACTTTCCTGTTTCATGCAATAAGAACATCTGGATCACTTGGTACTCCAGTCTTTTGCAGTCTATCTCCAGTTATAGTTGCATTAAGGAAGTTCTACATTGTGCAAAAAAACTAATGCATCAATTCTTGTGAGCAATATTTTTGTTATTCAATACTTGCATGATTTCTCCTTCTCAAGCCCAGATCATTATCATGAAGCTATACTTAAACTACCTCCCTAATGCTGCTTGTACTTTGATTGTAAATGTTCCTTATCTTTTATTTGGAAATGATGCCAAATTAATTAATTGGGGAAAGACTCATTCTGTCTAGGATTTTGAAATGAAACAGAAAATGCTGAAAGCACTCAACAAGTCCAGCAACCCCCCACCCCCCCGTGGAAAGATATGGTTAATGTTTTGGGTGTGATAATTGGTGAAGGGAATCAAACCTGAAATGTTAACCTTCCTCTTTCCACAGATGCTGCCTGACCTGCAGTGTTTTCTATTTATATTTCAGATTTTTGCATTTGCAGTTTTATTTCATCTGCCTAGGATTTTGCTCTGGGTGAGGGATAAGCAAAAAAAAAAAGACCTTTTGTAAAGAGTTGGTCCAGAGAAGAGATTTTTCTTGTGGGGCAAATTAAATTCAAATTGCCAATGTAAGCATTTGCCAATGCATTGAAGCAAATGGCAAAGGTTGAAAGAAAAGTACATGGGGAGAATATTATTTGTATATCCATGGGATATTAACGTCATTGGAATTTATTCTCCTTCCCCGATTGCTTGAGGAAGTCAAGATTATTGTAAATTGGTGGGTCTGGTGTTAGATTCAGTTATATAGCACAGAAATAGACCCTTTGGCCCTACTGGTCCATGCCTACCTGAGCTAGTCCCATATGCCTGTATTTATCCCATATCTTAAACCATTCCTATCCGTGTACCTGTCTAACTACATTTTAAGCTTTGTCATGGTACCTGCCTCTACCACTTCCTCTGGCAGCTTGTTCCACATACCCACTACCATCTGTGAAAAGTTGCTCCACATGTTCCCCTGTAAATCTTTCCCCTCTCTTTAAATCGATGCCTTCTAGTTTTAGACTGTCCTGCCCTGGGGAAAAAGATCTTTATTAGTCACATGTACATCGAAACACGCAGTGAAATGCATCTTTTGCATAGTGTTCTGGGGTCAGCCTGCAAATGTCACCACGCTCCTGGCGCCAAATCTCCTCTGCTCCAGGGGAAATAAGCCCTAGCCTATCCAGTCTCTTATAACTCAAGCCCTCCAGTCCTGGCAACATCCTTTTGAATCTGTTCTGCACCTTTTCTAGCTTAATGACATCCTTCCTATAGCTAGGTGACCAGAACTGCACACAATACTCCAAGTGCAGTCTCACCAACATCCTGTATAGTTGTAATGTGGCATTCCAACTCCTGTACTCAATGCCCTGACTGAAGGCAAGTCTGCCAAATACCTTCCCTGTCTACCCCTGTTGCCACTTTTGGTGAACTATATACTTGTACCCCTAGGGGTCTCCGTTCTACAACACAATCCAGAGTCCTGCCCTGGCTTAGCTTCCCAAATGCTAGTCAGAGTTAAATTCCATCTGCCGCTCCTTGGCCCACTTTCCCAGTTCTAGATCCTGTTATAATCCTAATAACCTTCACTGTCCACTACACCACTCATTTTGGTGTCATCTGGAAACTCGCTAACCAGTCTCATGCAAGTCAGACCTGTAAAGATGTCTAGTTTCCTCCCTGAAGGATATTGGTGAACCCAATGGATTTCGTATAATAATCTGCTGGTTTCCATTACTAGGAATGACTCTTCATTTTGTATTTTAAAAAAAAATTCCAGGGTTTGTCATTTTACTTGAATTGCCGTGGTGGGATTTGAATGTCCAGAGCTCCAACAGTTAATCCAGTGAACATGATCAAGATCCTACGATGTGAGATAATGGTGGAAGCTCACTGGAGTACATGTAAATTTGGTGGTGCGTTCTATTTTGAAAGTTTGACTGTATAAGCATAACGTTGTGATTCATTCCCCCAGCGTGAATGTATCTCCATCCATGTTGGCCAGGCTGGTGTCCAGATGGGCAATGCCTGCTGGGAGCTGTACTGTCTGGAGCACGGTATCGAGTCCAACGGCTACAGACCAGACAGCAGAAGCACAGGAGGGACAGATGGCTCCTTCGACACTTTCTTCTGTGAGACAGCAGCTGGAAAGCACGTGCCCAGGGCCGTCTTTGTGGACTTGGAGCCCTCCGTGATCGGTAATCGGGACACTCAAACTCTTAATTCATTTTGCCGAAAAAAATTGCAGGAAAAATAATCAATTTTAAGGGATGTTAGGATAAGTCAGCAGCTTAAATGAAATCCTTCCTGGCACTGAGACAAGAGGCAATGTATCTGTAAGCATTTGGTGGTGTATCGTTGTATGCAGGAGTTGGAATTGATTTATTATTGTCACTTGGTACAGTGAAAAGCTTGTCTTGCATACTGTTTATACAGATCAATTCAGTACACAGTGCACTGAGGTAGCACAAAGTAAAATAATAACAGAATGCAGAATAACGTGTCACAGCTACAGAGAAAGTGCAGTACAGGTAGACAATAAGGTGCAAGGTTATAACGAGGGAGATTGTGAGGTCGAGAATTGCCTAAATTGTTAAATAGTATGTGTTTCTATCCCTACCCACATCAATATATATTGGATGTGGACAACATGGAGCATGAATTCATTGGTATTGATTTATTAATGTCACTTGTACTGAGGTACAGTGGAAAAATTTGCCTCGCATACCAATAATTTGGGGACAGGTTTGCAAAGTAGAGTGGTTTTCCTCTGTATCTAATAACTAAGCTCAAGTTGATTACAGGATGAGGGAGGGAGTTGGAATCCGAAAACAAAAGTGTAACCTTAACATTGGGCGTGGGGTATTCACAGAATCAGATTCTAGCATGGAAGAAGGCCATTCAGCCCATTGCTCTATGCGAGCAATCCACCTAGTTCCACCACCACGTCCTCTCCCCACAAGCCTGAAAATTCTTTCCTTTTTTGGATACTTAGCATTTGAATCTGTCCCCACTATTGCCCTTGTCAGTACTCTCCAGATCCTAACCACTTGCTGCATAGGGTTTTTTTTTGTCGTGTTGCTTTTGACCCATTTGTCAAGTGTCTTATGTTCTATGTTTCCTGGTTCTTCCATTGGCAGAGGTGTCTTTTAATCAGATCTCCTCACAACCTTTTCAATTCCAAGGAGAGTAACCTTGGGCAGAAAGGTCAGCAAGGATGTGGTGGGCTGAAGGGCCTGTTTTGGTGCTATACAACTCTATGAACGCCAGCTGCTCTAGTCTATCCACAGTACTAAAGTTCATCTCTGGAATCATTTTGTTAAATTTCTTCTTGCCCTCTCCAAAGCCTTTGCATCTTTCCAATATCTTCCTGAAGTGGATCCAAGTGGCCAAACCGGTTCATCCACTTCCTTGCTTGTACTCTAAAGCTCTGGATCCTATGTTTTTCAACTACTTTCTCAACCTGCCCTGTTATTTTTTCAATGAGGCAAATATTACCCAAATTGTTTAGAATTGTGCTCTTTAATTTGTATTGTATTTCCTTGTAATTTACACAGAAATAAAATACCTTGCATTTTGGCATTAAATTTCCTCTGGTATGTATCTGCCCACTTCTCCATCCCACTGGCATCCTCTCCAAGTCTACTGCTGCCCTCTTTGGGAGAAGTGATATCCATGAAGCACTTCACACTGATAGTAATTGGGAACTTTTGCTCCAAAAACCCATTGAAGCTGTCAGAAGACTGATACAATTGATGTTTGGGTTTGAGACCATACAGTGGTGGGTAAAAAAAAATGGGCAAGCTGAAATGATTCCAGATTAGCCAAGACTGTTGGAAGAACAGTAGACTACTATGTCTATAGTGCACGGCTATTATCAGTCATCAACCACTTTTGGGTTAAGAACTTGTGCAGTATGGCCTATTTACATCTTGAATGGAAATTCCAAGTGTAGCACAGCTGGCTGTTGGGACACATGCCAGCCTTGACCATGTTGTTGGATTCTTTGAGTACGGGAGGTATCACTGCCAAGGTCCCTCTTATCCTACCTTTTAATTTCAGGGGGACAAAAGAAGTCCAAGGAAAAATGAATGCTCCTGGTCTAATGAAAGCATTTTCCATTAGTTACATTCTCTTATGAGGAAGGAATTTAATGGTAGCTTTTTTTAGAGGGATGGCACTGGGGTTGTGGACTGAGTGGCTTCCTTCGGTTCTTCACTATTCTATGGTTGATGATTCTATGAATGAAGTTCATTTGAAGTGAGCTTGGCTAAAACTGTTCTGTCTGTTCCTTTCCAGCTGTTATAAGACTATTGAATGGTCCCCTAGTACAATAAGATGGACTCTTGATCTCACAATCTACCTTGTTGTGGCTCTTGCACCTTATTGTCTGCCTGCACTGCACTTTCTCTAACTGTGACACTTTATTCTGCATTGTTATTGTTTTCCCTTGTACTACCTCAGTGCACTGTTGTAATGAATTGATCTGTATGGATGGCATGCAAAACAGTTTTTCACTGTACCTCAGTACATGTGACAATAATTTAGCAAGTCTTACAAATGAGAGAAAAGATTGGAGGGGTGTCAATAATTTGTTGACAATAATATTGTAATAAAGGGATATGGACCATATGCAGGCAGAAGGGATCAGTTTAATTAGATGTTATTAGTTTGGCAAAACATCATGGGCTAAAACGGTGTGTGGGTATGTTTAATCCAAAATAATGGAAGATCAGCAAATTATCCAATTTGCCACAACAGTGCTGCTAGAGGAATGATTTGTATTCAACTCCAGGTGTATATTTGTAACTTGCAGATCAGGTCCGTGTTGGGACCTACCGACAGCTGTTCCACCCTGAGCAGCTCATCACTGGGAAGGAGGACGCTGCCAATAACTATGCTCGTGGGCACTATACTGTTGGCAAGGGAATTATAGAGCCGGTCCTGGACAGGATTCGGAAATTGGTACGGATATTATTTACTTTGTCTGCCTCCATCTATCATTCACCTGCAACTGTCTCCTAACTCCATCCCCTGTCCCCTTCCCCTACTTGCCACAACCTGGATTTGTATGGATTGGAAAGGTTTAGAAGGTTATGGGCCAAATGCTGGAAATGGGACTAGCTTGGAGAGCATGGACCAGTTGGGCCGAAGGGCTTGTTTCTGTGTTGTATGACTCTATAAACCTGCCCATCATCTTGCACCCCTCCTCAGTCCACAAATCACCTTGGACTCCTTTCTCACCACTTTCCCCCCCCCCCCCCCCCCCCCCCCTCCTCTTTATACTGGCTATCTCTCCCCCCTCCACCCTGTCCTGCTGTAGGGTTGCGGCCTGAAGTGTCGAAAGTTCTACCCCTTTTCTCTCTTCCCCACCCCCCACCCCCAATCAATGCTGATTGACCCACTGAGTTCCTCCAGCAGACTGTTTGTTGCTCCAGGTTCTGCAATCTCGCATCATCATTTACGTGAACATTGAATTTGAGAAAAGTAATTGTTTCAAATAGCATCCAGTGGCAGGTCTAATATGATTTAATCCAGTGTGTTGTGATTGCCTTAAAGCAATACTCTTTGAAGGAGTTCAAATTATTCCATTGCCTTCCAGCTTCCTAGTGTTAAACCTTCATCCTTGTGACCCTCCCAAAACATGTTCAGGATACATTCCTCTAAATTATTAAGTATCCTGAGTTTTGGATCTAGATTGTCCTTGTAATGGTGAGTGACCAGTAAAGGCTGGGCAGATCCAAGTTATCTTCTGTTGTGGACTGCTCTGTTGAGGCTACGTGTCAGTCCCAGGGCAAGTGAAACATTTGGAAACTGGAGCTCCTGCTGGATATGTAGGTATTGTCACTTAAACCTTATTCCAAAAGAATTCAATTGAAACAATGAAAGATCAAGCCAAATCCCATTGGGGAAATGTAGGGAGGGGGAAAATCAGCCTTGTTAATAGGAATTGTCATAAAGCACAGTAATAGGCCCTTCAGTCCAACTGATCCATGCCAACCAAGATTCCCATCCAAGCCAGTCCCACTTGCCTGCATTTGGCCCATATCCCTCTTAAACCTTTCTTATCATTGAACTTGTCCAAGTGCCTTTTAAATATTGTTAATGTACCTGCCTCAACCACTTCCTCTGACAGCTCGTTCCATATAGAGACCACCTTCTGGGTTTAAAAAAAAAAGTTGCCCCTTGGGTTCCTATTAAATCTCTCACCTTAAACCAATGCCCTCTAGTTCTTGGTTCCCCAACCCTGGGAAAAAGACTGCATTCACTGTATCTATGCCCCTCATTCTCCTAGGCTCTGGTGGGTGGGTGAGTGGGGAGAGGAGGGGAAAGTCTCAACCTCTCTCCATAACTGAGTCCCAGCAACATTCTCAAATCTCCTCTACACTCTTTCCAGCTTAATGGCATCTTTCCTATAGCAGGAAGACCAAAACTGAACACAACATTCCAAATGCAGCCTCACCAATGTCTTGGGATGCTATGTTGCAGTTGAACGACTTTTATACTCAGTGCCCTGACTGATGAAGGCCAGCATGCCAAAAGCCTTCACCCTGTCTGCCAGAGGTGTCACTTTCAGGGAACGATGTACTTGTAGAACACAGGGACCTAGGAGTACAACACTACCCAGGGCCCTGCGGTCACTGGAAGTCCCACCCTCACTTGTCTTCCCAAAATTCAACACCTCACACTTGTCCAAATTAAGCTCCATTTGCCATTGCTCAGCCCACCCACGCAGCTGATCAAGATCCCTCTAAATCCTGATAATCATCTTCACTGTCAATGACACCACCTACTTTAGTGATGTTAGTTGTGATGTTAACTTGGAAGTAATTGAGGTGCTTTTTATTGCAGGCTGACCAGTGTACTGGTCTTCAAGGCTTCTTGGTGTTTCACAGCTTTGGTGGTGGTACTGGTTCTGGTTTCACCTCTCTGTTGATGGAACGTCTGTCTGCTGACTACGGCAAGAAGTCCAAGCTGGAGTTCTCAGTCTACCCAGCTCCAAGGATTTCCACAGCTGTGGTGGAGCCCTACAATTCAATTCTGACCACCCACACCACACTGGAACATACAGACTGTGCTTTCATGGTTGACAATGAAGCCATCTATGACATCTGCCAGAAGAACCTTGACGTTGAACATCCAGGGTACGTCAACTTAAACAGGCTGATTGGTCAGATTGTGTCATCGATCACAGCTTCTCTTCGCTTCGATGGAGCTCTGAATGTTGATTTGATAGAATTCCAGACCAATTTGGTGCCTTATCCTCGAATCCACTTCCCTCTGGTGATGTATGCACCGGTGATCTCAGCTGAGAAAGCCTACCATGAGCAAATGTCTGTGGCTGAGATCACCAGTTCGTGTTTCAAG
Organism: Pristis pectinata; assembly: GCF_009764475.1. Lineage (NCBI taxonomy): Eukaryota > Metazoa > Chordata > Chondrichthyes > Rhinopristiformes > Pristidae > Pristis > Pristis pectinata. Next base: position 5,191,828 of record NC_067405.1, on the reverse strand, counting down.
CCAGGCAACCAGATGGTCAAGTGTGACCCTCGCCATGGCAAGTACATGGCTTGCTGCCTGCTGTATCGGGGCGACGTGGTGCCAAAAGATGTCAACGCTGCTATTGCAGCCATCAAAAGCAGGCGTACGATCCAGTTTGTCGACTGGTGCCCGACTGGCTTCAAGGTTGGCATCAACTACCAGCCTCCCACTGTGGTGCCTGGTGGGGACCTGGCAAAGGTGCAGCGAGCAGTGTGTATGCTAAGCAACACCACTGCCATCGCTGAAGCTTGGGCACGCCTTGACCACAAGTTTGACCTGATGTATGCCAAACGTGCCTTTGTGCATTGGTATGTTGGGGAGGGGATGGAGGAGGGGGAGTTTGCTGAGGCCCGGGAAGACATGGCAGACTTGGAGAAGGATTATGAAGAGGTTGGAGCTGATGACTTTGGTGTGGAGGAGGAGGAAGACGATTTCTGAACTATTTAATCATAGTTTATTTTGTTGCCATTCTAATTTGTGCAAATCTGAAGATTTTGAATTTCTTTGATCCGGATTAGTGTCACTCTGTACGTAAACTGAACAGGTAAAGGATTTGGATTTCAATTGTCTGCTTAATGCTGGCAAGTTCTGTAAATGGATAATTATAAACACTGCTGTAATAGCAAGTACAGTGCAATATAACTTGGATTTGAGAATTATTATTCCCAGAGGCAGAACTATCAAAGGTACATCTATAGAAGTCATCCTTGAGATCTGACCACTTCACCTGCTGCTGTGTATAAGAGTACAAAAGTTTTTGAAGATTGAGGTTTGCTGCTCGGGATTAGATGAACATCTAACAAGCATTTATCCCTTTCTGAATTTGGATGCCACCATGGGGCAGGAAAGGGATAAATCGATGAGTGGGCTGTCTGTAGTGGCAGTACTGCAGAAATCTGAGCTCCCGATGAATTGAAGTAGTCATGTCTAAAGACTTGCTTTGGAAATGCCTTCCCAATGTATTTAAACTTTTTTGTCCTTTCTTTGGGGTGGTGGGGAGAGAAAATGGAGATGTAGAAATGTTAAATTAATTGCAGTTATTAAATATTTGCACTTTTCTGCACCTGTCTGTTTTGATTTTTTAGTTGCTCAACACTTGATTGTATTCTAGATTTTGTTTACTACAATGAGAGTTCTAACAGTATTGGTCTATTATTGTCATTGGTACCGAGGTACAGTAGGAAAAACTTGTCTTGCAAACCGATTGTACAGGTCAATTCATTACACAGTGCAGTTACATTGAGTCAGTACAGAGTGCATTGATGTAGTACAAGTAAAAACAATAACAGTAGTGTCACAGCTACAGAGAGAGTGCAGTGCAATAAGGTGCAAGGTCACAACAAGTGACGTGAGGTCGTAGTCCATCTTATTGTATAAGGGAACCGTTCAATAGTCTTATCACAGCGGGGTAGAAGCTGTCCTTAAGTCTTGTGGTACATGCCCTCAGGTTCATACTGAACCACTGCTTGCTCTCTGAGGAAATAGTTTCTCGTTCCCCCTAGTGAGCCCTGGAATCATAAACCCCTCCATCCTTGTTCTATGCAACTTTGCTTTCACTTCAAATTCCAGCACCTACAGTGTATTTTGCTGGTCTAGATGTTAATCAAAACCAAACAAATAAGGTGGTCTCTACATACCCTGGAATTCTATTGGTTTCCAATCCTGCAATGGACTGAAGGAGAAGATTTTTAAATTGACAATGTTTTTGTGGGGCAATGTTAAATGACCTGTTATCAGTCGAAGATGCTCATGAGATGAGAATTGAATGTGGATTTTTTGTGGGGATGTACATGGATAGGTTTAAGGGGAGATGGGCCAAATGCAGGCAAGTGGGACTAGCTTATCTGGGCATCTTGCTCAGCAGGGACAAGTTGGGCCAAAGGGCCTGCTGTGCTGTATGACTTTATGTAGGGGGAAGAGGTGGCTGTGATGTACCAAAAGTTGGCATTTATTGCCCTCCCCTTACTTCCTTAAAAATGGCAAGGGACCATCACTGAAGTATTGCAATCACATTTGTGAAGATGGTCTGCAAAGCTACTGTATTCCAAGACTTGGACCAAGCGAATCAGGGTGCTGTATGATTTGTAGGAACCTGCAGTGGGTGGTGTTCCCATAAGCCTGCTGCTTTTGTTCTTGGTGGTAGGAGTTGTGTTTGGGAGATGCAGTTGGAGTATTCAAATTCCAGCATCTACAGTGTATATCTCCTCACTCAGTGGTGGGAGTGCAGAAAGAGCTGCCAACTGACGTGGTAAATGCGGGCTCATTCTTAAGTTTTAAGAATAAATTGGATAGATACATGGATGGGAGAGGTCTGGAGGGTTACGGACTGGGTGCAGGTAAATGGGACGAGTGGAATAAAGTTTTGGCACAGACTAGAAGGGCTGATTGGCCTGTTTTCTGTGCTGTAGTGTTCTATCTGTATGGTTCTATTCTAGAGGAGTAACTGCCATGGGTAAATGGGTATGAAGTGCAAGAGCCACAAGAACCATGGCATCCAAAAGTGTACTGGATCAGTACTAGAGGAATAAGTGCAGTGGGGAAGAGGCTGGAATGTAGGAATAGTTGACGTGGACTTCCAAAGACTTAGCATGTCTTGTTAGGCCAAAGGTCAGCATCTTGCAATATAACCTTTCTCTGTTATGGCAGAGGCTGCAGCTATGTGCTAGTGCCAGGTAGGCTGTCTAACAAGCCGGTGGCTTTGCTCTGCAAAGTCAGAGTCGTACATCACAGAAATGGGCCCACTAGCCCACCATGTCTGTGCTGACCAAGTACCTATCTATACCTATTTACCAGTGGTCTGTAGCTTTCTATGCCTTGGTGACTTGAATGCTTGTCCAGATGCTCAAATATTGAGTGTACCTGCTTCCACACCCTCTGGCAATGTAGATCCCCTCAAACTCTTGCTATTCACCTTGAATCTATGCTGCTAGTGTTGGACACCACTGCCATGGGGAAAGTTTCTTGTTGTCTATCCCCTTCATAATATTCTTGAAGCACAGGCAGCTTGACAGGAGAAAACAAAGTATTTGGCCCAGATCCCTCTGAACCTTTCCTATCCACGTACCTAAATGTCCTTCACCTGTTGTAATTGTACCTGCCTCAACCACCTCTGGCTGCTCGCTCCATATACTGTCCACCTTCTGTGGAACAACTTGCCCCTTGGGTCCTCCTTTTAAATCTTTCATTTCACACCTTAAACCTATGCCTTCTAGCTTTAGACTCCCTTACCCTAGTGGGGGTGGGGGAAAGACTGACCATTCACCTTCTATGTCCCTCATGATTTTGTATACCTCTAGGAAGTTGCCCCTCTGCCTCCTTCACCCCAGGGAAGACAGTCCCAGCCTATCCGGTTTCTGCTTGTAACTTGAGCCCTCCAGTCCTGGTAACATCCTCAAATATTTCCTGTACACCCTCCAGCTTAATCATATCCTTCCTATAGCATGGCAACCAGAACTGCTCACCAGGTAGTCTCAGTAATGTCTTGTACAGCTATAACATGTTGACTCAATACCCCAACCAATGAAGGCAAGTGTGCAATATGCCACCTTCACCACCCTGTCTAACTGTTGCCATGTTCAGGGAACTATGTACGTAGAACAGAGACCTTGGAGTACAACACTTCCTCAGGCCCTGCCACTCATTGTGCATGTCCTGTCCTGGTTTAACTTTCCAAATGCATTGCTGCACTTGAATTAAATTCCTTCTGCATTTCCTTTGCCCACATTCCCACTTTATCTAGATCCTGTTGTAACCTTGGACAACCTTCTATTGTTGTTCACTACACCATGAATTTTGGTGTCACCCACAAACTTGCTAACAATGCCAACTACACTCTTGTCAATATACATAACAGGGAACCCAGCACCAATCCCTGTGGCACACCATTGGTCACATCCCTTCAATGTGGAAAAACAACCCTCCACAATCATCCCCCTGCTCTTGCCACTAAACCAATTTTGAATCCAGTTGGCTAGCTCTCCCTGGATTGCATGTGATCCAACCTTCCAGACCAGCCTAGCATGCAGACTTTGTCAAAAGCTTTGCTAAAGTCCATGTAGACAATGTCTACTGCTGCCCTCATCAATCCCCTTCGTCACCTCCTATGAGGGAGAAAAAAATTCAATTAAATTTGAAGTGATTTCCCATGCACAAAGCCATACTGACACTTGCTAATCAGTCCTTGCCTTTACAAATGCAAATAGAGCCTGTCTCTCCAGTATATTTCCCACCCCAGATGTTAGGCTCACTGACTTGCAGTTACTTGATTCGCCCTTGCAGCCCTTAAGGGAACACTAGCCACCCTCCAGTCTTCCAGTACCTCGCCCATGGCTAACAAAGATACAAACATCTCTGCTAGGGCCCCAGCAATTTCTTCACTTGCTTCCCACAATGTCCTAGGATACACTTGATCAGGTGACAAGACAGCATAGTAATAACAACAACCTTGCACTCAATCTCAGCAAGACCAAGGAAATGATTGTGGACTTCAGGAAGGAGAAGTTGGATGAACGTGCACCAGTCCTCATAGAAGGGTCTGTGGTGGAAAGAGTAAGTGGATTCAAGTTCCTGGGTGTCTCTGAAGACTTGTACAACTTCATGGGTTGCATCTGTGCTGGGTCAAGAACATGTGCCAGCATCTCTACTTTCTCAGTTTAAGGAGATTTAGCATGTCAAAAACTGACAAACTTCTACAGATATACAGTATAAAGCATTCTGACTGGTCACATCACAGCTTGATATGGAAACTCTGATGCACACAGGAACACAAGACGCTACGGAAAGTGGTGGACTTGGCCAGTTCTATCATGGATATGACTCTCTACACCATCACAAGAGGTAATGTCTCAGGAAGGTGACATCCATCATCAGGGACCCGCACCACCTCAGGCTATGCCCTCTTCTCAGTTCTGCCATCAGGCAGGAGGTACAAGAGCCTGAAGACCTAAGGTTCAACAATGGCTTCTTCCCCACTGCTGTCAGGTTCTTGAACTGACCTGGAAAACCTTAACACTACCTCATTCTTTTTTTTCTCCTCTCTCAATCTTGCATTAGTGTCATTATTTTGCATAGATGTTGTGTATAACTTGTTAATTTTGTTAACTTGTTTGTCCTTGACCTGTAATGTACTATACTGCTGCTGCAAAAAGTTAAGTTTTCATGGCATTTATACCCCATGTATGCCTATGACAACAATAAACTTGAACAGTATTCCTTTAAGACATCACCCATGCTTCCACACATAGATGACCACAATGATCTTTAAGAGGACCTATTCTTTCTCTAGTTACCCTTTTGCTCTTAATGTACATAGGGTTCTCCTTTACCTTTTCTGCCAAGAATATCCTGTGTCCCTCTGTGCCCTCTTGATTTCCTTAAGCGTACTCTTACATCCTTTATGTTCCTTGCTTGATCCCAGCTACCTATACCTGACGTATGCCTCCTTTTTCCTGACCAGACCCTTGATATCTCTCATCAGCAAGGGTTCCCTAATCCTGCCAGCTTTGTCCTTCAATTTAACAGAACAGGTTGGCCCTGAATTCTCCCTAAATATGGTATAGGTAAGTATCACTTGATTGTGGTTATTAATGATGCCTGCCTTCTGTTGAATGAGAGGTTGGTAATTAGCTGGATTAGATTTGCCCAACTTGTTAATGTGACATCCCTGAATAATTTTCTACACTGTTGGGTAGATGCCAGTATTATAAGCAAACTAGTACAGCTCAGAGGTACAGCTAGTTCTGAAGTCCACTGTGATGGCATCTAATCAATACCCCTCTGTTATAACCAGTGTTTTGAGTTGAGTGCAGCTTCAACAACACTCAAGAAGCTTGACATAAAGGACGTTACGGCCCATTTGATAGGCACCCCATAAACCATTCACTCACTCCACCACTGACATGCAGTAGCAGCAGTTGGTACCATCTACAGGATGCACTGAAGTAACTCACTAAGACTCCTTAGACACCACCTCTACCAACTAGAAGGACAAGGGCAGCAAAACCATGGGGAACATGGCCCTCCAAGCCACACACCATCCTGACTTGGAAATATATTGTAATTTCTGGGACAAAGTCCTGGAACTCCCTAACAGCACTGTGGGTATACCTACACCTCAAGAACTGCAGCAGTTCAAGAAGGCAGCTCATCATTTCCACCAAGGGCAATTAGGGATGGGCAATTAATTGCTGGTTCTGCCTTGAATTAATACAAAAAGTGAAGTCAATTGAATTTACTGAAGACAGGTTGCTGTGATGCTGGGAACCTTGCGAGGAAGCTGAAAGATCATCAGCTCTTGGCAGTTCTGGCTGGATGTAGTTGTAAATACATCAGCTTTTGATGAGATGTTGGACCCTACAATTTGAGGATAGTAATGGACTGGAGTGTTTTCAATTAGGGTCCTAATGAAGGGTCTCGGCCTGAAACGTTGACTGTTCATTTCCCTCCATAGATGCTGCCTGACCTGCTGAATGCCTCCAGCATTTTGTGTGTGCTGCTTTCAAGTCTTAATACTCACACACTACACCTGTGTGTTTCCACTGTGCACAGCTATAAACAACTCACATGGCAACCACTTCAGTTCATTTAACTTCGTCAGCTGCCTGAAACCACCTGATGGGACTTCAACTCATGCATTGTAGATTCCTATGCAAAGCATGATTTCTGTAGCTCAGCCCAAATCTTGACCAGAAACTTGGCCCTGGTTCTGGCAACTGGGGAGGACTTGAGCCAAGTCCAAGCTTCTTGAGAAAAGTTTCCTGCTCATGTCAACGTCCAAGATGTGGATGATGTCCAGGCAAGGACTGATAAGTGGCAAGTAACATTTAGGCCAGTGACCTTTTCCAGCAGGGATCTAATCATTGAAAATTCAAAACTTCAGAGGCTGATGCAGGCAAATGGGACTGGATTTGATGGGAAATCTTGGTCAGCATGGACCAGGTGGGCCGAATAACTCTATGAAACTGAAATAAAACAAAATGCTGGAATCTCAGATGGCATAACCAAAGTCTTAATTGAAATGTTAACTCTCTTCCCCTACACATGCCCTCCTCCCTACCCCCTCTAACAGATGCGATCTGCTTTTGATTTTTTTTCCAGAATTGTACAAGCATCTAGCCATACCTCCTGATGCAAAATAGTGATACTCAGATAATCTTTCTGTCAGTCAAAAGCCAAGGTGCCATTAAAAACCCAGTTGTTCAATTTGGATTTGGCCAAGTCCACTCTGATACAATTCTTGTTGCAGCCTTAATAAAAAGTGTAGCCAATGGAAGTTCAGAGGAGAGGAGATACTCTGATGTTCTTTGCAACATTTAACCATTTCAGGGAGATCTAAAACTGAAGCCTTCACCAGTTGAACATTGGAAGTTCAGAGGAGAGGGGGTAGTCTGACATCCTTGCAACATTTGATCATAATCAGGGAGCTCTAAAACTAAAGCCTTCACTAGCTGGTGTCAAAACGAAATGGTTTGGATGTTGCAAGGGTCCAGATATCTCTCAACCCTAGGGCACTGCCATCAGGCTAACCATCTCCAGCTGCTTAATGTCAAAAGTGGTAATACTCATCACTTCCGTTCCAATGGACATTCACGCAGTTCCTACTCAGAATTATGATTTAGTGTGATATCAAGAGCCATAGTTTCAGAATAGTGCATTTGTCAACCTGTTGCCCGAGCAGGTTTCTCCAGGTACATTTCCTGTTCATCATCTTGTATTTGCTGCCTCAGCATTCCAACTTCACCTGCAGATTTATCAGAAGAACATTAGGGTATGAAGGGGACAGTCAGTCCAATTTACTAATTTTCTCCACAGCAGCAAAAGCCACTGAGCAGGCAGTGTAACTCAGGCTCCGCACATTATTCCTGCTGTTTGACATGTTAGTGGGATCATGTTTAAGAGCTGTGAGGTAATGATACAGCTCTACAAAATTCTGGTTAGACCACACTTGGAATACTGTGTCCAGTTCTGGTCACCTCATTATAGGATGGATGTGAAAGCGTTGGAAAGGGTGCAGAGGAGATTTACCAGGATGCTGCCTGGATTAGAAAGTATGGATTATGAGGAAAGACTAAGGGAGCTAGGGCTTTACTCTTTGGAGAGGAAGAGGATGAGGGGAGACATGATAGAAGTATACAAAATATTCAGAGGAATAGATAGAGTAGACAGCCAGCACCTCTTTTCCAGGGCACCAGTGCTCAATACAAGAAGGCGTAGCTTTAAGGTAATGGGTGGGAAGTTCAAGGGACATATCAGAGGGAGTTTTTTTTTTACCCAGAATGTGGTTGGGGCATGGAATGCACTGCCTGGGGTGGTGGTGGAGGCAGGTACTTTGGTCAAATTCAAGGGATTGTTAGATAAGCATATGGAGGAATTTAAAATAGGGGGGACATGTGGGAAGAAGGGGTCAAGGTCTTAGGCGAGGTTTAAAGGTCGGCACAACATGGTGGGCCAAAGGGCCTGTATTGTGCTGTACTATTCTATGGACATTTATGGCATTACTGAAAGGACTGAGTCCACACATCTCTGGATGAGCAAGCTGGCACGTTAGAATACACAGGGACAGATTAAAACCTCCATGTAGGGTCTACCATATGTAGCCCAACTGGTGATAAACCATTGTTAGGTCCTGTTGGCATTTGCCTACCAAACCAGCAAAGATCTGTTTTCTAAACCATTCTGATCCTGCTATTCCAGCTCTTTTGCATTATGAACAGCAAGAAAATTGAAGGCCAAGTACAAATTATAGGAAAGTGTTCTGATTTAAGGCAACCTAGACTATACTTTCACTAAGTTACTTTGGTAATGAAGTGGTAATGATAGTTTTTAAGTTCAAAAATCAAAAACACAATACTAAGAATTGTGTTCAGTTCTGGTCTCCTCATTATAGGAAGGATGTGGAAGATTTAGAGAGAGTGCAGAGGAGACTTACTAGGATGCTGCCTGGATTGGAGAGCATGTCTTGAGGATAGGTTGAGTGAGCTGGGGCTTTTCTCTTTGGAGAGAAAGAGGATGAGAGGTGACTTGATAGAGGTGTACAAAATGATAAGAGGCATAGTTCGAGTGGACAGTCAGAGACTTTTTCCCAGGGCAAATATTGCTAACACAAGGGGGCATTATTTTAAGGTGATTGGAGGAATATATAAGGGGGATGTCAGAGGCAAGTTTTTTTTAAAAACAGAGCGTGGTGGGTGTGTGGAACGCACTGCCAGCAGAGGTTGTGGGGGCAGATATATTAGGGACATTTAAGAGACTCTTAGACACAATAATGATAGAAAAATGGAGGGCTATGTGGGAGGGAAGGGTTAGATAGATCTTAGAGCAGGATAAAATGTCAGCACAACATTGTGGGCCAAAGGGCCTGTACTGTGCTGTAATTTTCTATGTAAGGTAGTGCCCAAAACTACCTAATGCAGGGTCTCAACCCAAAATGTCAACAATCCCTCCACCTCCACAGATGCTCCTTGACCTGCTGAGTTCCTCCAGCAGTTTGTTGTTTGCATCAACAGCCTCTTGCATCTCTGAAGCTACCTCATGTTCATAGGTACACATTTCTGCAAGAAACTGCAGAGAGTTGCAGACACAGAAACCAGCCTCCCCCTACACTTCTCACTGCTTCGGTAAAGCAGCCAACATAATCAAAGACCCCACCGTCCCCAGACAGTCTCTCTTTTCTCCTCTCCCATTAGGCAGAAGATACTCCTCACAGACAGTAGCCAGAATTGAACCTGGGTTGCTGGCGCAGTAATAGTGTTACGTGAACCGCTACACTGCCTAACAGAATGTGGAGTAAAGTGTCACAGTTACAGAGAAAGTGCAGTGCAGGTAGATAATAAGCTGCAAGGTCATAATGAGGTAGATGAGCTCCAATATCTTATTAATACTTCAGGCATGAGAGTCTATAAGTAGATAGGGAAATAATTTCCTCTCAGTGAACATTTGTGGGATGCAATCAGTTCAGGAGGAAGGCACATCTACAGCTAAGAGACTACAGCTCTGCCTTCAATACAATAATACCAAGCAAGCTTGTCACCAAACTCCAAGACCTAGGACTCAACATCTCTCTGTAACTGGATCCTTAACTTTCTAAAAAAAACAGACCGCAATCAGTGAGGATAGGCAGCAATATTCTCAACACTGGTGCACCTCAAGGCTGCATCCTCAGCCATCTATTCTAATCCCTATACACTCATGACTGTGTGGCCAGATACTGCTCTAACTCCATCTACAAGTTTGCAGATGATACCGTTGTAGGCCGTATCTCAAACAGTGATGAATCGGAGTCCAGGAAGGAGATAGAGAGCTTAGTGGAATGGTGTCATGACAACAACCTTTCCCTCAGTGTCAACAAAAGAGCTGGTCATTGACTGCAGGAAAGGGGGCAGTGTACATGCACCTGTCTACATCAATGGTGCTGAGGTCGAGAGCTTCAAGTTCCTGGGAGTGAACATCACCAACCACCTGTCCTGGACAAACCACATGGATGCCATGGCCAAGAAAGCTCACCAGTGCCTCTACTTCCTCAGGAGGCTAAAGAAATTTGGTTTGTCCCCTTTAACTCTCACCAACTTTTACCGATGCACCATAGAAAGCATCCTATGAGGATGTATCACGGCTTGGTACGGCAACTGCTCTGCCCAAGACCGCAAGAAGCTGCAGAGTTGTGGACACAGCCCAGTGCATTACAGACACCAGTCTCCCCTCCTTGGACTCTGTCTTACCTCTCGCTGTCTTGGTTAAGCAGCCAGCATAATCAAAGACCCCACCCACCCAGGACATTCTCTCTTCTCTCCTCTTCCATCGGGTAGAAGATACAGGAGCCTGAGGACACGTACCACCAGACTTAAGGACAGCTTCTATCCCACAGTGATAAGACTATTGAACAGTTCCCTTATACGATGAGATGGACTACAACCTATGACCTCACGATCTACCTTGTTGTGACCTTGCACCTTATTTCACTGCACTCTCTCTGTAGCTGTGACACTTTACTCTGTACTGTTGTTTTTTTTTTAATACCTGTACTACCTCAATGCACTCTGTACTAACTCAATGTAACTGCACTGTGTAATGAATTGACCTGTAAGATCGGTTTGCAAGACAAGTTTTTCACTGTACCTTAGTACAAGTGACAATAATAAACCAATACATCAGGAAACATTTTCCATAAACAGCAAGAGGGGTGAATATGGGACAAGGTCAATTGAAAGTTGCTAAACCAAGATTAGATTCTGCAAGGGAATGGAGTGTTATGGAACCAAGATGGATAAATGAATTTGAGATGGTGCCCAACATCAATGCAAATTAAGCGTACATGGATTATGATGTTGCCAGGACTAGAAGTCTCGAGTTATAGGGAGAGGTTGACCAGGCTAGGTCTTTATTCCTTGGAATGTAGGACAATGAGGGGTGACCTTATAGAAGCGTTTAAAATGATGGGAGGCGTAGATAAGGTGGATGAAAACAGTCTTTTCTCCAGGGGAGGGGAGTCCAAAACTAGGGGGCATAGGTTTAGGGTGAGAGGGGAAAGATTTAAAAGGGACCTGCAGGGCAATTTTTTTTCACCCCCACACAGAGGGTGGTGAGTATATGGAACAAGCTGCCAGAGGAAGTGGGTGAGGCAGGTACAATAATATCATTTAGAGGCACTTTGATAGATACATGGAGGGAGGGCAGGACTTTGAGGGATACGACTGAATGCAGGAAACTGGGACTAGCTGGGTGGGCACCATGCACTCGTTGGGCCAAAGGGCCTGTATACAATGTTGTATTGCTCTATGACTGCACCTACTTCAAATGTATTTGCAATCAGTTAATGTTTCTATCACATCAGCCTCTCATCTACACAGTAATAGAAAGGATCAAGTTTTAGACACATACAAGTCACAGATGGCTGGCATTTGGCAAGTAGAATTTATTGATGAAACTATCTATTTCAATAACCACATTAAATCAATTAGAAATCCTGCAGCTTGACTTCAGTATTCCACATCATCTTCAACTTCTGCTGTACTGTCTGTTCCAACCTCTTCATAATCCTTCTCCAAGGCTGCCAGGTCTTCCCGGGCCTCAGAGAACTCTCCCTCCTCCATCCCCTCCCCAACATACCAATGCACAAAGGCGCGCTTGGCGTACATCAGGTCAAACTTGTGGTCAAGACGTGCCCAAGCTTCAGCGATGGCAGTGGTGTTGCTCAGCATACACACTGCACGCTGCACCTTGGCCAGGTCCCCACCAGGCACCACGGTGGGAGGCTGGTAGTTGATGCCAACCTTGAAGCCAGTTGGGCACCAGTCGACAAACTGGATGCTGCGCCTGGTCTTGATGGCTGCAATAGCAGCATTGACATCTTTCGGCACCACATCACCCCGATACAGCAGGCAGCAAGCCATGTACTTGCCATGGCGAGGGTCACACTTGACCAACTGATTGCCTGGCTCGAAGCAGGAACTGGTGATCTCAGCCACGGACAAATGCTCATGGTTAGCTTTCTCAGCTGAGATCACTGGAGCATATGTCACCAGAGGGAAGTGGATTCGGGGATAAGGCACCAAATTAGTCTGGAATTCTGCTAAATCAACATTCAGAGCTCCATCAAAGCGAAGAGAAGCTGTGATTGATGACACAATCTGACCAATCAGCCTGTTTAAGTTGACGTAACCTGGATGTTCAATGTCAAGGTTCTTCTGGCAGATGTCATAGATGGCTTCATTGTCAACCATGAAAGCACAGTCTGTATGTTCCAGTGTGGTGTGGGTGGTCAGAATTGAATTGTAGGGCTCCACCACAGCTGTGGAAATCCTTGGAGCTGGGTAGACTGAGAACTCCAGCTTGGACTTCTTGCCGTAGTCAGCAGACAGACGTTCCATCAACAGAGAGGTGAAACCAGAACCGGTACCACCACCAAAGCTGTGAAACACCAAGAAGCCTTGAAGACCAGTACACTGGTCACTCTGGGGATAGAAAAAGCACCTCAGTTACTTCAACAACATTCTTATTATCTAGGTTAAGTTTTGGTTTCCTCATGGGGGTTCCTGTTCTTTTCCAAGGAGGCATCATTCAAAATGGATCCTCAAATGCAAACAGCATGTTCAGAGGCATCAAGGCAAGTTTCAAGGGCTCTTGGTCCCCAACCCAGATAAGCAAAGCCAGTTTTAAAGTGCCTGGGTAGAAATCACAGAATTAGAATGATTCAACATAGGGAGCCACATGGGACATCTTCTGATCCGATTCTGAGTAGCATGTCCCACCATGAACCATGATCAAACCTGGGACCTGCCTAACCTGCATTGCACAATGAAAACCCCAGGCTCCAATTCCTTCAAACACTTGCTTTTGCAACATCATGGCTTACTGTTGAAGGCATGTCAGGAGGAAGGGCTTTGGACATATGACCAATGAAAAATTGATACATTAATCTGACCAGACTTCATGGAGTCAACAATCAGTATCTGGTGTGCCTTATAAGATATCTTTATTAGTCATATGTACATCAAAACACAATGAAATGCATCTTTTGTGTAGAGTGTTTTGGGGGGCAGCCTGCAAGTGTCACCACGCTTCTGGTGGTGATATAGCATGTCCACAACTTCCCAACCCATATGTCTCTGGAATGTGGGAGGAAACCAGAACACCCAGAGGAAACCCACGCAGACATGGGGAGAACGTACAATCTCCTTACAGACAGTGGCCTGAATTGAACCTGGGTCACTGGCACTGTGAAGCATTATGCTAACTGCTACACTACCATGCACAATCCACAAATGAAAAACCAGTATCGTACCAATTTACGAATCCTGTCCAAGACAGAGTCAATCAGCTGCTTGCCGATGGCATAGTGGCCACGGGCATAATTGTTGGCAGCGTCCTCCTTCCCAGTGATGAGCTGCTCAGGGTGGAACAGCTGTCGGTAGGTACCACTACGGACCTCATCTGGAAAAGGCAGGGCAACAAATTAATACTCATGATATTCAATACAAATTAATATTTCACTTCTCTTATTGTGACACAGGACAGGGTTATTCCAGCAGTTGTGCAAAGGAACTGGGACATTATGTTACAGTTGTACAAGTCATTGGTGAGGCCACACTTGGAGATTTGCGTACCGTTTTGGTAACCCTGTTATGGAAAAGGCAGGTCTGAACTCTTTCAAGTTTAACCAAGATTTACAAGGATGTTGCCAAGATTAGAGGGCCTGAATTATAGGGAGAGGTTGGCCAGGCTAGGTCTTTATTCCTTGGAACGTAGGAGAATGAGGGGTGATCTTATAGAAGCGTTTAAAATTATGAGAGGCAGAGATAAGGTGGACAGTAACAGTCTTTTCCCCAGGGTAGGGGAGTCCAAAACTAGGGGGCACAGGTTTAGGGTGAGGGGAAGATTTAAAAGTGACCCAAGGGGCAATCTTTTCCACCCTCACACAGAGGGTGGTGAGTATATGGAACGAGCTGCCAGAGGAAGTGGGTGAGGCGGGTACAACAGTATCATTTAAGAAGCACTTGGATAGGTAAATGGAGGGGCGGGGCTTGGAGGGATATGGGCCGAACACAGGAAATTGGGACTAGCTGGGTGGGCACCATAGTCAGCATGGACTGGTTGGGCTGAAGGGCCTGTATCCTTGCTATATAGCTCTATGACTGTGTGCCAGCTTCCATCCCTTTGTTGCTGCTGCCTGTTGAGTATTTCCAATATTGATTTTATTTTGCTAGATTCTGGACACTTAAAACAGTACAACTGTATTGCAAATAGGATTAAAAACTATTCAATGTGCACAGTCCAAATGGAAAACAGGGAATGCCATAGTTCTTGGCACAACCCAGACATGTTTGGCATTTGTGTTGTGCACCATACAAATATATAGTCTCACCAATTAGTCCACAATTAACTTGCCCACCTTTACTACATACTCATTACCTACCCCCTCACCTAGCAAGAACCTAGATTGAAACTTATGAGCTCAACCCCAAGATTTTTGGAAGGGATCCAGAGTTACATTATGCAATCAGACATTCTTTTAAATCTTAACCCCAGTTATGTCATTTCTTAACCTACAATGCTCAAGTAAACTCCTAACTATGCATTGCATTCTCCTTATAACCCCACAAATCTGTGCTACATCTCCAGGGGAATGTATCTCTGACACCCCTCTCCCCTTTCTGGATCTCTGCCTTCATCTCCAGAGACAGATTAACCAGAGACATTTATGATCCCACTGATTCCCAGTTACCTGACTACTCCTCTTCCCACCCTGTCACTTGTAAGGACGCCATCCCCTTCTCCTAGTTCCTCCGCCTCATCTGTTCCCATGATGAGGCTTTCCACTCCAGGACATCAGATGTCCTTCTTCCCCCCCCCCCCCCCCACCCCGTGACCAGGGTTTCACTTCCATCATCAATGCTGCCATACCCATATCTCCTCCACTTCCCACACATTTGCCCTCACCCCCCTCTTCTTCCACTCCCCCAATGTAACAGGGACAGGGTTTCCCTTGTCCTCACCTACCCCACGAGCCTCCACATCCAACACATCATTCTCCACAACTTCTGCCCCCTCCAATGGGATCCTACCACCATGCACATTTTCCCCTCACCCCTCTCTGCTTTCCACAGGGATTGCTCTCTCCACAGCTTCCTGGTCCACTCGTCACTCCCCACCAATAAGCTCCCTGGCATTTATACCTGCAACCGCACCAAGTGCTACACCTGTCCCTACACCTTCTCCCTCACCACCATTCAGGGACCCAGACAGTCCTTCCAGGTGAGGCAGCACTTCACCTGAGTCCGAGGGTGTCATTTATTGCATCCGGTGCAGCCTCCTGTACATCAGTGAGACCCGACGCAGATTGGGTGACCGCTTTGTCGAGCACCATTGCTCTGTCTGCCACAGCAGCCAGGACCTCCTGGTGGCCATCCACTTCAATTCCACATCCCACTCCCACACTGACATGTCTATCCACGGCCTCCTCTACTGCCACGTTGAGGCCAGATACAGGTTGGAGGAACACACCTCATATTCTGCCTCGAGAGTCTCCAACCTGATGGCCTCAACATTAATTTCTGTAACTTCCAGTAACCCCTCCCCTTCTTTTTCTCCCCCTCCCCAACTCCTGTCCTTCCCACACCTTAATGACCTGCCAATTTTCTCTATTCCATGGTCCACTGCCCTCTGCTACCGGATTCCTCCTCATTCAGCCCTTTGCCTCTTCTACCTATCACCTCTCAGCTTATTATATCTTCTCCCCCTCCCACCTACCTACCTTCCCTCTCACACCTGGACTCACCTATCACCTGCCTGTATTTCTCCCCCTACCTTCCATTCTGCCCTCTTCCTTTCCAGTCCTGATGAAGGGTCTCAGCCCGAAATGTCGACTGTTTATTTCCCTCCATAGATGCTGCCTGACCTGCTGAGTTCCTCCAGCATTTTGTGTGTGTTTTGCTCCAGATTCCAGCATCTGGAAAATCTCATGTCTCCAAGGGAATTCTTGCTTGGTTTAGGTAGATTCTGGTTGCCTCTCCAGCATGGTTGAGGAGAGTTACAAACACAAGCTGGGCAGGAAATCAATTTTAATCAAGCTTAAAACTATCTGACATCCCTTGTGTTAGGAAGCCTGCTAAAAATTAAAGACTTAAGACATTAGGATTCAATAATATTGGAGCATTTATTACCGATCACAGAGGGCTCCAAGTCCACAAAGACAGCCCTGGGCACGTGTTTTCCAGCTGTTGTCTCACAGAAGAAGGTGTTGAAAGAGTCATCCACACTCCCAGTGCTTCTGCCGTCTGGTTTATAGCCATCAGACTGGACACCATGCTCCAAACAGTACAGTTCCCAGCAAGCATTGCCCATCTGGACACCAGCCTGACCAATGTGGATGGAGATACATTCACGCTGCAGGAGTGGATTAGAAAGAGAATGAGGAATTAGAACACTTGCAAGATCCTGCTCGTCTAAAATAGTGCAGCAATCCATTGTCAAAACCATCCTGACATTCTTCCTTGTGTTAAGAAGTTCATTCTCACCATTCACTAGTAAATGTTTCTCCTATATTAGAGTCATACAGCACAGAAACAGGCCCTTCGGCCCAACTCGTCCCTGCTGACCATTGCCGAGCAAGCTAGTCCCACCTGCCTGTGTTTGGCCCAACCCTCTCCTGTCCATGTACTTATCTAGATGGCTTTTAAATGATGCTGATGTGCCCACCTCAACCACCATTTCTGGCAGCTCATTCCAAATATGCACCACTCTTTGCATGAAGAAGCTGCCCCTGATGTCCCTTTTAAATCTCTCCCCTCTGATCTTAAACCTATGCCCTCTTGTTTTTAGCACCCCCTCCCTGGGAAAAAGACTATGTGCTTTCACCCTATGCCCCTCATGATCTTATACACCTCTATCAGATCACCCCCCAATCTCCTACGTTCCAGGGAATTCCTTAGTGGAATTCATTGATAAGGGCAGGCATGGTAGTGTAGCAGTTAGCATAACACTATTACAGCACCAGCAATCTGGGTTTAATTCCAGTCAGTCTGTAAGGAGTTTGTACATTCTCCGTGTCTGCATGGGTTTCCTCCAGGTGCTCCAGTTTCCCCCCCCACATTACAAAGACATACGGGTTAGGAAGTTGTGGGTATGCCATGATGGCGCTGGAATTGTGGTGACACTTGCAGGCTGCCCCCAGAACACTCCATTTAAAAGATGCATTTCACTGTGTTTCGATGCATCTTATCTGATATTTATATTGATGACCTTTAGTTCAGTGTGGGAGAAACAAATCTCTACATCTACTGTCAAATCACTGGGGAATTATCCTGCTAACACCCTTCCCCCTGAAAGTTAAATAAAAGTTGGGAAAACTACAACACAAAAAGATGGTGGAATCTACTCATAGACCTGATTAAGTTTTCCACAAGGGACTAGCAGGTTGCTAAACCTTGCTGTGCATGGTGAACTGCTCACATCAGAAACTAGCAGCCTGGTTTACACAACCACAACTGGTTTATACAGCTTCAGTGGAGGCTGAGGGGTGATCTGTTGGAAGTGTATAAAATTATGAGGGGCATAGATAGAGGGACAAGCAATATCTTTTTCCCCATTATTGAGTGATCCAGTACCAGAGGGCATGCATTTAAGGTGAGAGGGGGTAGGTCCAGAACAGACACGAGGGGTACATCTTTTACTCAGAGTGGTGGATGGCTGGAATATGTTGCCTGATAAGGTGGTGGAGGCAAATTCACTGGGGGCTTTTAAGAGGGGCTTGGATGGGCACATGAATGAGAGGAAAATGGAGGGATATGGGCATTCTGTAGGTAGGAGGGATTAGCTATGTCAGCACAACATTGTGGGCCGAAGGGCCTGTTCTGTGCTGTACTGTTCTATGTTCTATGAAGAAACATGGAGATGCAAGGGACTGCAGATGCTAGAATCTAGAGCAACAATCTGCTGAAGGAACTCAGTGGGTTGAGCAGTGAGGAATGTTTCGGGCTGAAATCATGCATCAGGATTGAGACTGGAGAGGGGAAGCAGCCAGTGTAAAGAGAAGGGAAGTGGTGAGACAGGAGCCAGAGGTGATTGCACAGATGGCTACTCAGCTAGTGATCACACACCCAAACCATTGGGCAACTAAGGTAAAGAACAACAGGTAGAAGTCTCAGCACTACAGTCAGAAGCAGGTGAGCTGTAATCAGAGGGAGAGTTGACCCAAGAAAGTCCTGTTCCTTTGGCAGGGACAGATCAGTCACATATGACAGTCATCAGACAACAATTCCCAAGCACATTTCCTGGCCCGAGAACATCCCAAAGAATTTTATAGCCAAAGGCAGACTTGAGGTACTCCTTGAAGCATTCAAAATGAGAAGATCCAGGATCCTTAGAGATTTGAAGATTGATATTAACCATGATGGCTGGAAGACCTCCCAGCTCTTAAAACATTCATTACCCCATCCTGGCCACTCAACTGGAGATGTCAAATTCTGGTTATTGCTTTGAATTTAATCTTGACAATGAAACCAGTTATCTTGTTGTGCTGCCACATTGCTTGCAGGCAAAAATAAACATGTTCATGTCTGGGACAATCCACGAAGAAAAGAGCACAGTAACTTTTCAGGACAACTTGAACATTCAGTTTTCACTTTAGAATTCCAGCAAGAATTTTGCTTTGGTACTACTGTTTTACACAACACTTAAATGGTTTAAAAAGGTAATTTCAGAACAAGATCAACCCAAGCAAGGGGCTCAGTAAAAATGTTGTTGGTTAAAAAGGAACTGTGCTAAAATTAAACTTTGCACTAAACTGTCTACAGTTCCGACAACCATACTTTCAGAAGTACACCAAGTCCTTGGAAGTGACGTAAACAAGTTCAATGGAACAAGGGCCAGGAGAAAAGGACTTCAACCATCTGGGGAGGCTGGAGAAACAAGTTGTTTTACAGAGCAGGGGGTGGATAGATTAGGAATCCAAAAGTTATTCAGAATTGAGAGGTTTTGACAGAACAAGGCTATTTTTTCCTTCTGACAGCTTAGTACAGCAACTGTTCTGCCCAAGGCCACAAGAAACTGTAGGGAGTTGTGAATGCAGCCCAGTCCATCACAAAAACCAGCCTCCCCTCCATTGACTCTGTCTACACTTCCCACCACTTCAGGAAAGCATCCAACATAATCAAAGACCCCTCTCACCCTGGTCATTCTCTTCTCCCCCCTCCCAAAAGCTTGAGGGCATGTACCACCAGGCTCAAGGACAGCTTCTATCCCATTGTTATAAAACTATTGAACAGTCCCCTCAGGTGATAAAGATGAACTCCTGCTCTCTCAATCTACCTCATCATGGCCCTTGCAATTTATTTGTCTGCCTGCACTTTCTCTGCAATTGTCACACTCTATTCTGCATTGTTTGTTTTCTTTCCCTTTTGTACCACCTCGATGTACTTATGTATAGAATGATTAGTCTGGGTGGCACAGAAATAAAAGCTTCTGACTGCATCATGGTACATGTGACAATAATAGACTAGTAGGACATGAACTGGGACACCTGAAGAAGGTTGAGGAATCAAATCTTACAGGGATTTGTACATTTACAGCACATTTGTAGTAGGATGCAGGGGAAAAACAGATGCGAGACTCAAGAACAACTCAGAACCAGGACAGGAATAAGCTGAATGGCCCCTCATGTTTATATAAAAAAAACAAAGAGTAAGCACCCCTTTTTGAAATGGTAACTCAACAGCAAAATTGTGTTTTTAGTGCAATTAAAACATCCCTGGCCTTCAAATCATTATGAACTTGTTATCATGGAAGATAGCTGCCATCCATGTCACTTATAAATAAATGGAATGCCAAAATGGATTTGTATACACAAGTGCAAGTATTTAGATTTGTACAAGACATCAAAACCTCTGCAGTCATTTAACTTCAATCTGATAAGATTAATTTAAGTCTTTGCCTCCAGTTTCAAGTTTACAACTGTCTGGTGGAAATTCTCTATTCAATCCACTCCCACCCAGAAGTAGTCTATTTGCTGCATTTGGCATAATGGGAACAAACTGTGCACAAGGATTAAAAACATTGCATGGTGTAAAAATACTGCAAACTGTATCAAAAAAATGGCTCAGATCTGATGATTTTAGCCTCCACTCAAATGTAGGCTGACACTCCAGTGCTGCTTTTCAGAGGCGACTTCAAACCAAGGCCTTGTCTATTCTCATGAACATAACTCCATGGCACAATTTCAAAGAGGCAGTCATGTTCTCTTCAGTTTAGTATACAATATTTAGTCTCAAACCAACATTTCTAACATTGTTTATCATAATGATTATTTGTAGGAACCAGCTGTTGATAAATTGGCTGCCACGTGTTCTAATATCATGAAGACGCTAGTTAGCAAAATACAAGGACATTCTGAAGTGAATGTGTAAGCCTTAAGATAGTTCAGTGTTATTGTCTCCTAATACAGGGCAAGGATTCTGAGAGGCAAATGATGTGGTTCAGGGACAAGGACATATATAGTTAGAAAGGATGTTAGTTCCTTAGGTCAGGTTGTCAGCTTATAGAACAGCACAGGATAGTACAGGCCCTTCAGCCCACAATGTTGTGCCAACCTATGTAAGCCTACTCTATGATATGTCTAACTCTTCACAGCCCATAACCCTCCATTTTTTCTACAATCATGTGCCTATCTAAGAGCCTTTTAAATATCTCTATTGTATCAGCCTCTACCACCACCCCGGCAATGCGCTCCAGGCACCCACCACTGTGTCAAAAACCTACCTCCGACATCTCCCCTAGACTTTCCTCCTGTGACCTTAAACAGATGTCCTCTGGTATTGGCCATTGCCACCCTGGGGAAAAGGTGCTGGCTGTCCACTATCTATGCCTCTCAATCTTATACACCTCTATCAAGTCACCCCGCATCCTCGTCATTTTTGACCATTGCAACTAACATTTCTCCATTTAAACATTAATTCTATTTGACCCCCTTCCAATTTATCGTCTAACTTTAACCCCCAAATATTCCCCAGTAACACAGTACATTACAAGATAACAAACATAATTTAACAAACTTAAATTATATAACTTACACAAGCAAAATAAACATAATGACCAGAGACAGAATAAATGTATAGCCCAAGGTAGCATTATTAAGATCAGTTCAAGAACCTGATGGCAGTGGGGAAGAAGCTGTTGTTGAACCTTGAGGTGTGGGTCTCCTGGCTCTTGTGCCTCCTGCTTGATGCCAGCAATAAGAGGGCATGGCCCAGGTGGTGGGGGTCCCTGGTGATGGATGTCACTTTCCTGAGACATCACCTCTTGTAGATATCCTCAATGGTGGGGAGAGCAGTACCCATGAAGGAACAATTCTGCCCCTTCATTGTTCCCCCTGGCTTCCACAGACATGCAATATCATCCACACTCAACCATCCCACCAAAAAAAAAATCACACACTCTTCTTTAACGGGAGACAATTCTTGAAGCAAGGATGCCTCCATAAAACACCAGCTCAGATCCACAACTAGATTGAAAGATTTCAAATATTCTTCCAGTTTTAATAGTTTAAAAGATCTGGGGCACACTAGACTTTTTACAAACCACTCACCATTTTATGTTTTTCTTTATTTCCCTCGCTCTAAACAGGCTGAGACAAGACTTATACAAAATGTCCAAAAGTAGGGCAAGATGGAAAGAGAATAAACAACAGACTTTCCCGAGACCCTATTTATGCAGCTGCTCACTGTGCAAGTTGGGGATTGGTTAAGAAATAAGTGATTGCAATCAAGAAAATTACAACCTGCTGTGTTTGCATACCTTCCAGTTCTCTGCTGGTGTCTCTTATCATTCTGTACCAGCTCTTGTATTTATCAGTCTCCCCTTGGCTTTCTCTTTCTATGACTGTGTGTTCACACTCAATATTTCTAAAAGAACTTCTGTTCCTTTTTAAAGGTACATTTATTTTTTATACCTTACTTATATTATTAATATTAATATAGAAATTGCAAGTTTCTATAATGTACAGTGGAAAGCCTTCTGAGGGGTTGCAACACAGCCTGGTATAGAAACTCCAATGTACAGGATTGAGAGAGGCTGCAGAGGGTTGTAGACTCAGCCAGCTCCATCACGGGCACAACCCTCCCTGCCATCGAGGACATCTTCAAGAGGTGGTGCCTCAAGAAGGCGGCATCCATCACTAACGACCCTCATCATCTGGGACCTGCCCTCTTCTCGTTACTACCATCGGGGAGGAGATACAGGAGCCTGAAGACCCACACTCAATGATTCAGGAACAGCTTCTTCCCCTCCGCCATCAGATTTCTTAACGGTTCATTAACCCATGAACACTACTTCATTATTCTTTCAATTTGCACTATTTATTTATGTTATAATTTATAGTAATTTTTATGACTTGCACTGTACTGATGCTGCAAAACAACAAATTTCATGACATGTAAGTCAGTGATAATTAACCTGATCCTGAATATAATGTGTAACCAACAGAATAAAGAGATATTATTATATCCTCACACTCAGGGCACCACTGATAAGCTTGATGTTTATAGTCCATAATTTAATAGCAGTCTGTGATACATTATTGTCTTGTTGAACAATGAAGAGTTGACCCCGTAGGTTAGGGGCTAGAGACACATACACTGGCCAGACTGGGGAATGATGCAAGAATTCCTTCTCTTAGAGTCATAGAGTTATACAGCATGGAAACATGCCCTTTGGCCCTACTTGTCCAAGATGGTTATCTCCCCTCGATTCTTTCAGTCCAGATGAAGAGTCTCTATCCAAAACATTAACTGTCCATTTTCCTCCACAGATGCTGCCTGGCCCGCTGAGTTCCTCCAGCTGTTTGTTTTTTTGCACCAGATTCCAGCATCTGCAGTCTCTTGTGTCTCCAAGAAGCCTATCTAAGCACCATCGACGGCACCTTCAAGAGGCGGTGCCTCAAGAAGGCAGCATCCATCACTAAGGACCCTCATCATCTGGGACCTGCCCTCTTCTCGTTACTACCATCGGGGAGGAGGTACAGGAGCCTGAAGACCCACACTCAATGATTCAGGAACAGCTTCTTCTCCTCCGCCATTATATTTCTGAACGGCCCATGAACCCATGAACTACCTCATTATTCCTTTTTTTTGTGCTATTTATTTATTTTTGTAAGTTATAGATTTTTATGTCTTTGTACTGTACAGCTGCTGCAAAACAACACATTTCACGTCATGTGTCAGTGATAATAAACCTGATTCTGATCCTGCATTTGGCCCATATTCCTCTTAACCTTTCCTATCTAAATGCTTGTCCAAATGTATTTTAAACATTATAATTTTACTCACCTCTACAGCTTCCTCTGGCAGCTTGTTCCATATACCCACCACCTCTGTGTGAAAAACTTGCCTCTTAGGTCAATTTGTTGGGGATTTAACTTGTAAGGTATTTTTCTTCAAGCTGACAAATATAGCCAGAGGGAACCCTGCATCTCTCCCCACCATTGTTTTACTGAACACAAAGACCAGGGATGATAATATGCATTTAGAACAGCACAGATACAGGCCCTTCAGCCCACCATGTCTGTGCCGACCATGGCATTTCGAGAAGCATTGGCTGATTAGGGACGGTCAGCATGGCTTTGTGAGGGGTAGGTCATGTCTCACGAGCCTGATTGAATTCTTTGAGGATGTGACAAAGTACATTGATGAAGGTAGAGCAGGGGATGTGGTGTACATGGATTTTAGTAAGGCATTTGATAAGTTTCCTCATGGAAGGCTTATTCAGAAAGTCAGGAGGCATGGGATCCAGGGTAACTTGGCTGTGTGGATTCAGAATCGGCTCACCCGTAGAAGACAGTGGGTGGTGGGAGATGGAGTGTATTCTGCCTGGAGGTTGGTGACCAGTGGTGTTCCGCAGGGATCTGTTCTGGGACCCCTGCTCTTTGTGATTTTTATAAATGACTTGGATGAGGATGTGGAAGGGTGGGTTAGTAAGGTTGCTGATGATACAAAGATTGGTGGTGTTGTGGATCGTGTAGAATGTTGCTGTAGGTTACAGCAGGAGATTCATAGGATGCAGAGCTGGGCTGAGAAGTGGCAAATGGAGTTCAATGCGGAAAAGTGTGAAATGATAAACTTTGGAAGATCGAATTTGAAGGCAGAATATAAAGTTAAAAGCAGGACTCTTAGTGTGGAGGGACAGAGGGATCTTGGGGTCCATGTCCATAGATTCCTCAAGTTTGCCCCGCAGGTTGATAGGGTTGTTAAAAAGGCATATGGTGTGTTGGCCTTCATTAGTCAGGGGGGTTGAGTTCAAGAGCCGTAAGGTAATGTTGCAACTCTATAAAATTCTGGTTAGACCACACCATAGAGTATTGTGTTCAGTTCTGGTCACCTCATGAAAGGAAGGATGTGGAAGCCTTAAAGATGGTGCAGAGGAGATTTACCAGGATGCTGCCTAGATTGGAGAGCATGTCTTATGAGGATAGGTTGAGCAAGGTACGGCCTTTGAGCAAGGAGGATGAGAGGTGACTTGATAGAGGCGTACAAGATGATAAGAGGCATAGATCAAGTGGATAGTCAGAGACTTTTTCCCAGGGCGATAATGGCTAACACAAGGGGGCATAATTTTAAGGTGATTGGAGAAAGGTGTAAGGGGGATGTCAGAGGTAAGTTTTTAACACAGAGAGTGGTGGGTGCGTGGAAAGCACTGCCGGCAGAGGTGGTGGAGGCAGATACATGAGGGACATTTAACAGTCTCCTAGATAGGCACAAAAATGATAGAAAAATGGAGGGCTATGTGGGAGGAAAGGGTCAGATGGATCTTAGAGCAGGATAAAATGTCGGCACAACATAGTGGGCCGAAGGGCCTGCAATGTGCTGTGATGTTCTATGTTTTATGTCCTATGTTCCTAAGGTCCTGCCATTTATTTTTCCACCTACATTTGGCCTCCCAGAATGTAGGGGAACTGCGAGACAAGTTTTTTTACACAGAGCACTAGGTGCCTGGAACGTGCTGTCGGGTGGTAGTGGAAGCAGTTATGAGAGTGGCGTTCAAGAGGCTTTTAGATAGGCACATGAATATAGGGAATGGAGGATATGGATCATGTGCAGGCAGAAGGGATTCATTTTAGCATCATACTTGACACAGATATGGTGGGCCAAAGAGCCTGTTCCTGTGCTGTACTGGTCTATGTTCTTGTCGGATTAAACTGCATCTGCCATTTCTCTGCCCATATCTCTAACTGATCTATATCCTGCATTATTCTTTGACCACCTTCTTCACTATAGAGAACGCCACAATTTTTATGTTGTCTGAAAACTTACTTATCATCCTATCTATATTTTCATCCAAATCATTTATATATATCATGAACAGCAGAGGTCTCTGCACTGACCCCTGTGGAACACATTTTGCCTCACAGAAATATTTCGGGGAAAAAAACTGACACCAGACCGTGTAAGGAGATATTAGGGCAAACGGTCAAAAGCTGACAACAAAAAAATGTGTTTTTTTTAAAGATTGTTTTAAAAGAGAGTAGGGTATTTAATACTTCAAGGAGGAACATCTAAAACTTGGGGCATTGGATGCTGAAGACACAGCCCATTTCATGTGGGTGTGAGGGATATACAAAAGGCCAAAACTGGAAGATTGTTGAGATCCTGATTGGCCTTAAAGTCGAAGGAGGTCTCAGAGGTAGAGAGGGACAATGCCACAGAGGGATTTAGAAACAGTGAGGCACCTCAGGAATCAGAGCCAAAGTGATATCTTAACTTTCTCCCAAAGGATCTGCCCATTCCCTCCTTCACGCCTGCTCCATCTTGACTATCTCAGCTGATTGGCTCAAGCCCTTTAGAAGTGTCCCCATTGTAGCAATCTGTCACCTCGATAGGGAAACAGATAGAAGGTTCTGTGGCAGTAAGCATGAATCCCGGATGGTATGTTGCCTCCCAGGTGCCAGGGTCCGGGATATCACTGATCAGGTCCACAGGATTCTAGAACGGGATGGAGAGCAGCCAGAAGTTGTGGTTCATGTTGGTACCAACGACATAGGTGGGAAGAGGGATGAGGTCCTGAAAAGTGAGTTTAGCGAGCTAGGCAGAAGGCTGAAGAATAGGACCTCGAGGGTAGCGATCTCAGGATTGCTGCCAGTGCCACAGGATAGTAAAGGGAGGAATAGGAGGAGATGGCTGAGAAGTTGGTGCATGTGGGAGGGTTTTAGATTTTTAGATCATTCGGATCTCTTCTGGGGAAGGTGGGACCTGTACAGAGAGGACAGGTTACACCTGAACCTGAGGGGGACCAATATCCTTGCAGCCAGGTTTGCTAGGGTGGTTCAGGAGGGTTTAAATTAGATTGTGAGGGGGAAGGGAACCGGAGGAGTAGGTCAGTTGAAAAAGGGGATGGGGAAAAGTCAGATCTGACAGGTAGAGAGGCTTTGAGGAAGGAGAAGCAGAGTACAGGCTATAAAAGTAGTGAAGTGGATGGGCTAAAGTGCATTTACTTAAATGCGAGAAGCATCAGGAATAAGGGAGATGAACTGAGAGCTTAGATTAGTACATGGGACTATGATATTGTGGCTATTACAGAGACATGGCTGACATCAGGGCAGGAATGGATATTGAATATTCCTGGTTTTCAGTGTTTTAAAAGGGATAGGGAGGGGGGCAGAAGAGGAGGAGGGGTGGCAATATTGGTCAGGGACACTGTTACAGCTGCAGAAAGGGTAGATAGTGTAGAAGGATCCTCTCTAGAGTCAATATGGGTGGAAGTTAGGAACAAGAAAGGAGCAGCTACCCTCCTGGGAGTATTCTATAGGCCCCCGGGTAGCAGTAGAGATACTGAGGAGCAGATTGGGAGGCAGTTTTTGGAAATTTGTGAAAATAACAGAGTTATTATAATAGGAGACTTCAACTTTCCAAGTATTGATTGGCACCTACTTAGTGCCAAGGGTTTAGATGGGGTACAGTTTGTTAGGTGTGTCCAGGACAGATTCCTGACACAGTATGTTGACTGGCTGACTAGAGGGAATGCCATATTAGATCTAGTTTTAGGTAATGAACCGGGACAGGTGACAGATCTATCGGTGGGTGAGCATTTGGGGGGACAGTGACCATTGCTCCATAACCTTTAGAATTGTCATGGACAGGGATAGGAGCAAAGAGGATGGGAAGATATTTAATTGGGGAAAGGCGAATTATGAGGCTATAAAGTGAGAACTTGGGAGTGTAAATTGGGGTGACATTTTTGAAGGGAAAAGTACTATGGAGATGTGATCGATGTTCAGGGATCTTTTACAGGGTGTTAGGGATAAATTTGTACCGGTGAGGCAGAGAAGGAATGGCAGGGTGAAGGAACCATGGGTGACGAGAGACGTGGAACAACTAGTTAGGAAGAAGAAGGCAGCAGACATAAGGCGTAAGCAGCAAGGATCAGACAGGGCTCGTGAGGAATATAGAGTAGCAAGCAAGGAACTTAAGAAAGGGCTGAGGAAAGCGAGAAGGGGACATGAAAAGGCTTTGGCGAGTAGGGTTAAGGAGAATCCCAAGGCTCTTTTCTCGTACATGAAGAGCAGAAGGATGGCTAGGGTAAAGGTAGGTCCGATTAAAGACAAAGGTGGGAGGATGTGCCTGGAAGCTGTGGAAGTGGGCGAGGTTCCCAATGAATACTTCTCTTCAGTATTCACCAAGGAGAGGGGTCTTGATGATGCTGAGGACAGTGTTGGTGAGGGTAATGTTCTGGAGTATGTAGATATTAAGAGAAAGGATGTGTTGGAGTTGTTAGAAAATATTAGGACAAATAAGTCCCCGGGGCCTGACGGAATATTCCCCAGGCTGCTTCATGAGGTGAGGGAGGAAATTGCTGAACCGTCGGTTAGGATCTTTGAGTCTTCATTGTCCACGGGGATGGTACCGGAGGATTGGAGGGTGGCGAATGTTGTCCTCTTATTCAAGAAAGGTAGTAGGGATAGTCCAGGGAACTACAGGCGGTGAGCCTTACGTCTGTGGTGGCTAAGCTGTTAGAAATGATTCTAAGAGACAGGATCTATGAGCATTTAGAGAATCATGGACTGATTAGGGACAGCCAGCATGGATTTGTGAAGGGAAGATCTTGCCTCACAAACCTGATAGGGTTCTTTGAGGAGGTGACCAGGAAGATTGATGAGGGTAGTGCAGTGGATGTGGTCTACATGGATTTTCGTAAGGCGTTTGACAAGGATCCACATGGTAGGCTTCTTCAGAAGGTCAGAGGCCAAGGGATCCAGGGAGGCTTGGCTGTGTGGATTCAGAATTGGCTTGCCTGTAGAAAGCAGAGGGTTGTGGTGGAGGGAGTGCATTCGGATTGGAGGGCTGTGACTATTGGTGTCCCACAAGGATCGGTTCTGGGACCTCTACTTTTTGTGATATTTATT
The DNA here is from genome assembly GCF_009764475.1 of Pristis pectinata. NCBI lineage: Eukaryota > Metazoa > Chordata > Chondrichthyes > Rhinopristiformes > Pristidae > Pristis > Pristis pectinata. The sequence goes on along the minus strand of NC_067405.1, from coordinate 5,162,931 downwards.
AACGACTTAGATGAGGGGGTGGAAGGGTGGGTTGGCAAGTTTGCAGATGACACAAAGAGTGGTGGTGTTGTGGATAGTGTGGAGGGCTGTCGAAGCTTACAGAGGGATATTGATAGGATGCAGAGCTGGGCTGACAAGTGGCAGATGGAGTTCAATCTGGAGAAGTCTGAGGTCGTACACTTTGGAAGGACAAACTCCAAGGCGGAGTACAAGGTGAATGGCAGGATTCTGGGCAGTGTGGAGGAGCAGAGGGATCTGGGGGTTCATATCTACAGATCACTGAAAGTCGCCTCACAGGTAGATAGGGTAGTTAAGAAGGCCTATGGGATGTTAACTTTCATAAGTCGGGGGATCGAGTTTAAGAGCCGAGAAGTGATAATGCAGCTTTACAAAACTCTGGTTAGGCCACATTTAGAGTACTGTGTCCAGTTCTGGTCGCCTCATTACAGGAAGGATGTGGAGGCATTGGAAAGGGTGCAGAGGAGATTTCCCAGGATGCTGCCTAGATTAGAGAGTATGGATTATGAGGAGAGACTAAGGGAGCTAGGACTGTTCTCATTGGAGAGAAGGAGGATGAGGGGAGACATGATAGAGGTATACAAGATATTGAGAGGAATAGATAGAGTGGACAGCCAGCACCTCTTTCCCAGGGCACCAATGCTCAAAACAAGAGGACATGGCTTTAAGGTAATGGGTGGGAAGTACAGGGGAGATGTCAGAGGGAGGTGTTTCACCCAGAGAGTGGTTGGTGCATGGAATGCGCTGCCTGGGGTGGTGTTGGAGGCTGATACATTGGACAAGTTCAAGAGATTGTTAGATAAGCATATGGAGGAATTTAAGTAAGAGGGATATGTGGGAGGAAGGGGTTAGATAGTCTTAGGTGTGGTTTGAAGGGTGGCACAACATGGTGGGCCGAAAGGCCTTTATTGTGCTGTATTGTTCTATGGTTCTATGGAGCTCTAATCTCAGGGGTGCACTAATGTTTTTCATGTATAAAGCTAGATAAACCAATGGCTGCTCCATAACATTTCTGGTCGTTATTAAAGAGGAATCTCCACAAAATTGAGTGGAAGTAAATAAAAGTGTAAATCTGCAACTTATTTCATGGTGAAATCCAGCTGTGAGGTGTCGGATGTCAGGAACTGTGGGTGAGATCATAACACTCTCCGTCGAAGTAAATTACGGAGGCTCCTTGCATCCTTCTGCAAGGAGGAATGGAGATTCATAAAACGAGTTTTGGCAGTGACTTTTTATTCATCAGCTTTTAATGCAGCAATGTAGGAACTTAGGAACAGAAGGAGGGTTGAGAGCTTCAAGTTCATAGGAGTGAACATCACCAATAGCCTGTCCTGGTCCCACCACATAGACGCCACAGGCAAGGACATAGGACATTACAGCACAGTACAGGCCTTCAGCCCATGATGTTGTGCCGACCTTTTAACCTACTCTAAGATCAATCTAACCCTTCCCTCCTACATAGCCCTCCATTTTTCTATCATCCATATGCCTATCTAAGGGTATCTTAAATGTCCCTAATGTATCTGCCTCTACCAGCACCCCTGGCAGCGCGTTCCATGCACCCACCGCTCTCTGTGTAAAAAACTTACCTCTGATATCTCCCCTGTATTTTCCTCCAATCACCTTAAAGTTATGCCCCCTTGTGTTAGCCATGTCCACCCTGGGAAAAAGTCTCTGGCTGTCCACTTGATCTATGCCTCTTATCATCTTGTACACCTCTGTCAGGTCACCTCTCATCCTCCTTCGCTCCAAAGAGAAAAGCCCTAACTCACTCAACCTATCCTCACAAGACATGCTCTCCAATCCAGGTAGCATCCTGGTAAATCTCCTCTGCGCCCTTTCTAAAGCTTCCATATCCTTCCTATAGTGAGGTGACCAAAACTGAACACAATATTCTAAGTTTGGTCTAACCAGTGTTCTATAGAGCTGCAACGTTACCTCACGGCTCTTGAACTCAACCTCCCGACTAATGAAGGCCAACACGCCATATGCCTTCTTAACAACCCTATCAACTTGCGCAGCAACCTTGACGGATCTATGGACTTGGACCCCAAGATCCCTCTGTTCCTCCACACTGCTAAGAATCTTGCCATTAATCCTGTATTCTGCCTTCAAATTCAAAGATCTAGTTATGCTCCTTTGTGAACTAAAGATGTGAAATGCAATCTGGAGCAAAGGCAGTAGATCACAGATCAACTGTGATCTCAGTAAATGGTGGCATAGGTTTGAGGAGCTAAATAGTTTACTCCTTTTCCTGAGCCTAAATTTCCATGTTTTAGATGTCCCCACCCAAGAAGGAGTTTCTGGTATCTTTGCAGAGCCTTAAGGTGACTGCTTGTAGGTCGTGTAAGTCTCAGATGCATACACAAGTGCGGGGATCACTGCTGCCTGCTAGACTCTGAGTTTTGAGGTATTGATCTTCAAACATCCGTCTTCTCAGTCAACCAAAGCCTGCGCTGGTGCACTGAAGGAGAATGTGACTGTCACTATCAATCAGTGGTCCTGAGTTATAGAAAATGGTCCACATTTTCCAGAGGCTCACCTTCATTGTCAAAAAGTGATATGGTATAGAGGGGGCAGGGTGTTAAAGCATGTTGAGTATAAGGCCTATGCCACGGTGAGTGAGTCAATGCTGACCTTACTGCCCCTTGTTACATTTTGGTTGAAGAAGGCGTTTGGCAGACTTGCCTTCATCGGTCAGGGTATTGAATACAGGAGTTGGGATGTCATTTTACAGCTGTACAAGACGTTGGTGAGACCACACTTGGAATATTGCAGTTAGAACATAGAACAGTACAGCATGGAACAGGCCCTTCAGCCCACAATGTTGTGCCAATCTAATTAAATTAGTGATCAAATGCCCAACTAAACTAATCCCTTCTGCCTAAATATTCATATCTTTACATTTCTTGCACATTCATGTGCCTATCTAAGAGCCTATTGAATGGCCCCTATCATATTTGCCTCCACCACCACCCTAGGCAGCGCATTCCAGGCACCCACCATTCTGTGTAAAAAACTTGTCCTGTACATCTGCTTTGAACTTGCCCCCTCTCACCTTAATACTCCGGTATTAGACACTTCAACCCTCGGGAAAAGATACTGGCTGTCTACTCTATCTGTTCCTCTCATAATCTTATAAATATCAATCAGATCTCCCCTTGGCCTCCGCCGCTCCAGAGAAAACAACCCAAGTTTGTCCAACCTTTCCTTATAGCACATGCCCTCTAATCCAGGCAGCATCCTGGTGAACCTCATCTGCACCCTCTCCAAAGCCTCCACACCCTTCCTGTAATGGGGAGACCAGAACTGAATGCAACACTCCAGACGCAGCCTAACCAGAGTTTTATAAAGTTGCAGCATAACTTCCTGACTCTTGAATTCAATGCCTCGACTAATGAAGGCAAGCATGCCATATGCCTTCTTTACCACCCTATCAACCTGTGTAGCCAACTTCAGGGAGCTATGAACTTGGACCCCAAGACCCCTCTGCTCATCAACACTGTTCAGGGTCTTGCCATCAACAGTGTACTGTCCCTTTACATTTGACCTCCCAAGGTGCAACACTTCACATTTGGCCGGGTTGAACTCCATCTGCCATTTCTCTGCCATATCTGCAAGTGATCTATGCCCCGCTGTATCCTTTGGCATTCTTCTACAATATCCACAACACCACCAATCTTCATATCATCTGCAAACTTACTAACCCACCCATGTACATTTTCATCCAGGTCATTTATATACATCACAAACAGCAGAGGTCCCAGTATGGATCCCTGAGGAACACCACTAGTCACAGACCTCCAGCTGGAATAAGTCCCATCGACCACTACCCTCTGGCTTCTATGGGCAAGCCAATTCTGAATCTAAACGGCCAACTCACCGTGGATCCCATGCATTTTAATCTTCTGAGTGAGCCTCCTATAAGGGACCTTATCAAATGCCTTACTAAAATACATGTAGACAACATCCACAGTTCTACCTTCATCAATCACCCTTGTCACCTCCTCAAAAAACTCAATCAAGTTAGAAAGACACAACTTGTCCCGCACAAAGCTATGCTGACTGTCCCTAATTAGGCCATGATTTTTCAGATGCTCATAAATCCTATCCCTAAGAATCCTCTCCAGTAACTTCCCTACCATTGCCATGAGACTCAGCGGTCCATAGTTTCCAGGATTATTCCTGTTTCCCTTCTTGAATAATGGGACAACATTAGCTACTCGCCAGTCCTCCTGGACCTCGCCTATGGCTAGAGAGGACATGAAGATCTTGGTCATGGCCCCAGCAATCTCATCTCTTGCCTCTGTCAACAACCTGGGGTATATCCCATCAGGCCCTGGGGACATATCCACCTCAATGATGTTTAAGAGATCCAACACTACCTCTTTATCTCGAAGTGCCCTAGCATATTAGCACGCTCCACACTGATCTCCCTATCCTCCACACCCTATTCCTTGGTAAGTACAGATGCAAAGTACTCATTAAGGACCTCACCCACATCTTCCACTTCCAAGCACATGTTCTGGTCACCCTGCTATAGGAAGGGTGTCATTAAACTGGGTGCAGAAAAGATATACCAGGATGTTTCCTGGTCTAGAGGGTTCGAGTTATAAGGAGAGGCTGGATAGGCTAGGATTTTCTTTTCCTGGAGCGTAGGAGGCTGAGGGGTGACCTTATAGAGGTTTATAAAATTATGAGGGTCACAGATAAGGTGAATAGACACAGTCTTTTCCCCAGAGTAGGTGAGTACAAAACTATATGGCATAGGTTTAAAATGAGGGGATAGCTTTGAAAGAGACTTGAGGGGCAACTTTTTCACACAGAGGGTGGTGAGTGTATGGAAAGAGCTGCCAGAGGAAGTGGTAGAGGAGGGTACATTTATAGAACATAGAATTGTACAGCGCAGGATCAGGCTCTTCAGCCCACAATGTTATGCTCAACTAATTAATCTAATGACACCTAATTAAACGAATCCCTTCTGCCAGAACATGGTCCATATCCCTCCATTCTCTGCATACTCATGTGCCTATCTAAGAGCCTCTTAAACACCACTTATTGTATCTGCCTCCAGAACCACTCTTGGCAGTACATTCCAGGCCACCCACCACTCTCTGTGTAAAAAAACAAACTTGCCCCACATATCTCGTTAGAACTCCCCCCCCTCCCTTCTCTTATATTAGACATTTTGACCCTGGGAAAAGGATACCGGCTGTCTACTCTATCTATGCCTCTCATAATTTTATAAACTTCTATCAGGTCTCCTCTCAGCCTCCGCCGCTCCAGAGAAAACACCCTTAGTTTGTCCAGCCTCTCCTTATAACACATCCTCTAACCCAGGCAACATCCTGGTGAACCCTCTCCAAAGCCTCTTCTGCACCCTCTCCAAAGCCTCCAGATCCTTCCTATAATGGGGCCACCAGAATTGAATGCAATACTCTAAACACGACATTTAAAAGTCATTTGGAGAGGTACATGGATAGGAAAGGTTTAGAGGGATATGGGCCAAACACAGGCAAATGGGACTTGCTTAGTTATGCCACTTAGTCAGCATGGATAAATTGGGCCAAAGGGCCTGTTTTCTGTGCTGTATAAATTGGTAAATTGGTTTATTATTGTCATATGTACCAGGGTACAGTGAAAAACTTTGTTTAGCATGCCATCCATACAGATCATTTCATCACATCAGTGAATTGAGGTAGTACAAGGGAAAAGCAGTAACAGAATGCAGACAAAAGTGTCACAGTTACAGAGAAAGTGCAGTGCAGGCAGACAATAAGGTGCAAGGTCATAACGAGGTAGATTCTGAGGTCAAGAATCCATCTTATCGTACTAGGGAACCGTTCAATAGCCTTATAACAGAGGGATAGAAGCTGTCCTTGAGCCTGGTGGTACATACTTTCAGGTTTTTGTACCTTCTGCCCGATGGGAGGGGGGAGAAGAGAGAATGTCCGGGGTGAGTGGGGTCTTTGATTATGTTGGCTGCTTTACAAAGGCAAGTGTAGACGGAAACAATGGAGGGGAGGCTGGTTTCCGTGATGTGCTGAGCTGAGACAACTCTCTGCAGTTTCTTGCGGTCATGGGCAGAGCAGTTGCCGTACCAAGCCGTGATGCATCCGGATAGGATGCTTTCTATGGTACATTGGTAAAAATTGGTGAGGGTCAAAGGGGACATGCCAAATTTCTTTAGCCTCCTGAGGAAGTAGAGGTGCTGGTGAACTTCCTTGGCCATGGCTTCTAGGTGGTTGGACCAGGATAAGCTGTTGGTGATGTTCACTCCTTGGAACTTGAAGCTTTCAAACCTCTCAACCTCAGCAGCATTGATGTAAACAGGAAAGTGTGCACAGATCAGAATATCCCTCCTGTTTGTTGACTGAATGTCGCTCTTCTTCAAACGCCCATTTGTTCTTCAACTGAACCATTGACTGCGCTTGCCATAAGCAGAAACATTAATTGTTAAAAAGAAGCCCAGCCACAAGCTCCCGTCTCTTCTTCCTCCCTTTCTCAGCACCTTAGATCCTGTCCGGCACCCAGTAACATAATCTTGAAAACACATTGTGAAAGCTGGTCTCATAGAAGCAAATGAATGCACAACCAAACAGCAAATACACAATTGGCCATTGTAATTAAGTAATTGTCTGATTGGAGTTTAGGCTCTCTTCAACCGACAAAGGAATAATGTTACACTCCAGCATAGGCACAAGAAACACAGCTAAATCCAAGGTATTGGAAAGCACAGAGAAGCAAAAGGGAGGGTGAAGCTGATGGTTGGGATATGGTGTGGAGGTGAATGGAGGAGGGCTGGGGAGGTGAGGGAATGTGATTTCTACACAATACCCTGTATCAATGCTGCATTCCTCATGTTGATCCGACTGCGCACTTAGAACAGAGTGCTGGTACTGAGCGTTCTATAGTTTCTACACCTACTGTAAACAAACTCAGACTTCCCTGGCAACAAGTGAGCAGGGAGGAACTCACAACCATAATCACCACCTTTACACTTACCTGATTTTTAAAAATACTCATTTATGTAGCACCCTTCACATGCACTGTGTGCTCATTTTAGTCTAGTTACTGTTGTGATAAAAGAAAAGAAATAAGATATCTTTATTAGATACATGTACATTGAAACACAGAGTTAAATACATCTTTTGCGTAGAGTGTTCTGGAGGCAGCCCGCAAGTGTCGCCATGCTTCCGGCGCCAACATAGGATGCCCACAACTTCCTATCCCATACGTCTTTGGAATGTGGGAGGAAACCGGAGCACCCGGAGGAAACCCACACAGACACTGGGAGAACGTACAAACTCCTCACAGCAGCTGAAATTGAACATATGTTCTATGTTCCTGGGGCAGGCACAGTAGTGCAGCAGTTAACATAATGCTATTACAGCGCCAGCAACCCAGGTACAATTCCGGCCGCTGTCTGTCTGTTTGTATGTTCTCCCTGTGTCTGTGTGGGTTTCCTCCGGGTGCTCTGGTTTTCTCCCACATTCCAAAGGCATATAGGTAAGGGAGTTGTGGGCATGCTATGTTGGTGCCGGAAGCATGGCGACATTTGCGGGCTTCCCCCAGAACACTCTACGCAAAAGATGCATTTCACTGTGTGTTTCCATGTACATGTGACTAATAAGGATATCTTATCTTATCCTTTGTTAACCAAAGTTCTCTAATCCTATCATCTTTGCTTCTTACCCTTACGGGCTCTGAAGTCTTATTATTTTGCTTTTAAATGCCTCCTACTTATCGGATGTTGGTTTTCCTATCCCTCAGAATCCCCTCCAACTTACCCACCACTGATGTCAGACTCACCGCCCTGTAGTGCACTGGCTTGTATTTGCTGACTTTCTTATCCTCTTCCTGCCAGAAGCACCTGCCTATGGCGTTGGAGGATCTGCCTGGTCCCCTTGAATGGAGGACATCCCTCCTGCAGTTGACATAATCCACTAGCCTCTCCAGCATAGCGGTTAGCGTAACACTATTACAGCACCAGCGACCTGGGTTCAATTCCCGCTGCTGCCTGTAAGGAGTTTGTATGTTCTCCCCGTGTCTGCGTAGGTTTCCTCCGGGTGCTCCAGTTTCCTCACACACTCCAAAGACGTACGGGTTAGGAAGTTGTGTGGGCAGGCTATGTTGGCGTCGGAAGAGTGGTGACACTTGCGGGCTGCCCCCAGCACATTCTCAGTAACACAAAAAGACATATTTCACTGTGTGTTTCCATGTACATGTGACTAATAAATAAATATCTTATACCTTATATATCTTATATCACTAAACCTAGGAGCATGCTGCCTGCCCTCAGAAATCATTGGTGCTACTATCAACAATTAACCAGCACTGTGCAGTAGCTGGAAGCACAGTGCACGGGTATCTTTAAGGGCACAGCAAAACCAAATACTACAACCATTTAAGGGCTCTTTTTTTTTAAAGAGTATTAGAGGAATGTGTAATGAAGTTTTAATACCATTAAAGAGGCACATATAAATTTCTAGGCCTCCATTCAGATACTGACATTGGATCTAAATTTTATAATTATCTGCCTAATTGCAAAAATCCAGGTTGACACGCTAGTGCAATACAAAGGTGTCATCTGGCACGAGAAGTTAAAATGGGTCCTGTCTGTTATCCCAGGAGGACATAAAATAATACACAGCACTATTTTGAGGAGTTAACCTCGATGTCCTAGTCAAAAGATATTCCTCAACTGGCATTGCTAAAATAAATTATTAGGTCATTTTTACTTTGGTGTCCCTGGGACCTTTTTGTACACACATTGGCTGCTGCCTTTGTACATTAGACTAGAACTACATTTCAAAAGTGGTACTTCATTGGCTATAAATTGCATTGGGATGTCCTGAAATTGTGAACGCTGCTGCAGAAATTGAAGCTTTCTGCTCTTGGTGGCCAATTTCCTGCACTTCCTTCTGGGAATTTTCCCCATAGGCCTGGGAAACCTGAGGGGAGATTTAACAGAGCATTCTGAATCACAATTGCCTTTGATAGAGACCCTCTCCCGAGGGTCAGCAATCTGAGGACACACATTTAAAGCCATTTTCAACAGAAAGGCTCTAGAGAAAACAACTTTTTACATAGTGAGTTGTTATGATCTGGGATGTGCTGTCTGAAAGGGTGGTGCTCAAAACGGAGTGAAATAAATACCAAAGGAAGGGGGAAGATGAGAGAAGTAGAATTAATTGTACAGTTCTTCCAGAGAGCCAGCATGAACAAGACTGGGTCAAATAGTTTGCTTCCATGCTTTTCCTTCAATGGTTTCTCCCTTTGCTTTACGTGGCACAGTGGCTCAGCCAAAAGAGCTGTTGCCTCACAGCCCCAGAGACCTGGGTTCCTCCTACATCTCAAAGACGTGTGGGTTGGTAGGTTAATCTGCCACTGTAAATTGCCTCTAGTGTATGGGGAGTATAAAATGGGATTAGCGTAGGATTAGTGTAATTGGATACTTGATAGCTGGTGTGGATTTGGTGGACTGAAGGGCCTGTATCCATACTATGGCTCTAATTATTTATAAGTCTCCTGGACATATACTTTGTCAGTTGAAGGGAGCCTAAACTTCAATCTGCCAATTACTTAATTACAATGGCCAATTGTGTATTTGCTGTTTGGTTGTGCATTTATTTGCTCCTATGAAACCAACTTTCACAATGTGTTTCCAGATTTTGTTGCTGAGTGCAGGACAGGTTCTCAGGTGCCGAGGAAGAAGAGATGGGAACTTATGGCTGGGCTTCTTTTTAACAATTAACGTATCTGCTTATAGCAAGTGCTATCCATGGTGCAGTTCAAGGTGTTTGAAGAAGAGTAACATTCAGTCAAAAAACAGGAGTGATATTCTGATTTGTGCACACGTTCCCATTAACATCAACATTGCTGAGGTCAAGAGGATTGAAAGTTTCATGTTCCCAGGAGTGAACATCACCAATAGTCTGTCCTGGTCCAACCACCTATTCACCACAGCCAAGAAAGTGCACCAGCGCCTCTTCCTCAGGAGGCTAAAGAAATTTGGTATGTCCCCTTTGTCCCTCATCAATTTTTACAGAAAGCATCCTATCCTGATGCATCACAGCTTGGTATGGCAACTGCTTTGCCCATGACTGTAAGAAACTGCAGAGTGTTGTGCACATCATGGAAACCTCCCCTCCCAACACTACTCGCTACCTTGGTGAAGGATCCAGCATAATCAAAGACCCCACACACCCCAGGCATTCTCTCTTCTCCCCCTCTCCCATCAGGCAGAAGATACAAAAGCCTGAAAGCACATACCACCAGGCTCAGGAATAGCTTCCATACCACTGTGATAATACTATTGAATGGTCCCCTAGTACGATAAAATGGACTCTTGACCTCACAATCTACCTCGTTATGGCCTTGTACCTGTCTACTTGCTCTGCACTTTCTCTGGAACTGTAACACTTTACTCTGCATTCTGTTATTGTTTTCCCTTGTACTACCTCAATGCACTGTGTAATGAATTGATCTGTATAAACAGTATGCAATCAGCCGAGAGCCTTCATCAGCTCGCGTTCCTCCCCCTCCCCCCACCCTTTTATTCTGGCTTCTGCCCTCTTTCTTTCCAGTTCTGATGAAGGGTCTCAGCCCGAAACATCAACTGTTCATTTCCCTCCATAGATGCTGGCTGACCCGCTGAGTTCCTCCAGCATGTTGTGTATGTTGCTCCAGAATTCCAGCATCTGCAGAATCTTTTGTGTCTATCCATGTGCCTGTTCAGTGTCTTTTACATACTGTTATTGTACCTGCCTCAACCACTTCCTTTGTCAGCTTGTTCCATATACACACCACCCTCTGTGTGAAAAATTGCCTCCTCTCAATCCTTCCCCTCTTACTCTAAATCTATGCCCCCTTATATTTGATTCCCCAACCCTGGGAAAAAGACTGCATGCATTCACCCTCATCATTTTATACACCTCTATAAGGTCACTCCTCAGTCTCCTAAGCTCAAAAGTTGAGTGTTTCCAGTATTTTTGTTTTTTTTTCATCTCCCCTTTGTGTATTTCTCCCGTGCACACATCCCACCTGACCCACCATTCTCCCTGGTTCTATGCTTGCTTAGGAAAAAATACATTAAATCTCTCGCTTCTTGCAGGTTCTGTTTTATTTTTCTCCAGAGATGCTACTGAGATGCTACTATGGCTGAGCACTTCCACTGCAGTAGTGGCAGTAATGGATATGTTGATTTAGGATACTGGCTTGCATGTCATTGCGTGGCAAGCGTACAATGGTTTATCCAGTTGTCCTGATACAGGATTTCAACCCGGAATGTTGAAAATTCCTTCCCACCCCACCGCCCCCCCCCCCCCCACAGATGCTGCTCGACCCGCTGAGTTCTTCCAGCAGTCTGTTTGTTTATCCAGTTGTTGCCTGATTGCTGTTTTTGGGATCATGCTGTGTTTGCAATAACTGTCTCAATTTTCTACACTAATACAGTGATTATAGAGAATTTCTTCTTTAGATTTAAAGCACTTTAGGACTACCTAAGGTTGTAGAATCACTAAATTCATGTTTTAACTGAAGGCATTATTTACTTCACCTCCTCAACTCACCACCATTATCACATCTCCCTCCTGATTAACCCCAGCCCCTCTGTTCCCCAGTACAGTTGATGCACTCCTGGTCCAAGACTCTATATTGTGATTGCCTGTCGTTATGTGCAAGTTGTTACTTCCCTTTTGCACTACACCAGCCTGTTCCTGCAAGGTCACTTCACACAAAGGGTTAAGAGAGCCAGCACGAGTGGTGTGCTTAGGCATGAAATTCAAGCTGCAAGTAAACTGACTGCTTGGAGGGTAGGTGGGGCACTAACATAATGGAGCCACCCTGCTGGGCCAGCTTCGGTGAGTTTGCAACTACTGTGTTTAATTAACTTCTCGTCACGAAGAGGTCAGCCCCTTGGCAGCCTGGGAGTCTGTGGAAGTGCGTTGTGTTGGTGACCGAGTTGGTAACTTGAACACTGGTCTCCTGGAGAGTGCTGATTGTGAAAAGCAATCGTATCTGTCCGTTGGTTGCTACCAACAAACCTCTGAGCTTCCCCTCGCAACCCTTTGTGGCATCACTTCTATAAATCCAGGGAAGGAGATAGCCTTCAGTCTGCTGAAGAACTTCTTGGTCGATTCCTGAAGGTCGCACTGTCGGAGATCTATAACCATGGTGAGTGTTCTGGCTTTATCTATAAGTACTGCCCAACAGCTTGCATTTAAACAGAGCCTTTAATGTAAAAGAAGTTTTTCACAGAAGTGTAATCAGGCAAAAATTTTACACTGAACCGCAAAAGGGTAGGTTATCAAGATCTTGGCTAGAAAGATTAGATTTTTAAGCAGTGTTATAAAAATTAAGAGAGAGAGAGAGAGAGAGAGAGAGAGAGAGAGAGAGAGAGATGATGGAATTCCAGAGCTTGGGGCCTAAGTAGCCAATGGCAGGGTGGCTGATGTTGATGAGGCCAGACTTAGAAGGAATAAGATCAAGATCTCAGGGGGTTGTAGGGCTGGAGGAGATTATATGGAAGGTTAGGTCATATAAAAATGAGAATGTTTAATTCAAGTAGTGAAAATAAAACGTTTGCAACTATTGGTATTGATATTGATTTATTATTGTCACTTGTACCGAGGTACAGTGAAAAACTTGTCTTGCATACCGATCGTACAGGTCAATTCATTACACAGTGCAGTTACATTGAGTTAGTACAGAGTGCATTGATGTAGTACGGGTAAAAACAATAACAGTACAGAGTAAAGTGTCACAGCTACAGAGAAAGTGCAGTGCAATAAGGTGCAAGTTCACAACAAGGTAGATCGTGAGGTCAGAGTCCATCTCATCGTATAAGGGAACCGTTCAATAGTCTTATCACAGTGGGGTAGTTGTGGAGTAACTACGCAATGAGCTCAATGTTACATGCATAATTAAAAGTGTCAGGCTAGTCTGGCAAGTTCTGTGCCACAGCATATCTCTCAATATGTTGTGTGATGGAAGATCAGTAGGTGTGAGGAAGAGGGCTGGTAGAGGAAGAGGTGCATGCCGGTTCAATTGTAACACTTAAGAGAAGTTTGGATGGGTACATGAATGAGAGAGGTATGGAGGGCTATGGTCCGGGTGCAGATAGATGGGACTAGGCAGAAAGCCAGGCTGGCGTGGATTAGATGGGCCGAATGGCCTGTTTCTGTGCTGTTGTGCTCTATGACTCTAGCTGGGGATTTTCAGCGGGAGAGTCCAAGCTCTTCAAGACCAGTTCCATCTGGTGCTTTTCACTCCTTAAAAATCTTGCTCTCTGATACTTGTGTTCAGTCTGGTGTCTCTATCGGAATGTTACTGCCCATGCAGTCTCGATGCTAAAAGTCTCTTCTAGTATAGTCTAGGAGTCCTTATGTCTGTAGATGTTCGTTGCTTGGGGTCTTGTTGCTTGGACAGTCTTTTTGCCTCTGGTTGCTCATTGCATGGAGACTCTTGTTGACCGTGGATCTTTGTTGCCTGGGCAGTCTTGTTACCTGTAATTGCTTATTGTTCTTCTTAGCTGGGGTCTGCTGGTGCATCTCAGGGAATCTCTGACTTGCTAAGCCTGGGAAGTATGAGTCTCTGCACCTGGGGTATTTGTGTCTGAGGGTTCTCTGTCCAGTTTGTTTCTTCGCTGTGTCTAGCTTAACATGTGGATGGAACGTACATTCACATTTGAGATTCTTTGCAGATGAAGTGCACAGATCACATTGCAGACAAAGGTACTGGAACGAAATATCAGCAATGGGTTTCAAAAGACCAGAGAGAGAGCTTGTCAATGTGCAGAGTCCAGGGTTATTGGAAATGCACCAAGAAAATGTTGGGATAGATGCCAACATTGTCTGCCTGGAACTGTTGCTATGTTACCATTAAGTCAGCCATGCCACGGTTGGACACTTTGCCTCTTGACTCGAAAGGGGGCAGAGAATCTGAAGGAGCAGGGAGAGTTAGAGTTCAGTGAGCTGCTGCTCATTTGTTATACCTCCAATCCAACATTTCCAAGTGGTCTGCTTTCAGTATTCTGCAAAGGAGTTTGCTTCTGTTGGTATTGCCAAATCCTCTGTAGGGCATTGTAGTGCGACAGCACATCTCAAATGATTTGTTTTTCCCAGCACACATAATTAACAGTTGTAAAGAATGACTGTGACTTCATGAGAAAGTTTCATCTGCTGGATCCCACAGTTAATACACTTGTAATCGGAGCCACTTGCTATCCTCCCATTGGGGGTTATTTCTCCACAGTTCTGCTCAATAGTTTGCCACCAAGTTTCTTCCGCTTTTTTTTCCAATGAGTTGATAGCCTTTCATGCATCCTCAGTTGGTACAGAATTACATACTACTTATATCATGGAAATAGCCCATTATCAAATGGTAGGTATTAGTTATGCTCCAGATGACTTTCTTTCCATCTCTCTTTATCTTAGCTCATAACTAAATCCTTCTGTTCTTCCCCATGTTTATCCAGTTTCCTCTTATATGCCACTAAGAGAGACTAAATAGTCTGGGCTTGTATTCATAGAACATAGAACAGTACAGCACAATACAGGCCCTTTGGGCCACAATGTTGTGCCGACCTTTAAACCTCGCCTAAGACTATCTAACCCTTTTCTCCCACATATCCCTCCATTTTAAATTCCTCCATATGCTTATCTAGTAATCTCTTGAATTTGACCAAAGTACCTGCCTCCACCACCGCCCCAGGCAGCGCATTCCATGCACCAACCACTCTCTGGGTAAAAAACCTTCCTCTGATATCTCCTTTGAACTTCCCACCCATTACTTTAAAGCCATGCCCTCTTGTATTGAGCACTGGTGCTCTGGGAAAGAGGTGCTGGCTGTCCACTGTATCTATTCCTCTCAATATTTTGTACATCTCTATCATGTCTCCTCTCATCCTCCTTCTCTCCAAAGAGTAAAGCCCTAGCTCCCTTAGTCTCTCCTCATAATGCACACTCTCCAAACCAGGCAGCATCCTGGTAAATCTCTTCTGCACCCTTTCCAACGCTTCCACATCCTTCCTATAATGAGTGTTCCTATTAGTATTCCTTGGAGTTTAGAAGATTTGAGGGGTGACCTTATTCAAACATATAAGATCCTAAGGGGGTTTGACAGGATAGATGTTTGCACCATTGGGAGAATCTGAACAAGGGGACATAACTACAGGATGAGGGGCGAGTCATTTAAAATGGAGCCTTCAGGCTCCATCAGGTAGAAGATACAGGAGCCTGAAGGCACGTACCACCAGACTTAAGGACAGCTTCTACCCCACTGTGATAAGTCTATTGAACGGTTCCCTTATACAATGAGATGGACTATGACCTCACGATCTACCTTGCTGTGACCTCGCACCTTATTGCACTGCACTTTCTCTGTAGCTGTGACACTTTACTCTGTACTGTTATTGTTTTTACCTGTACTACATCAATGCACTCTGTACTGACTCAATGTAACTGTACTGTGTGATGAATTGACCTGTATGATTGGTTTGTAAGATAAGCTTTCCACTGTACCTCGGTACAAGTGACAATAATAAACCAATACCAATACCAAAAACTGAACTACATGGAAATTTCTTCTCGCAGAGGGTGGTGAATCCGTGGAGTTCTCTGGCCCGGCAGCTCATGGAAGTTGGATCATTAGATGTATTTAAAGTAGAGGTGGATAAGTATTTGATAGATCGTAGAATAGAGGGATATGGAGAAACAGCACAGAAGAGAAGTTGAGGCCAGCATAGATCAGCCGTGATCATAATAAGTGGCTGGACAGGCTTGAGAGACCTGATGACCTGCCACTGCTCCCATTCCCTTGTGTTCCACCTGTGATCATCACCTCAAATACTCTCAATGATAGCAAGTTCCACAGTCTCACCAATCTCGGGTAAAGAAATTTTTCCTTGAATTTCTTATTGGAGTTATTTTTCGACGCTCCGTAATACAAACACAAGAAAAGGAAGTAGGAGAAGGCAATAAGCCTGCTCCACCGCTTAATAAAATAATCACTGATCTGATCTTGGCTTTGTCCATTTTCCTGCCTGCCCTCCATTACCCTTGACTCCACTATAGCCCAAGTGTCTGTCTGTCTCAGCCTTGAATGTATTCAATGACCCCACATCCACAGCTCTCTGAGGTAGAGAGTTCCAAAGATGCATGACCCACTAAGAGGTGAAATTCCCCCTCATCTCCATATCCCCTTAACCTGAAACTATACCTAGTTCTGTGTTGCACTAAAAGGGGAAACATCCTCTCACCATCTGCCCTGTCAACACCCCTCAGAACCTCGACTACACCTCGTCCCATCCTGTCTCCTGTAAGGACACCATCCCTTTTTCTCAGTTTCTCCACCTCCGCCACACCTGTTCTCAAGATGAGGCTTTCCATTCCAGGACTTATGAAATGTCCTCCTTTATCAGTAGACGTGGTTTCCCACATCTGATGGAGCCCTCACCTGCACTTCCTCCATTTCCCAAACGTTTGCTCTCCCAAACCCCACCCCTAACCAGAGTGGAGATAGAGAGAGCAACAAACAATCTGCTGGAGGAACAGCGGGTCGAGCAGCATCTGTGGGAGGAAAGGAATTGTCGACGTTCCAGGTTGAAACCCTTCATCAGGACCCAAGATCCTCCAGCAGGTTGTCTGTTGCTCCAGATTCCAGCATCTGCAGTCTCTTGGGTCTCCAGAGATAGTGAGAGTTTCCTTGGTCCTCACCTTTCATCTCATCAGTAAGGTCACATTTCTTAACTACAATCAACAGTGAGATTAGACTCAAAAAACAACTCCTTAATCCCAGGAATCAATCTAGTGAAGCTTTTCTGAACCGCCCAACCCAAGCATAGTCCTCCTTAAATAAGGAGGCTAAAATTACAAGCAGTATTCCTGTTATGGTCTCATCAATACCAAGTACAGTTGTAACAAGATTTCTTTACTTTCATACTTCTTTGCATTTGTGGAAACATCTTCATTATGTAAAAGATATCAAAGATATTAAGCGTTCACTATTTTATAGACCTCTATTAGGTGTCACTCTCCTCCCTCTTTATTAGAACTCCCTTTCTTTGACATGTCCATAGTTAGTGGCTCTTCTCTTTCCCCATATTCGAGTATATATTTGGTCTGGTAGCACAGATATACCAAAACGTTACCTTGACCCCAAAGGTTGAATTACAAGAAGAAATTACACAAATATGGGTTGCAATCTCTGGAATTTAGAACATTAAGGAATGATTTGATTAAAATGTTCAAGGTATTAGGGGAATTGATGGGATAGATGGAGAATAACTACACATCTGATATTTGGTAACTCTAGGACATAGAATATAGAAGATAGAATTTAAAACATACAGCACAGGAACAGGCCTACGATGTCTGCACTGAACAAGATGCCAAACTAAATGAAATCTCTTCTGCCTGTACATGATCCATATCTCTCCATTCCCTGCATATTCATGTGTCTATCTAATAGCCTCTTAAATGCCATTATCATATCTGCTTCCACCACCACCCCGGCAGCCCATTCCAGGCACCCACCACACTTTGTGTAAAAAACTTGCCCCGCACAAATCCTATTCCCCTCTCACCTTAAACATCCTCTAGTACTTGACATTTCTGCCGTGGGAGAAAGACTGTCTAGCCTATCTATGCCTCTCATAAATTTATAAACTTATATCGGATCGCCCCTCAGCCTCCAACAGTCCAGTGAAAACAAACCAAGTCTGTTCAGTCTCTCCTTATAGCTCATACCCTCTAATCCAGGCAGCATCCTGGTAAGCCTCTTCTACACCCTTTCCAAAGCCTCCACATCCTTCCTGTAATGGGGTGACCAGAACTGCACACAATACTCCAAGTGTGGCCTAACCAAAGTTTTATGCAGCTGCAACATGACTTCCTGACTTCTGCGCCGACTAATGAAGGCAAGCATGCCATACGCCTTCTTTAGAACTAAGGGATATGGTCAGAAAATTAGGAAACACTTGTACGCACCCAGGGTGGTCAAAGCTTGGAACTCTCTTCTGCAAACTGCAATTGTTCCATGGCCAATTTTAAATCTGAGCTTGATAGGTTTGTCTTAACCCAGGGATATGGGAAAAGGACCGCTATAAGGTGTTAAGTCAGCTATGATCTAAATGAATGACGAACATGCTGCTTCCCTCTGGGATAAATAACTGCTTCCCCCTTTCCAAGTCTTCATGTCTGTAGTGGGCTGGAGAACAAACACTCAGAAGTAGGGAGTGGAATTGTTATGTTTCAGTTATATAGGGCATTGGAGTGACCACATGTGGAGTTAAGTGCACAGATTAGGCCCTTACTTAAGAATGTTAAATGTTGGAAGCAGTTCAGCATTTACCAGACCCCTGCCTGGAATTACAAACAATCTGCTGGAGGAACTCAGCAGGTTGAACAGCATCTGTGGGAGGAAAGGAAAACATCAGGCAAGGCTTTGACCCGAAACGTCAACAATTCCTTTCCCTCTACAGACGCTGCTCAACCCGCTGGGTTCCTCCAGCAGATTGTTTGTTGCTTCAGATTCCAGCATCTGCAGTCTCTCTACCTAGGACGATTGGGTTGCTTTGTGAGAAAAGGTTGGATAAGCTAGGCCTGTATGTGAAAGTCGACCCTCACTGTAATGAAGCAAACAACAGCAGAACCAAGGAATGTACAAAAAGTTCTTTATTGTTTAACACTAGTGGGAGTTGGGGGCACATGGAGGAGCAAACAGTTAGTGCTGCTCTTCCCTGCACATTGCCTGACTCCAGGAATACAGGGTGCTAACAAACTTAAATACATTGTTCTCCAGTGGGTGTCCACCTACTGCACAGGCATACCCATATTTGGGTATGCTTGACCAGCTCACGCTACCATTGGTCAAGCTGAGGCTGCTGTGTTCAGCCAGACAGGTTAACACATCTTTCACAGTTAGTCCCTAACAACCCTGTTTCCTTGTGGCCTTGAAGCTCAGCAACTCCTTAGCAACTACACGAGCAGGTGGCTCAAGCTGTTTACCAGCAGAGAGAGAGAGAGTAACCCTTTATTCACCAGACCTCCCTTCCCATTGTCTTCTACATGTATCCACTTGAATTTAAAAGACTGAGAGGCAACACGATTAAAACATAAGAGATCCTGAGGGGTCTTGACAGAGTGAGTGTGAAGAGGGTGTTTCCTCTTATGAGACAATCTAGAAATAGGGGTCACTATAAAAATAAGGGGTCACCCATTCAACACTGAGATGAGGTGATTTTTCTTTTCTTTCTCAGGGCCATGAATCTTTGGAATTCTCCTCTTCAAAGGACAGTGGAAGTAGTCTTTAATTATTTTTAATCCTTGATAAACAATGAAATGAAAAGTTACCAAAGGGTAGATGGGAATGCAGAGTTGAGGTTGCAATCAAATCGACCTCAATTTATAAAACAGTGGAGCAGACCTGAGGGGCCGAGTGGCCTACTCCTCTCCTAATGTGCATGTTCATAACCCACATGTGTTCTATGATAAGTTGACTAAATCACCACTTGAGTAAAAGATATTTTGACACATGTTAAAACTGGCAGCTTGAAAAATGCATGCTGCACAGGGAATGTGGCTTTGTTTGAAAGGAGAAGGTTAAAAAAAAGGCATTGAAGTGGAGGTCAGAAACTTTGAACAGTAATTTAAAATCTTGGGATCTCGGGAGCAATTAGAATTTGTGTGGCAGCAAATAACTCCACCCATTTGGATATCTTGGAATTTTCAGGATTTCCTTTGGAGTCTTGGCCCAAGAAATTCAAGTTGTGCAGCCATGCAAAAAAAATGTTTGATGTTGTGGACAGGAATCTAAGTTTAAATCAATTCCAGATGCTGGGATCAGTCTCTCC